>NC_079886.1:10802954-11126818 GCF_029227915.1 Hydractinia symbiolongicarpus
TAAGTTGATTTGTATTCAAAATTTCGTCTTTTCAAAATAGGAGTTACAGCTCTAGTTAAAGATTCCGTTAAAAACGATTCCGTTATTTTCACACAACTCAAAAACACAAGCAAAAAAGATGTCTGGAGGTCTAGAGATGAGTGTGATCAGACATTGTTCTCCACAGTCAAATTCTCATTGACAAACACATGACACTGAATTTTGGACGTGGAAATTCTTCTTTTCTTAAAACACGATGAAATAAAAAAAGTTGTTATGAATTTGTGTTTCTGACAGCCTAGTTTTTTTGTTGCCTTGGATACCAATAATATTTGTATAATGGCGGTTACATTTTGAGTCTGTATAAGACACTTAATTTGATTTTGTATTTGTGTGTGATTGCAATTGACGCTTACTCATAGTATAGACAGAACTAAAATATTTCATTTCGCACTATGGAAACAATAAAGTGAAAATCTTTTCACACAAAACATTTATACTTAGTTATTAATAAAATAAATTTTTCTTAAGCAAATCGAACTAAAAATTGTTGCTCCACATGATGGAAAGCAAAAAAATGTTTTGATTTTAACATTGCTCCCAGGGCATATACTTTCTTGTTGACCATATCAAGATGTCAGAATTAACATAACGGACATGGCAGAAACTGTCAGTAGCCTACTCCCAACCCTTTCTTGGCCTACACATCTGCAACCAAAATTTTTCACTGCTTGCTTTCATTCTCCTGAGACTTGGCAGGGTGATTCTGTTTGCCCACTTCAATGAAATAGCCAAAGAACAGCCACTTACAAGAATATGATATTTGTCGATTACGTAGTAAATAATATACCTACACTCTCTAGGATCGGAAAATATCACGTGGTATCACCTATGGTTAAAAGGAAAGAGAGAAATTTTGGGCTTAAATTTTAACTTAAAACTACCGTCGGAGAATAGAGATATTCTGTTCTTTTAGATAAAAGGGACCGCCAAGCGGCATATTTTCTCTCAACCTCGTTCCCAAGGCAATTTTTCGCTTTTTTGTTCTTTGCGCCGTCTTGGATATTAAAAAGCGAGAACGAGGTTGATTTTCTCCTATACCATTATGGCAACGCCCTAGAAAACTATTGACTTATGATTTCCTATTGAAAGTGATATTTCGACTGGGAAGAATATTTGAGTTACATCACCTCAAAGAAAGTTTGTTCTACAATCCTTGACAAAATATTTATAGGTTGAATTTTAAACACCAGCCACCGTTTTTACTCCGTACACTAATTCATGTCCAAAATTGTATTAATATATCTCCATATATACGATAAGTCGAATCCTGTAAGTGCTGCAGCTTAAAAAGGCGTCTAGTTGGGAGGACGTTCAAAAGAGTTGGCGTTTTTTTTCCACATAATTCTTTTCTACTAAATCATCATAAAAAAAAACTTTGTCCCCAATAATTATCAAGCAGGTGAACCATCATATTGTTATAATAATCGTAACCGGTAAAATACGACATATAAAAGGTTTTTATTAGAAAAGGCGAATAAAGAGGGGGCGTTTAGAGAAAAATAATCGTAGGTGTTTAATTAAGGGCGCCTAATAACAACAAATGGGCATTTATTTTAAAGGAAAACTCCAGTAATAGGCCTGAGGATGAGGTTGGTCAAAACCGTAACTCGCTCATAATCATTTAACAAATCGAGACTAAATAACTGGAAAACAAAATCGAAAGTATTTTTAATCTTTTCAATAGTTTCCACTACAGTCTTTGTAGTGGAGTGTAAAATGTATATACCACTTCCAGCAATGACACGTTCTTTAGCCTACTGGGCATATCTGGTGTGGAAATAACATCACAATTTTAAATCTGAGGCAGGTATGAGAGCTTTATGTAGCTACAAGTCTACTAGTATTTAGCCACGGCTGTTTCAGCGCGGACAAAAATGGCCTGCGGAAAAAAACAATATACCCCGTCAGCAAAAACAGGATATCTCAAGAACGAAATAAGATTTTTACATTCTGTAAAAAGGATATCAATCTTGGTTAAATTGTCCATATTAACAATAAATTTTTTTTTTCGGACACTTGTCCGAAATTGCTTAATTTGGGCCAAAATGTCAAAAAACGTCCCCAAAATCGGAACTTAAAGAGACTTCTTCCACAATATCTGGAAAATTAGGCCAGGATAAGATGTTTTTTACGATCCATAGGTTAGAGGGAATATTCAGGATAAAAGTAATTAAATTTTTATACTGTCCGAAATCGTCCAAAGGTATTTTTTGGGTCCAAATAAGCTAAATGTACGAAAAACAGCTAACAGTGCCATATTTCAACTTAAAGGTCGGTTCAATTTGGCGAGAATCCTTATCGTTTCTAGCCCTGAGACATTCTAAAGTGTACTAAATGAAATTATGATGTGTCCGAAAGTGTCCGAATTGATATTTTGGGCCTTTTTGGGCAAATTATCAGAAATCTTTGCAAAAAAACCATTTAGGACCACGGTTACTGTTATAAGTTCGTTTGCTGGGTTTGGAAAGCTTATTGTTTCTAGTCTAGAGTGCCTTTAATGAAATTATGATCTGTCCAAAACTGTCCGAATTGACGTTTTGGGACCAAATACGTGAAAAACGCTATTTTTCATACAAATTTAATTGAAAAGCTTAATTTAACAGGTGAAAAGAACTAATTGTTTTAATCCTGAGGCATTTTTAAGTTTCTAAGTTAAAAATATAACATGCCCGAAATTGTCCGAAAAAGTACTAGTCTTGTATAGTGTACAAAATATATATTTTTTCTAAAATTTACAGAACTATTTTGTAAATAAAATATTTTTTTAATCTATACAATCTAAATATATATACATTGTAATAATTTAATCTTTGAAGTCTTCCATGCAGAAATCTAAATATAAAATAAGAGTCTAATTATTTCTAGATTATAAAGAGACAGTATTTGCAAGTACAAAAGCAACAGTGAGCCAGACAATGGATTTATAGTGTTACCTTGTGCAGAATACTTTGATGATCATAATACTAATTCTAAACTTTGTAAAAGGAACTGAACTTGTTTAATGGAACTAAAGGGAATAAGAACTACATCATTGTAACTATCTTTCATGATATATAAATAGATATATATTAACTCTCTTAATTTATATATATATAGTATATACATTTAAATAAAATATAAACAGGAACATAAATTTACACATTTATTATTTACAGTGGCCACAATAAGGACACTTACCCTTCCTATAAAAACTTTTCTGTCCGTTCCCCTTGCAAGGAACACACACACGCTCTACCCCTATCTGAAGCTTCCTATTGGCCTTGCTCCACAATTCCTGACGTTGCAGTAACAACGTTAGCTTCAGGTCCTGATCTCGAACCCCGTACAACTGTCTTACTTCCTTATTGACTGAGTTGTGCAAGCTCTCACCCTCCTCTTCACTCAAAAGTCCCAAAGTCCGATGCATTTTTGCAAATCGTGGCACATCAAAAACTAACTCATGTAGTTTGCGTGTAATAGTCTCCTCAGGAAAGTGTTTTGGAAAGGCCTCACCAAATGAATTACAAAATCTCTCTAAGGCATCTATTTCGGGATCGGTTAAAAATCGTTTACAAAAAAGAAGTGGTTGAATCTGACTAAACAAACCAAACACACAGAGAAATCGTTCGTGAAGATCTGCATTGTCAGCAATCACCTCACAAAGTCGAGCATGATTTCTCAGAACAACTTTGCAATGATTGCCAACAAATACATTACCATGGTATGCTTGTCGTGCAACCTTGATGTCATCAAGGCATTGGAGAAGTTGCTTCTCCCGATGTCCCATGGTTTCTTCACACTTAGTCTGAAGGACCTTACACCTAAGTTCCAATTCTAAAATGGAATCGTCAAGAGTAACACGGCGTTCCCTTAGATCATCAATTCTCTTTTCCAAATGTGAATGAAGATCTAATCGACCTATTCCTGAACATTTTAGGCACGTAAATCTCTCAAGAGTTATCTCTTCAGATTCCCCAAACAATTCACAAACTTGATGTGACCATTTTTCACATGTGTCACATAATACCCAATTAACATCAGTATCAAACCTTGTTATTAAGCAAACCTCTGCAGCGCACGATCCAAAATCTTTATTTACTGCAAACCTTTTTTTTCCTGAGGAGTTTTTAGAGATGTTTTCAAGTTCACCAAAATCATGTCTTAGCCCTGCACTTAACCTGTCTGTCAAATTGGCCAGGTCTACGTATTCACCCCCTAATTGCCTTAAGGATTGTTCGCTCTCCCGCAGCTCTACGCTTTTCGTCACCCATTCAATATTATCTGACCTATCGCTGGGCATATCGTCGCATGCATCCAACCTGCGCACACACTTCAACAACAGCTCATACAGCTTAAGGGTGATGCCTAATACAATATGCAAAACGGGTGGAACGACTCTGCTTAGATCCGTAATAGGAAAAATGACATCACCCACAATAGATTCATGATACTTACCAGTTTTTCTTAAACCACCAGTGCGATCCTCGGCCAAGTTTTCACTTGCTCAACTCTCATCTTGGGCTCAGATGGCAAAATAGGAGCACCAAGATTTGTTAAAACACACCTTAACCTACGAAATGCAGCAGTGGGCATCCTTAAAAGGCACCTTAGTTGGACAGCATCAGAGGGAGACAGAGGTTTGATATTACCTGACATCTCTGCAGCTATATGTGCAAGAGACGGGATCTTCTGCAACAGATTCATCAAAAGCATCGAAACTTCTTCCACCTTCCCATCACCTGAAACGAAACTAAGCACGCGCATGCACAGGTTGGATCTCCTACGCAGCTCGCGTTGTGACAATTCTGAGTTGGACTTACCACGCCTGCCTAAGTTGACAAAAGTAGTCTTATGTTTAAGGGGACCTCCATCTTTTGTTAAAAAAATACCTTCAAATATGGAGGAATTTTCGGCCTCATATGACTTAACAAAAATGAGATCGTGGTCATCTCTCCCACTACAACGACACAAAGAAGCTTTAGCCTGAAAAGTAGACTGACGTAGACCTTTGATAGTTTTTGAGGCCGTCGCGAACTTTTTTTGCGTGGATGCTAACTTATTAGAAATTTCCGTGAGATACACGTCCTTATCCTTCAAAGTGCCACTAACCTGGCCTAAATGAGACTGCAAGGTCTCATTCCTATCCCGAAAAGTCTGAAACTCAGCTTCAACTTTACTTAACCGAGACGTTAAGTCTTCAATTTTTACCACCAACTGGCCATTTTCAGCAGATAACTGCTGATTCCTATTTAACAAATCTTGAAGCCTTGTTTCATATCTGATTCTTTCATTAGCGAAGGGATCAGGAGATGGTGGATTTGGCGCGCGCGACAGTTGTACGGTCGGGAAAAAAGGCAAATCTTTGTTTCTGATTTTTGAATCTGTTTTTGACATGTTTTTTTTACACATCTTAGCCAAACATTTAAATGTATTAAAAGAAGGCAAATCAAAACCTACTGGGAGCAAAAACTGTACAAAACTATACAAAACTAAAAAACTCTGGCTAAATTTATTTAGCAAAGCAAAAATTACACCATTTGTAATTTTTTTTGGATCCCCCACCCTAGTTACAGAAGGAAAATTTTCCTTAAAAATCCAGGAATCCTTCCACCCAATGGAATTCAAGTATTCCTTCTGTTGAGATCCCATACCCAGTAGTTAGTTAAAAAGAACTTTGAAGGGAAAAAAATTACAAACTTCACACACACAAAAAGAAAACACAACAATAACAATATAAACAACAGACGAAAGAAACAGCGAGAATAACACGTAACTAAATACTTAAAACAATTTAAAAAAAACAGGCACCTTCAAAGTTCAAGGAATTAACCAGGGATATTCCCAATGAAAAAGAAGAATCACTTAGCTGGTTTTGATCTGCCGTCCCGCTTGAAAAGAATTATATTAACAGCGTGCGTTTGTATATAGCAACGCTGTCTCGATTATTCTGCCATTATTACTTTTTTCCGCACTCAGAACCGTATCTCTATTTCGGGCTATCGAGGACGCGATAAACACGGTATTTCCATCATTCTGTAACAAAAACCATACCTAACAAATCATTTGATGGCAACAGTCTGGATCTATTATATCTATAGATACTTACTTATTGGAACAAAAAAGGGATGATATTACATTGTATTGCCGTGCACCACTTTTCAAACTTTATCCGCTCTTTTTTAGCGCTAGAATAAGACTTTAACTTAAAATTTAAGTGGTTTATAGTTTGCGAGACGGACGGTGCTCGCAACAGGCCGATACTACCACGTCCCCAGGCTCCCTGTTCCAAATTTTAGGTCTGTAGCTATCACCGCGGCGTTGCCACTAGGTTGGATAGATGGCATGCTTTTTGCGGAAAAATAATATTTTTCGAATTTTATGTGTTCTGTTCGATTAAAGTACTCGAAGTACCTACCACACATATGAAACATATTTATTTTATTATAAAGAAGAAAGGTAGACCGTTTTAATATTTTTTATTTCAGTAAAATTAAAATATTACAAAAAAAGTTACAATAATTTAAAAAATGATAAAAATACAATTTTTTAAAAAAAATTGTGGAAGCCATTTTAATTTTGTCCGCGGTTTGACCGTAGCGAAACAGCCAGCTATGAGGGTGCAACCAACTAGAATAAAGAGGTGCATCTAGTTAGGTAGCAGGCTGTTTGTTCTATATAACAAAATTATTTTTTGAAATACACCATTACAATAATTCAGGAAAGCTAATACTTCATCACAGTTTATTTTGCGATTGAAGGAGGTAAACATCACACATTTATAATGAGAAAACACATTCTTTTGTGATAACTTTTCTTTCAGCGTTTTGTTTTTAATGAAAGGTACACATAGGTTGTATCTTATTATTTTTATTAACGTTTCCTGAAAACTTGAAAGAAATTGAAAGATAGGAAGTTAAAAAACTGGAGAAAACATTCTTTCGTCTCTAACAAACTGTTATGAAAACATGTTTTTTACCTCCTTTCTTCCGATATTGTAAAACGACGGAGAGCCTTAAGAACACATGTACAATTGAATTATCATTATTTCTGATTGAACCCAAACAATGAATGCGATATATTCAAAGATTTTCAGTAATGATACATAAAGGTTTTTGGAAATTATTATACTTCATAACAAACCCATTCTCCCCTGTTACTAACAGGAAATTAAGAGCTGAACCAATGGAGAATCTTCTGTTGCAATGGCACGAGAACCGCTTATCAGAATTTAAAAGGCCTCCATAAATGTTTTCTAAATCTTTATAGCTAAATTCATTGGTCCAACCGTGCTAGGACTGTGGAAACTTGTAGTAAATAATTTCCCTATTTAGATCAAGAATTTTTCCCTGAAGTCTGAAATGATTCATAACATGAGGAAAAAAACTTTTTCTTTGGTTAGGAAATACCATGTAATAACTGCTTATTTTTTATTGTGATGAGAATGTAGAGTATAACCTCTCTATATAGATGAGAGACAGCGGGATGTAATGTTTTGATTTGTGCACAGGCAAAAAAAATTAACAACAGACAGCAAAGAAATAAGATTGACACTAAAATTTGTAAATTCTGCTCTTAAACAGATTATTTAACATATAGTTAACAAAAAATATTTTCTGTGCATTTATAACCTTATATTCTCAAAAATCTATAAATTAGTGTAAATAGTCAATTTGGTCTATATATGTGATCTGTAGTCCTTCTTTTCTTGCCTGTCTGGATGCATACGTTATACCGAACTTTGTAAACATTCACAACCATCTATAGGACAATCAATTTTTACAAGGTAAAAAGTTTCAAATCATTTTTATATTATTTGATAGGTATTTGTTTCATACATCACCTAAAAATGCATTTTGGTGATGTATGAATGAATAAACTTTGATTAATCCCCAGCTGACACAATCATCATCATCATCATCATCATCATCATTCTCGGCTTAACGTCCGTTTTCCCTGCTAGCATGGGTTGGACGGGGTATATTAATGACCCTCTTCCAATCTGATCTAGACTGTGTTAGATCTAAACTCATGCCAAGTCTTTCTTGGTCTGCCTCTGGGCTTTGCCCCAGGAACTATCAAGTCTCTACACTTTCTTACCCAATTATCCTCCTCCATTCTTTCCAAGTTCCCCAGCCAATTCAATCTTCTTATCTGGATAACATCTTTAATTCTACGGAGACTTAGCCTGCTTCTTAGCTCATGTGAACTCTTTCTGTCTCTCAGACTGGCGCACATCCACCTAACCATTCTCATATCATTCCTTTCTAAACGGTCAAGATCTTCCTGCTTCACTGCCCATGTCTCACTACCGTACAACATAACACTTCTTACACAGGCCTCATACAACCTACCTTTTACCTCAATTGACAGGGCTCTGCTAGTCAACAAAGGAAGTAACTCTCTGAACTTTTTCCAAGCAGAACATATCCTGCAAGTAACACTTCTTCCAACACCCCCTTCACTGCCCAACATATCACCTAAGTAACAGAAGCTCTCAACTATCTCTAACGAGCCACTGTTGTACAACATTAAAGCTGGAAATACTTCATTCTCTATAATCTCACCTTTGCAACGCTTGCATACAAACTGAATGTCAGCTCTTAACCTTCCACTAATTTTACTGCACTTCTTATGTACCCAATGCTTGCAAGTCTGACAAAAAATTGAGTTACTACCAACCCCTTTCCTGCAAACTCCACAAGGCCACTTTTCAACTACAAGGTCACACTTGGCTGCAATGCTACTAATCATGACTTTAGACTTTGCTGTGTTTACCTTTAGCCCTTTCTCTTCTAGTCCTTTCTTCCACTTCTCAAACTTTTCAACTAATTCTTCCATCGACTCTGCTATGAGAACCAAATCATCTGCATACAATAACTCCCATGGACAACCTGTTCTGAACTCCATTGACAGCGCTTCTAAGACTAGAATAAACAACAAAGGACTAAGTACAGAACCCTGATGTACACCAACATTTACACTAAATTCATCACTAAGTGAATCGTTAATCCTGACACGACTTCTAGCATTGCTGTACATAGACTGTACCATCGTAACTAGCCACTCATCCACACCTAATTTTCTCATAGCCCACCAAATAACTTTACGTGGCACTCTATCAAAAGCTTTCTCTAAATTTACAAAGGCAAAATAGAGATTCTTTCTCTTTTCTAAATACTTTTCCTGAAGCTGTCTGAGTAAAAATATTGCATCTGTAGTGTCACGCCCTGAAACAAAACCAAATTGCATCTTATCTATATCAATTCTTTCTCTAAGTAACTTGTCAATCACTCTTTCAATAACTTTCATTACTTGATCAACCAACTTCAAACCTCTATAGTTACCCCTTTCTAATGCATCACCCTTGCCCCTAAAAAAATTCACTATTACACTCGACTGCCACTCACTCGGAATAGCACTATCCTTTATAATCTGGTTAGCAAGACTTGTAATAAGCTCAACTCCAATATATCCAGATGCTTTTACCATCTCTGCAACAATACCTGATACTCCTGCAGCCTTGCCAACCTTTAGTTTCCTAATAGCCTCCACTACTCATTCTGTCTTGATCTGCATAGCTGGCCCTTCTACAACATCATCATCAGACAAATTATCCTCGTCCCAATCAAACTCAGTGTTAAGCAACCTCTGATAATGATTCTTCCAAGCTACCCTTTTCTCCTCCTCTGTGCTAGCCAAAACACCTTCATCATTACGTATACACTTCTCACCTACAACATCTTGATTAGTCTTCTTCATTTGCTTTGCTATCTTGAATACCTCATTGCCCTGGTTTTCGTGATTTAAAAAACCATACTCAAAGGTATACCGTCACCTTAAATCTCACTACATACTTAAAAAAGTAAAACATACTAAGT
This sequence comes from Hydractinia symbiolongicarpus, assembly GCF_029227915.1. Classification (NCBI taxonomy): domain Eukaryota; kingdom Metazoa; phylum Cnidaria; class Hydrozoa; order Anthoathecata; family Hydractiniidae; genus Hydractinia; species Hydractinia symbiolongicarpus. The sequence continues at coordinate 10,812,854 of NC_079886.1, forward strand.
CTCACTAAAAACTGAGTTTTTAAATTTTTTTTCTAAGAATAAATTAAAATTATGCAGGAACATTTCTCCAGTTCCTAGGGTAATATTTTCCAACAGCATATTGTATTGTATTATCAATAATATTGAAAATCTTGACATGTTCTGGGATAAACCAAATGAAAATTAACATATCCACTTTGCCTGTTACAGACAGACAAAGAAACTGCAGAATTTATATAATAGGTTTTTCTGCAAATTATAGTAAAAAAAAAGAGAAGAAAATATAAAACATTTAATTTAGAATTTTCAAACTTTGTAAATTGCCTTCATATTTAAAAATACTTATACTAACTAGTTTTTAGTGTTATTTTTAGCTTCATTTTATATTTCCCATGTGGATTTTTTTCATACCATTTTAGTGAGTCCCTTTTTGAAAATAGCAGGCAGTTCATCACTTGAACACTAATTAAATATTTTTGATCAATAAGGGGAACATTCAATGCACTAATTAGAGTAAATACAGCGCACCAGAGAAATGCAAAGAAGTCGAACAAAAATTTCATCAAAAAATATAATTTGGAAATTTATGTATACTGTTGTTTGGTTTTCTTTCGAAAATTTATGTTATCATTCATGAAACTGTGGACAACTTTATTGAAACGAAAAATACAACTTGATAATATTAATATCTTTCTAATAATGAATCTGAAATTTAGAAATTTAGAGTGAAATTTAACCCTATTTATATGCTGCAATATTGATGGATATTATTAATGTGTTTAGCTATCTCCATTTACTGTAAATTTTATGTTATTTCTTAATATTTTTTTTTAGTATTTGGACAAAAAGCAGTCAACAAAACACATTGCAACTATCCAGCGGATGTTGTCTTTCTTATTGATGGATCTGCCAGTGTAGGACAAGAATTTAATAAACAAGTAGAGCTAGTTAGCAATATTGTTAAGCATCTTGGTGGAGTTTCAGAATATGGCTTACATGCAAGTGTTGTTGTGATCAGTACAAATTCATTTGTCAGTGTAAAACTAAATGACTATTATGATAACAATGATTTTAATGAAGCCATACATAATGTGAGTTAAAATATTTAGTATTTCACACTAAGTTCAAATAAAATTGTGTCGTACAACTAAAAATCACTGCGGTGAATTGAAATTATAATAGGGACTACTACCCATGTGATTTGAAACAATTAAAAAATGAAATGTTGTTTTCACAAATGCTGAATTGTAAATTTCTTTGTAAAAAATATATTGTAGTTCACAAACTGCAAATTGTGAATAACTTACTCAACCATTGTAGCATACTGTATAATTAGTGTATCCATTGATTTCTAAAAGCTAGCAGGAGATAGGTTAGAAATTAGATTTGATGAAGGAAAACTGTGGAATTTTTAAATGAACTTTATGGATTTTCCTTTCACATTTAATGAAAAAACATTTTTCTACTGGTTGTGGTTTAACAACTGCTCACTAAATCTTCTTGTTGATTTGTTTTTATTTTTTGTTTTCTTTTAGATCAATTACCCACGTGGTGCAACGAGAATTGACTTAGCGTTGCTACAAGTGGAACAAAAAATTCTTAAACATGCTCGCCCTGGTGTGCCAAAATTTTTAATTTTACAAACAGATGGTGCCCAAACACAAACTGCTGGTTATGTCAACCCAAAACTTGTAATGAACAGATTGGTTCAAAAAGGTAAGTGGTTTAAAATTGAAGAGTTTAGTGCTTTGAATTTTTTAAAGGGATTGCCTTGAGTGGCTGTTAGACGATCCATTTTGTTGAATTCAGTTTGTCAAATTCGAAAAATTTGATTGTGTATCATATGCATATGAATCGAATTTGACAAAATGGATCATTACTTTAAAAAGCAAAAAATGGCCGAGATATTATATTAAGTCTAATTTTGTGAGGTAAATTTTTTTCAGCCTTAAGGTTAATAAAAAGGCTCTTTAACAAGATTTCAGCTAGACACTTATTATTTATTAAAAAAGACATTATTTTAAAGACCTTCAGTGTGATTATTAAGCTTTAAGCCATGCTTGCTTAACTTTTAACTGTTTTCAATTATGACTGAAACCTAAGGTTTAGTCCTTGGTTTCTTACAAAAAATGTTTCAATAACAAATACTTGTATTTAATCTTAGATGTGAAGCCGTTCATAGTTGCCATAGGAAGCGACGTGCACTTACCAGACCTGGAAAATCTTATAACGAGGGAAGCATACATTCCTTCTCAAAATAAGTTGGAAGATATTTTTCAAGCTAAAGATTCTTCACATTTAAACAAGGAAGAATTTATTCAAAAAATATCAACATCTGTTTGTTCGTATTCTGGAAAAGGTAAAAATACTTTTTTTTGTGACATACTGTTGTGAAATTATTTTTTGTCTCAACAAGACACGTTTATTGTGTTTGTGTAATCAAGTCTTTATCAAAAAATAGGAGTCGCTTTGAAGTGGTCTAAAAATGTGGTTTTCAGTTATTTCAACAATAACGTAAAGCAGGAGACATGATGTACATTTGTTTGGCGAAAAATAAATCATTTTTATTTACTGTGTATTTTAGACTTCCTTCTCCATAGCTAATTATTCTTTTTACTTGCTTAAAATCAAAGCAGAGACAGTTTACAATATAAACATTGTAAAATTTTACTTCAGTTTATCAAGTATTAAGTGTTACCTTTTCATGGGCAGGAAATGTTTAAGTTATTTTCTTTATAGCATTCTTTTTTTTTTGTTTGCATTACTGCGACAGACATTTGTAACAACAACAAAACCATGAGAACAAAAACACAATGTTAAAAATTCTTTCATGTTTATAAGTTATCTAGCTAATTAAGTAAAGCGTCTAAATAAATGCTTTAGTTTTTGGCGAGAATTCTTTTCACCATGCTTATGACTAAACTTGCCTTAGTGGTAGTCTGTTATGTTGCATTGACGCCACGCACAGTTTGTAAGTATTTTGACATTAAATTTGACCGGAGCTCAAGATTGCGTTAATATCTTCATCTCTTAGCAGTGACTCATACTTAATCGATGATTTAATAATACTTTAACTTAGCACATAGTATAATGAAGGGAATGAAAAATTTCAATTGTGTTTACTAATGGAGAAAGACTCGTACCAATGAAAGCATCTAGAACGGTTTCTTTGTCCTTTTTCGATATTCACCGTTTCCTTTAAAATGTCTAAATTTTGAATTGCGAATCGACTTAATAAAAATTAATCGTATAAACGTGTTGCTTCAAAAAAAATGTCTTAAATATTTCGCGACGACCAAGCTTTGTAAAATTAAAGATCTGCCAAAAAATCGACGTTTAAAGTCTATCTTGAGGCATTGAACTTGCATATATATTCTTGTATGCATATAATTTAGTGACATCAAATGGTTACAATGTTGCAGCTGATATCGGATTCTTACTTGATACAACATTGGAAGTGAAATCACAAGTTACACTACTTAAACACTTTACGTCATATTTTTATGTATCTCCAACACACACGCAATTTGCCTTACTCGAATACTCCACAGAACCTATTGTACGATTTAAGTTCAACGATGCTACGAATTCTGAGCATCTTTCATTATTAGTAAAGAACAATGAATTTATAAAAGCCAGCCGTCAAGCCAGGCTTGATGTTGCATTAGACTTTGCATATAAAAGTTTGTTTACGAGTGCGTATGGTGCTAGAACACGTGTCCCTAGGTAGGTAGCTAACCTTTTTATATGTTATTTATCTTGTATGTTGCTCAGTGTTTCATTTACCATAACCTTTAAAAATTGAGAGTTGCGGAAAGTCCGCGAAATCGGCTTCTCGCAAAGGTTTTTAAAAAAATGCAAAATAGTTTTGTGAACTTTCTAGGGTGTTGCTAGTTTGTTCAGATGGGTTGGCGTTATCAGAAGAGCATAGCAAATCCGTATTCAAGTATTTACAGTTACTGAAACAAGCTGGTGTACTGGTCTATCTGGTGTCTGTTGGCAAGATCAATGCTGAAATCGGTCTTGTCGCTGCTAATAGAGCGTTTTATGTCAATGAGATTAAAGATGTTGTGAATTCAAAATTTCAAGACAACATGGGAAAAGTTGTCCTTTCAGGAATATGTACGTGTTTTTTTCATTTTTTATTGTTTATCGGAGGCGAGATCATCCTAGCGACGGAAAGGCTGATTTAGGCCGAAATTGTTTATTGTCGGTGGTTTAGCCTCGAAAGTTTCATAGTAATAATAACAGTTTGAAAGTTTTATTTAAATTAAGTAAGAGTAATGAATAAGTAAAATAAAACGTTGTCAATCATGCAGACAGTAGAATTTTTAAGGAAAAGTAAGGACACTTAATAACATTAACTCGAGGGACGTGAATTGGCGTCGTAGCGATGGCAAAGTAACGACATGCCGTCCAACGACCATAAATTGTGATCACTCAACTTGAGATATCGAAATAACGTTCCATATTAAAAATAATTAAATTTTACTTCCAACAAGTCTCAAGGTTACTAACCTTGATGTAGCAGATAACTGGAGTTTAAACACAAAAAATAGTTAGCGAAAAATAATGAAGATTTTTGAAAAAACAATAGCGAAGCCTAGGGGCTACCAGAGAAAACAACATATCAAAAGTGTGAAGCCTGAATCGGATTTAATGTCTGATTTCTTAATTCTTGACTTCTCTGAGTCTTATAGCCAAGGTTATAATAAATAAAGTGTATATTGTAAAGATAATAATAATTTTCTCCTGTGTTTTATGTCTTAAATATTATTTTGTGTTATCCACCTGGGTGTATCGTTAATCATTAATAAGAATATTTACCTCTTATCCATAGCTGAAACTCAAAGGAATTTAACCTTATCTGCAAAATGTCCAACAACATTAAACATTGGTTTTGTAATTGATGCTTCAGGAAGTATTGCGAGTCACTATTCTGATTTGCTTGATGTCATTGTGCGTCTCCTTGATCATTTTAATATATCGAAAGAAGGTAGCCATGTTGGCGCGATCTCTTTTAGTGATGATAGCAATACTGTAATTGGATTTGATGAGCACTACGATGTTGATTCGTTTAAACTAGCAGTGCGTTCATTACCTTTACCCAATGGGCAGACACGTATAGATAAAGCAATGAGAAAAGTGCATGAAGATCTAATGAAATCAGATTCTGCTTCGCGTCCTAATGTTGTAACCGTGCTATACATTTTAACTGATGGACTTCAAACATCATCAAGTGTGACTCTATCCCTGGAGAAATCTATCGATCAGATCATATCTTTAGGGGGCGAGGTATCATACATAATTTTTCTATGTAAAACGTTTTCGTCAGGTGTAAAACTTCACACAGGTACTTCCAAGAGTGACTGCAAGTGCATCCAAGTAAATACTAATGAATACTGGTAGCTATCAATGTCAAAGGGTGGCAGAAAAATTTATAAAAAAAGGTAGAAACAATATTTACTTCAACAATGAGAGAAAGTACCACCCCATTGCATTGGAATAGCACCAGAATTAAGGCTAAAATATTCTTTCACTTTTGTCATCGGAATAACTCTTAGTCATTCGTGATCACTTTTAGCCACAAGTAATATTTACTCGTAATCACTTGTTATCGTTTGTAGCCACTCGTGATCACTTGTAGTCATTGGTGGTCGCTAGTGATATGCAGACGTGGTCGATTGTCATATGTAGTCACTTGTGATCGCTATTAATATGTACTCGTGATAACTTGTTGTCGTTTCTAGCCAGTCGTAGTCACTGGTAATCACTGATGACTGGTGGTCCTTCTCGTGTGGAGAGTTGCATCTGATTGTAAGGTTTTTGACAGAGAAATAAATTTGACAATAGTTTACTTAATTGACTATTGAAAATTAAAGAGAAAAAAGTGGAAATTGAATATGTAATGAAAATGTTTGGACCTCTTCTTGTCTTTCTATTCTTCTTTCTTTTTACAAACATCGTTTGATTACTCGGTAGTTCAATTTTAAATCTTTTACTATTCATTTTGCAGCTTATTCTTTCTTCTTTTAAGACATTTGTTATTGCTATTGGAGAAGACGTTCATAAAAATAATCTTCATGCTTTGGTGCAGAGCGACAAGAATGTCTTTCATGCACCAACATATGACCAATTAAATTCTGACGCATTTATCACATCCATATCACAAAAAACATGCGACATTGTGGGTAAGTGTTTTTATGCTGTTATGCTGAAAAATGCAAGGGAGTTTATTTTCTAAATTCAACTAAAGCGAAATGTGAGAACTATACAAATGATAGAATCTGCATGGATAAAGCTTAGAAGTTTACATGTTTTGCACGATAAGAAAACTAGATCGTAACTCAGCTACCATTTTTAAAAACAGTTTCACTAAGAAGCTTCCTAATAATTTGTTGATTACTGATTTTATTTAGCGGAAAGGAAGATGATAATTGAGTCGCCATTGGATGTTGCAATTATTCTGGATGATTCAGATGCATCAAAACATTATTTCCAAATGCAAAAAGATCTTGTTAAATCATTCTCACAGAGAATTACTCTCTCAACAAGTGGTATCAGATTAGGGATTGGGATAAGCTCTTTAAATACTTCAACCCCAGTTCTCTTAAAAGATAGTTACACTCATGAAAAACTTGTAGGAAAAATCGATGGATTTCAATATCTAGGTGGAAGTAGTAGAATTGATAAGGCGCTGAATGAAGTGACGTATAACTTGTTTTCTCCACAAAATGGTGGTAGGAAAAACGCTAAGAAGGTCGTCTTGCTATTCACAGATGGCATCCAAACTTCAAATCGAGCAGAAGTATTTAGAGAAGCAGAAAAGTTAAGGAAATTAGGCGGGAATGTATTCATCATAGTTTATGGTGATGTCTATGACTATGACTTGCTGCGAAAAATTGCCGGTAGCGAAAAGAAAATATTTTTTGTTGAAACTTCCAACGCTGCTGATTCAGTAAACACACTTAAGAAACTATTGGACTTCACGAGAAAAGTTTCAGGTTGGTTTTTTCGCTGCTGTTACACCGTTAGCTTGTAATAAACACTTTGTTTGTAACATCTGTTAACCCTAATTTTTACAATAATTCTTCTATAATCCTCTCTTTAGAAGAGCCTTTTTCACAAGTTAGAAAAACTGCTACCAACTGGTTTCCTTCATCATTTGGTATTTGGCAGGATGAAGATAACATGTTTACTGGCTACCTACCTGATGTGGATGATGAAGTATGGCATTACGGACCTGCTCGTATATGGTCTCAGCCAATACAACGCTCTCGTTACAGTATGTTCATTTTCAACATTTTCTGACATTTTTTGTGTATGATTTCTTAAATTTGTTTATATTCGCCATATTGCTTTCCCTTGCTCTGTCTGGTATGCTGTATACACGTTTTTATTAAGCAGTCAACCAAAACAACTAGCGCTTGGAGGAAGGTCGTTTTATTAAGAGTAAAATTTTATTAAATTAAAGTTATGTTGCTGTGAATTTTTGGTTTAATTCAAAAAATATGTTGTTAAGCAACTTTTAAACTTGCTTGCTTATATTGATAAATATATCAAAAAAGGGAGCAACCTTTTTACTTTTAAGTAAAAATGTAATTCTCTACTTAGATATAAAAATACTAAATAACCAATTGACACTGTAACTCAACGCCCTGAGTAGAAATTATTTTACTAACGCCCACTTTGTTAACACTGCATCTAATCAAAGATTGAATGATGGGAAGGGCATACCGACGTAAAATTCAAATTTCCCCACGTACACTTTGTATGTTCCTGGCAAGTGGCATCCAAAATTTTTGCAAAACCGGGGGTTCATGTTATGAATAATTTATTCTCATTCCAATATTCTTTGTACACAAAAATTGCTGACGTCAACACAGATATAAATCTGTTTTTTATGTCCTCCCCCTCACCCAAATCATAAAAATTGGGTTTAAATCGTCATACTTCTGTCTTTAGTGTCCCTCTAAATTAATAGGTTTACACGGTTTCTAACTCTTTCTTATTATTACATAGTCATCGAAACGCAAATAAAACCCGTGTCGACATCTAATCATTCTGGTTATGGTGCTTGTGGTCACGTGTTCAAATATAAGTTGGGAAGCACACGTTCTTCAAAGTAAGTTAATTTTTTGTTTTTTTATGGAGGTTATGCGAGTGAATTTTACTAAAAGATGGGTGACGGGCTTTCTTTCAGGATGGTAACTCAAGCATGGGGATATTTTCTTTGGGTGAACCAGTTTCTATATATCAGTTCAGATGGTTCGGAAAGTAGTCCGCGTATCAAATTTAAGTACCAGTCAGGTGATTGGTTAAACTTAAAATCTGTTGTCGACGGAGTTAATGTGAAACTTTATATTAATGGCATCTTTATAAAATCATTAAAACTCACTGGTGACGGGGCTGATTCGCCGACAGATAATTATGTTGGTTTGTGGTGTCATCGATTAGTATTTATGGCAGGGAGAGACTTTAAGGTCACACCGTGTAAGGACGAGTTTTTATAATATTTATTCATAATGTACTTAAATCCTTGTCAACTGCAGTTTCGTACTTTATTATTCAAATTTTCAACCTATATTTCCAAAGGACATATAAAACGAGCCCTGCTGAAAATTTGATTTTAATGTTTTTCTTTCAATGATGTATATATGAAATTTGTGTTTTTTTCAAACGATAGTGCATGATTCGTGCTTAATTCGTAATGGAGGTTGTTCACAAGTCTGCAATTCTTCTCCATACGCCTACCAATGTGGATGTCACGAAGGCTATCGGTTGAAAAGGGATGGCAAAACATGTGAAGGTATTTTCAAATTTTGAGTACATTTCTATTTGAACCTAAATAATTTCACGTCGTAAAATAAATCAGTGCAATAATCTACCTAAGAAAAATAATTTTCGCGGGAATTAATTTTTCACGAATTTTGCGAGTTTGTGTCAATTTATTTGAAAACTCTCTATTCGTGAAAATTAATTCCGCGAAATTTGGATCTTTTCTTCCTTATAAAAAACGATTTACACCAAGCTTTTTCTTCTGATTTACCTAGAACTGCGTATAAGATATTAGCGATATGTCTCAAGCGATATGTCTCAAAAAAATGTCAAAAAATAGCATAAATTTAGAAGCAAAATGTCCTTTTTCAATTCCTTTTTCGCGAAATTCGCGAAATTTAATTGCTGCGAAATATTAGGAGTTGCCAACTTTGCGAAAATTATTTCTCGCGTCATTTAATTCCCTTAGGTGATTTTTAGAGTATTTTAGATCTTTTAGCTAACCTCTTTCTACTGTCGCAGTAAGAAATTTTGTCTAAATATTTTAGAAAAAGTTCTAATCTTTCAGGTCTTTAAAAATATATAACATGTCAATGTTATTGTTTTCTAGATCTTAACGAATGTCTTGAAGTCAATGGTGGCTGTGATAACGCTTGTGAAAATTTACCAAGACACTACAAATGTAGAGGTAATACGAATAATTATATGTGTGTAATGATCTACCAACTCAGTGCAAAATATGCAAAAAAATATACGACAGTAAATATCTCGTCCCTTTTAATAGAGCAGCTCACATTCTCTCCTACTTATAAAAACATACATTAAGAACTACAATTTCCGGCGGAAAAACTTTTCGACACAATATTTTATTTCACAGAAAATTTTTCGCACACGATTTATAAATTCAAAAAATGTATGGGTAAGTATTTTCAACAAAAATTTTAACCAAATTTCCTAAGCAATGATTACGGGAAATGACAAAAAATGAAGTCTAAAAGTATTTATAGTGTACATATATTCAATCAAGATCTAAAAAAGGACTTTCAGGATCCAACTTTATTGATAGAGCCTCAGACAAATGTGAAAATAGCAAAAATAATAAGTTCTAACACTGCAGTTTTTATTGAATTTCTGAATTTCTTATATATAATTTCTTACACTTCTCCTTTTTTTAAAAGATTAAAAAAACTAAAAATTTTTGGACAAGAAAACTTTCGGCAAACACAAATTTTGGACGGAAAAAATTTCGGAAAAAAAAACAATCCGAAAGTTTTTTTGTCTAAAAGTTTTCGCTTTTAATGTATATCATTTCTTTAAAAGAAAACAGTTTTAATCTTTTTCTACATCTTTTACAGCGTTCACACAGCCACAAAGTCCTACCACCGAAGTTAGTACAAAAAAATATGTCACTGAAAGTACTTTAACTACCACCGAAACTGCCGCAAGGGAGACTGACGCGTCTGTTGAAACTACTGCTCTTCCAATTACAGATTCCAATGAGAAAACTTCGTTAGGTTCGAAAGCAAGTGAAATTGATACCACCACTCTTTCGCCTGACGTGACTACTTCTGAGGTTCAAACTGATAAGAAGGTTGACGTCACTGTTCCCGAAACCACTGTTTCTCCTAACACAGAGAACAAAATTTCCACATCACCAAACATACAGACCACAGCAGCAACTACAGACGAAGTTGAAACCGAATCTGTTGTTGAAACAACACTTGGCCCTGATACCACTGTTGCCAATGTTGCAGGCCAAACTTATCCTGTGAGCCACAGTACATCCCCTCCGATCTCAAGTGCTTCCTCTTCCACACAATCTAAATCATCCGTAGCCGACGCTGAAACTACATTCGAGCCTACGAAGACCACCGGCGAAGAAAAAACTGAGAACCTCTTGGCAACCACAAAGTCATCTAAAGTTACCCCCGAAACTGTCGCAAGGGAGACTGACGCGTCTGTTGAAACTACTGCTCTTCCAATTACAGATTACAATGAGAAAACTTCGTTAGGTTCCAAAGCAAGTGAAATTGATACCACCACTCTTTCACCTGACGTGACTACTTCTGCAGTTCAAACTGATAAGGAGGTTGGCGTGACTGTTCCCGAAGCCACTGTTTCTGCTAACACAGAGAGCAAAATTTCTACATCACAAAACATACAGACCACTGCAGCAACTACAGACGAAGTTGAAACCGAATCTGTTGTTGAAACAACACTTGGCCCTGATACCACTGTTGCCAATGTTGGAGGCCAAACTGATCCTGTGAGCCACAGTACACCCCCTCCAATCACAAGTGCTTCCTCTTCCACACAACCTAAATCATCCGTAGCCGACGCTGAAACTACATTCGAGCCCACGGAGACCACCGGCGAGGAAAAAACTGAGAACCTTTTGGCAACCACAAAGTCATCTAAAGTTACCACCGAAACTGTCGCAAGTGAGACTGACGAGTCTGTTGAAACTACTGCTCCTCCAATTACAGATTCCAATGAGAAAACTTCGTTAGGTTCGAAAGCAAGTGAAATTGGTACTACCACTCTTTCGCCTGACGTCACTACTTCTGAGGTTCAAACTGATAAGAAGGTTGACGTCACTGTTCCCGAAACCACTGTTTCTGCTAACACAGAGAGGAAAATTTCTACACCGCAAGACATACAGACCACAGCAGCAACTACAGACGAAGTTGAAACCGAATCTGTTGTTGAAACAACACTTGGCCCTGATACCACTGTTGCCAATGTTGCAGGCCAAACTTATCCTGTGGGCCACAGTACATCCCCTCCGATCACAAGTGTTTCCTCTTCCACACAATCTAAATCATCCGTAGCCGACGCTGAAACTACATTCGAGCCCACGAAGACCACCGGTGAGGAAAAAACTGAGAACCTTATGGCAACCACAAAGTCATCTAAAGTTACCCCCGAAACTGTCGCAAGGGAGACTGATGCGTCTGTTGAAACTACTGCTCTTCCAATTACAGATTCCAATGAGAAAACTTCGTTAGGTTCCAAAGCAAGTGAAATTGATACCACCACTCTTTCACCTGACGTGACTACTTCTGCAGTTCAAACTGATAAGGAGGTTGGCGTGACTGTTCCCGAAGCCACTGTTTCTGCTAACACAGAGAGCAAAATTTCTACATCACAAAACATACAGACCACTGCAGCAACTACAGACGAAGTTGAAACCGAATCTGTTGTTGAAACAACACTTGGCCCTGATACCACTGTTGCCAATGTTGGAGGCCAAACTGATCCTGTGAGCCACAGTACACCCCCTCCAATCACAAGTGCTTCCTCTTCCACACAACCTAAATCATCCGTAGCCGACGCTGAAACTACATTCGAGCCCACGGAGACCACCGGCGAGGAAAAAACTGAGAACCTTTTGGCAACCACAAAGTCATCTAAAGTTACCCCCGAAACTGTCGCAAGGGAGACTGACGAGTCTGTTGAAACTACTGCTCCTCCAATTACAGATTCCAATGAGAAAACTTCGTTAGGTTCCAAAGCAAGTGAAATTGGTACTACCACTCTTTCGCCTGACGTGACTACTTCTGCAGTTCAAACTGATAAGAAGGTTGACTTGACTGTTCCCGAAGCCACTGTTTCTGCTAACACAGAGAGCAAAATTTCTACATCACAAAACATACAGACCACTGCAGCAACTACAGACGAAGTTAAAACCGAATCTGTTGTTGAAACAACACTTGGCCCTGATACCACTGTTGCCAATGTTGGAGGCCAAACTGATCCTGTGGGCCACAGTACATCCCCTCCAATCACAAGTGCTTCCTCTTCCACACAATCTAAATCATCCGTAGCCGGTGCTGAAACTACATTCGAGCCCACGAAGACCACCGGTGAGGAAAAAACTGAGAACCTTTTGGCAACCACAAAGTCATCTAAAGTTACCACCGAAACTGTCGCAAGGGAGACTGACGCGTCTGTTGAAACTACTGCTCTTCCAATTACAGATTCCAATGAGAAAACTTCGTTAGGTTCCAAAGCAAGTGAAATTGATACCACCACTCTTTCACCTGACGTAACTACTTCTGCAGTTCAAACTGATAAGGAGGTTGACGTGACTGTTCCCGAAGCCACAGTTTCTGCTAACACAGAGAGCAAAATTTCTACATCACAAAACATACAGACCACTGCAGCAACTACAGACGAAGTTGAAACCGAATCTGTTGTTGAAACAACACTTGGCCCTGATACCACTGTTGCCAATGTTGGAGGTCAAACTGATCCTGTGGGCCACAGTACATCCCCTCCAATCACAAGTGCTTCCTCTTTCACACAATCTAAATCATCCGTAGCCGGTGCTGAAACTACATTCGAGCCCACGAAGACCACCGGTGAGGAAAAAACTGAGAACCTTTTGGCAACCACAAAGTCATCTAAAGTTACCACCGAAACTGTCGCAAGGGAGACTGACGCGTCTGTTGAAACTACTGCTCTTCCAATTACAGATTCCAATGAGAAAACTTCGTTAGGTTCGAAAGCAAGTGAAATTGGTACTACCACTCTTTCGCCTGACGTCACTACTTCTGAGGTTCAAACTGATAAGAAGGTTGACGTCACTGTTCCCGAAACCACTGTTTCTGCTAACACAGAGAGGAAAATTTCTACACCGCAATACATACAGACCACAGCAGCAACTACAGACGAAGTTGAAACCGAATCTGTTGTTGAAACAACACTTGGCCCTGATACCACTGTTGCCAATGTTGCAGGCCAAACTTATCCTGTGGGCCACAGTACATCCCCTCCGATCACAAGTGCTTCCTCTTCCACACAATCTAAATCATCCGTAGCCGACGCTGAAACTACATTCGAGCCCACGGAGACCACCGGCGAAGAAAAAACTGAGAACCTCTTGGCAACCACAAAGTCATCTAAAGTTACCCCCGAAACTGTCGCAAGGGAGACTGACGCGTCTGTTGAAACTACTGCTCTTCCAATTACAGATTCCAATGAGAAAACTTCGTTAGGTTCCAAAGCAAGTGAAATTGATACCACCACTCTTTCACCTGACGTGACTACTTCTGCAGTTCAAACTGATAAGGAGGTTGACGTGACTGTTCCCGAAGCCACTGTTTCTGCTAACACAGAGAGCAAAATTTCTACATCACAAAACATACAGACCACTGCAGCAACTACAGACGAAGTTGAAACCGAATCTGTTGTTGAAACAACACTTGGCCCTGATACCACTGTTGCCAATGTTGGAGGCCAAACTGATCCTGTGAGCCACAGTACACCCCCTCCAATCACAAGTGCTTCCTCTTCCACACAACCTAAATCATCCGTAGCCGACGCTGAAACTACATTCGAGCCCACGAAGACCACCGGTGAGGAAAAAACTGAGAACCTTTTGGCAACCACAAAGTCATCTAAAGTTACCACCGAAACTGTCGCAAGGGAGACTGACGCGTCTGTTGAAACTACTGCTCTTCCAATTACAGATTCCAATGAGAAAACTTCGTTAGGTTCCAAAGCAAGTGAAATTGATACCACCACTCTTTCACCTGACGTGACTACTTCTGCAGTTCAAACTGATAAGGAGGTTGACGTGACTGTTCCCGAAGCCACTGTTTCTGCTAACACAGAGAGCAAAATTTCTACATCACAAAACATACAGACCACTGCAGCAACTACAGACGAAGTTGAAACCGAATCTGTTGTTGAAACAACACTTGGCCCTGATACCACTGTTGCCAATGTTGGAGGCCAAACTGATCCTGTGAGCCACAGTACACCCCCTCCAATCACAAGTGCTTCCTCTTCCACACAACCTAAATCATCCGTAGCCGACGCTGAAACTACATTCGAGCCCACGGAGACCACCGGCGAGGAAAAAACTGAGAACCTTTTGGCAACCACAAAGTCATCTAAAGTTACCACCGAAACTGTCGTAAGTGAGACTGACGAGTCTGTTGAAACTACTGCTCCTCCAATTACAGATTCCAATGAGAAAAGTTCGTTAGGTTCCAAAGCAAGTGAAATTGATACCACCACTCTTTCACCTGACGTGACTACTTCTGCAGTTCAAACTGATAAGGAGGTTGACGTGACTGTTCCCGAAGCCACTGTTTCTGCTAACACAGAGAGCAAAATTTCTACATCACAAAACATACAGACCACTGCAGCAACTACAGACGAAGTTGAAACCGAATCTGTTGTTGAAACAACACTTGGCCCTGATACCACTGTTGCCAATGTTGGAGACCAAACTGATCCTGTGGGCCACAGTACATCCCCTCCAATCACAAGTGCTTCCTCTTCCACACAATCTAAATCATCCGTAGCCGGTGCTGAAACTACATTCGAGCCCACGAAGACCACCGGTGAGGAAAAAACTGAGAACCTTTTGGCAACCACAAAGTCATCTAAAGTTACCACCGAAACTGTCGCAAGTGAGACTGACGCGTCTGTTGAAACTACTGCTCTTCCAATTACAGATTCCAATGAGAAAACTTCGTTAGGTTCCAAAGCAAGTGAAATTGATACCACCACTCTTTCACCTGACGTGACTACTTCTGCAGTTCAAACTGATAAGGAGGTTGACGTGACTGTTCCCGAAGCCACTGTTTCTGCTAACACAGAGAGCAAAATTTCTACATCACAAAACATACAGACCACTGCAGCAACTACAGACGAAGTTGAAACCGAATCTGTTGTTGAAACAACACTTGGCCCTGATACCACTGTTGCCAATGTTGGAGGCCAAACTGATCCTGTGAGCCACAGTACACCCCCTCCAATCACAAGTGCTTCCTCTTCCACACAACCTAAATCATCCGTAGCCGACGCTGAAACTACATTCGAGCCCACGGAGACCACCGGCGAGGAAAAAACTGAGAACCTTTTGGCAACCACAAAGTCATCTAAAGTTACCACCGAAACTGTCGTAAGTGAGACTGACGAGTCTGTTGAAACTACTGCTCCTCCAATTACAGATTCCAATGAGAAAAGTTCGTTAGGTTCCAAAGCAAGTGAAATTGATACCACCACTCTTTCACCTGACGTGACTACTTCTGCAGTTCAAACTGATAAGGAGGTTGACGTGACTGTTCCCGAATCCACTGTTTCTGCTAACACAGAGAGCAAAATTTCTACATCACAAAACATACAGACCACTGCAGCAACTACAGACGAAGTTGAAACCGAATCTGTTGTTGAAACAACACTTGGCCCTGATACCACTGTTGCCAATGTTGGAGGCCAAACTGATCCTGTGGGCCACAGTACATCCCCTCCAATCACAAGTGCTTCCTCTTCCACACAATCTAAATCATCCGTAGCCGGTGCTGAAACTACAATGGAGCCTACGAAGACCACCGTCGAGGAGAAAACTGAGAACGTCTTGGCAACCACAAAGTCATCTAAAGTTACCACCCAAACTGTCCCAAGGGAGACTAACGCGTCTGCTGAAACTACTGCTTCTCCAATTACAGATTCCGATGAGAAAACTTCGTTAGGTTCCAAAGCAAGTGAAATTGATACCACCACTCTTTCACCTGACGTGACTACTTCTGCAGTTCAAACTGATAAGGAGGTTGACGTTACTGTTCCCGAAACCACTGTTTCTCCTAACACAGAGAACAAAATTTCCACATCACCAAACATACAGACCACAGCAGCAACTACAGACGAAGTTGAAACCGAATCTGTTGTTGAAACAACACTTGTCCCTGATACCACTGTTGCCAATGTTGGAGGCCACACTGATCCTGCGGGCCACAGTACATCCCCTCCAATCACAAGTGCTTCCTCTTCCACACAATCTAAATCATCCGTAGCCGGTGCTGAAACTACATTCGAGCCCACGAAGACCACCGGTGAGGAAAAAACTGAGAACCTTTTGGCAACCACAAAGTCATCTAAAGTTACCACCGAAACTGTCGCAAGGGAGACTGACGCGTCTGTTGAAACTACTGCTCTTCCAATTACAGATTCCAATGAGAAAACTTCGTTAGGTTCCAAAGCAAGTGAAATTGATACCACCACTCTTTCACCTGACGTGACTACTTCTGCAGTTCAAACTGATAAGGAGGTTGACGTGACTGTTCCCGAAGCCACTGTTTCTGCTAACACAGAGAGCAAAATTTCTACATCACAAAACATACAGACCACTGCAGCAACTACAGACGAAGTTGAAACCGAATCTGTTGTTGAAACAACACTTGGCCCTGATACCACTGTTGCCAATGTTGGAGGCCAAACTGATCCTGTGAGCCACAGTACACCCCCTCCAATCACAAGTGCTTCCTCTTCCACACAACCTAAATCATCCGTAGCCGACGCTGAAACTACATTCGAGCCCACGGAGACCACCGGCGAGGAAAAAACTGAGAACCTTTTGGCAACCACAAAGTCATCTAAAGTTACCACCGAAACTGTCGTAAGTGAGACTGACGAGTCTGTTGAAACTACTGCTCCTCCAATTACAGATTCCAATGAGAAAAGTTCGTTAGGTTCCAAAGCAAGTGAAATTGATACCACCACTCTTTCACCTGACGTGACTACTTCTGCAGTTCAAACTGATAAGGAGGTTGACGTGACTGTTCCCGAAGCCACTGTTTCTGCTAACACAGAGAGCAAAATTTCTACATCACAAAACATACAGACCACTGCAGCAACTACAGACGAAGTTGAAACCGAATCTGTTGTTGAAACAACACTTGGCCCTGATACCACTGTTGCCAATGTTGGAGGCCAAACTGATCCTGTGGGCCACAGTACATCCCCTCCAATCACAAGTGCTTCCTCTTCCACACAATCTAAATCATCCGTAGCCGGTGCTGAAACTACATTCGAGCCCACGAAGACCACCGGTGAGGAAAAAACTGAGAACCTTTTGGCAACCACAAAGTCATCTAAAGTTACCACCGAAACTGTCGCAAGGGAGACTGACGCGTCTGTTGAAACTACTGCTCTTCCAATTACAGATTCCAATGAGAAAACTTCGTTAGGTTCCAAAGCAAGTGAAATTGATACCACCACTCTTTCACCTGACGTGACTACTTCTGCAGTTCAAACTGATAAGGAGGTTGACGTGACTGTTCCCGAAGCCACTGTTTCTGCTAACACAGAGAGCAAAATTTCTACATCACAAAACATACAGACCACTGCAGCAACTACAGACGAAGTTGAAACCGAATCTGTTGTTGAAACAACACTTGGCCCTGATACCACTGTTGCCAATGTTGGAGGCCAAACTGATCCTGTGAGCCACAGTACACCCCCTCCAATCACAAGTGCTTCCTCTTCCACACAACCTAAATCATCCGTAGCCGACGCTGAAACTACATTCGAGCCCACGGAGACCACCGGCGAGGAAAAAACTGAGAACCTTTTGGCAACCACAAAGTCATCTAAAGTTACCACCGAAACTGTCGTAAGTGAGACTGACGAGTCTGTTGAAACTACTGCTCCTCCAATTACAGATTCCAATGAGAAAAGTTCGTTAGGTTCCAAAGCAAGTGAAATTGATACCACCACTCTTTCACCTGACGTGACTACTTCTGCAGTTCAAACTGATAAGGAGGTTGACGTGACTGTTCCCGAATCCACTGTTTCTGCTAACACAGAGAGCAAAATTTCTACATCACAAAACATACAGACCACTGCAGCAACTACAGACGAAGTTGAAACCGAATCTGTTGTTGAAACAACACTTGGCCCTGATACCACTGTTGCCAATGTTGGAGGCCAAACTGATCCTGTGGGCCACAGTACATCCCCTCCAATCACAAGTGCTTCCTCTTCCACACAATCTAAATCATCCGTAGCCGGTGCTGAAACTACAATGGAGCCTACGAAGACCACCGTCGAGGAGAAAACTGAGAACGTCTTGGCAACCACAAAGTCATCTAAAGTTACCACCCAAACTGTCCCAAGGGAGACTAACGCGTCTGCTGAAACTACTGCTTCTCCAATTACAGATTCCGATGAGAAAACTTCGTTAGGTTCCAAAGCAAGTGAAATTGATACCACCACTCTTTCACCTGACGTGACTACTTCTGCAGTTCAAACTGATAAGGAGGTTGACGTTACTGTTCCCGAAACCACTGTTTCTCCTAACACAGAGAACAAAATTTCCACATCACCAAACATACAGACCACAGCAGCAACTACAGACGAAGTTGAAACCGAATCTGTTGTTGAAACAACACTTGTCCCTGATACCACTGTTGCCAATGTTGGAGGCCACACTGATCCTGCAGGCCACAGTACATCCCCTCCAATCACAAGTGCTTCCTCTTCCACACAATCTAAATCATCCGTAGCCGGTGCTGAAACTACATTCGAGCCCACGAAGACCACCGGTGAGGAAAAAACTGAGAACCTTTTGGCAACCACAAAGTCATCTAAAGTTACCACCGAAACTGTCGCAAGGGAGACTGACGCGTCTGTTGAAACTACTGCTCTTCCAATTACAGATTCCAATGAGAAAACTTCGTTAGGTTCCAAAGCAAGTGAAATTGATACCACCACTCTTTCACCTGACGTGACTACTTCTGCAGTTCAAACTGATAAGGAGGTTGACGTGACTGTTCCCGAAGCCACTGTTTCTGCTAACACAGAGAGCAAAATTTCTACATCACAAAACATACAGACCACTGCAGCAACTACAGACGAAGTTGAAACCGAATCTGTTGTTGAAACAACACTTGGCCCTGATACCACTGTTGCCAATGTTGGAGGCCAAACTGATCCTGTGGGCCACAGTACATCCCCTCCAATCACAAGTGCTTCCTCTTCCACACAATCTAAATCATCCGTAGCCGGTGCTGAAACTACATTCGAGCCCATGAAGACCACCGGTGAGGAAAAAACTGAGAACCTTTTGGCAACCACAAAATCATCTAAAGTTACCACCGAAACTGTCGCAAGGGAGACTGACGCGTCTGTTGAAACTACTGCTCTTCCAATTACAGATTCCAATGAGAAAACTTCGTTAGGTTCCAAAGCAAGTGAAATTGATACCACCACTCTTTCACCTGACGTGACTACTTCTGCAGTTCAAACTGATAAGGAGGTTGACGTGACTGTTCTCGAAGCCACTGTTTCTGCTAACACAGAGAGCAAAATTTCTACATCACAAAACATACAGACCACTGCAGCAACTACAGACGAAGTTGAAACCGAATCTGTTGTTGAAACAACACTTGGCCCTGATACCACTGTTGCCAATGTTGGAGGCCAAACTGATCCTGTGAGCCACAGTACACCCCCTCCAATCACAAGTGCTTCCTCTTCCACACAACCTAAATCATCCGTAGCCGACGCTGAAACTACATTCGAGCCCACGGAGACCACCGGCGAGGAAAAAACTGAGAACCTTTTGGCAACCACAAAGTCATCTAAAGTTACCACCCAAACTGTCCCAAGGGAGACTGACGCGTCTGCTGAAACTACTGCTTCTCCAATTACAGATTCCGATGAGAAAACTTCGTTAGGTTCGAAAGCAAGTGAAATTCGTACTACCACTCTTTCGCCTGACGTAACTACTTCTGAGGTTCAAACTGATAAGAAGGTTGACGTGACTGTTCCCGAAACCACTGCTTCTCCTAACACAGAGAACAAAATTTCCACATCACCAAACATACAGACCACAGCAGCAACTACAGACGAAGTTGAAACCGAATCTGTTGTTGAAACAACACTTGGCCCTGATACCACTGTTGCCAATGTTGGAGGCCAAACTGATCCTGTGGGCCACAGTACATCCCCTCCAATCACAAGTGCTTCCTCTTCCACACAATCTAAATCATCCGTAGCCGGTGCTGAAACTACAATGGAGCCTACGAAGACCACCGTCGAGGAGAAAACTGAGAACGTCTTGGCAACCACAAAGTCATCTAAAGTTACCACCCAAACTGTCCCAAGGAAGACTGACGCGTCTGCTGAAATTACTGCTTCTCCAATTACAGATTCCGATGAGAAAACTTCGTTAGGTTCGAAAGCAAGTGAAATTCGTACTACCACTCTTTCGCCTGACGTAACTACTTCTGAGGTTCAAACTGATAAGGAGGTTGACGTGACTGTTCCCGAAACCACTGCTTCTCCTAACACAGAGAACAAAATTTCCACATCACAAAACATACAGACCACAGCAGCAACTACAGACGAAGTTGAAACCGAGTCTGTTGTTGAAACAACACTTGGCCCTGATACCACTGTTGCCAATGTTGGAGGCCAAACTGATCCTGTGGGCCACAGTACATCCCCTCCAATCACAAGTGCTTCCTCTTCCACACAATCTAAATCATCCGTAGCCGACGCTGAAACTACATTCGAGCCCACGAAGGCCACTGGCGAGGAAAAAACTGAGAACCTTTTGGCAACCACAAAGTCATCTAAAGTTACCACCGAAACTGTAGCAAGGGAGACTGACGCGTCTGTTGAAACTACTGCTCTTCCAATTACAGATTCCAATGAGAAAACTTCGTTAGGTTCCAAAGCAAGTGAAATTGATACCACCACTCTTTCCCCTGACGTGACTACTTCTGCAGTTCAAACTGATAAGGAGGTTGACGTCACTGTTTCCGAAGCCACTGTTTCTGCTAACACAGAGAGCAAAATTTCTACATCACAAAACATACAGACCACTGCAGCAACTACAGACGAAGTTGAAACCGAATCTGTTGTTGAAACAACACTTGGCCCTGCTACCACTGTTGCCAATGTTGGAGGCCAAACTGATCCTGTGGGCCACAGTACATCCCCTCCAATCACAAGTGCTTCCTCTTCCACACAACCTAAATCATCCGTAGCCGACGCTGAAACTACATTCGAGCCCACGGAGACCACCGGCGAGGAAAAAACTGAGAACCTTTTGGCAACCACAAAGTCATCTAAAGTTACCACCGAAACTGTCGCAAGTGAGACTGACGCGTCTGTTGAAACTACTGCTCTTCCAATTACAGATTCCAATGAGAAAACTTCGTTAGGTTCCAAAGCAAGTGAAATTGATACCACCACTCTTTCGCCTGACGTGACTACTTCTAAGGTTCAAACTGATAAGAAGGTTGACGTGACTGTTCCCGAAACCACTGCTTCTCCTAACACAGAGAACAAAATTTCCACATCACAAAACATACAGACCACAGCAGCAACTACAGACGAAGTTGAAACCGAGTCTGTTGTTGAAACAACACTTGGCCCTGATACCACTGTTGCCAATGTTGGAGGCCAAACTGATCCTGTGGGCCACAGTACATCCCCTCCAATCACAAGTGCTTCCTCTTCCACACAATCTAAATCATCCGTAGCCGACGCTGAAACTACATTCGAGCCCACGAAGACCACTGGCGAGGAAAAAACTGAGAACCTTTTGGCAACCACAAAGTCATCTAAAGTTACCACCGAAACTGTAGCAAGGGAGACTGACGCGTCTGGTGAAACTACTGCTCTTCCAATTACAGATTCCAATGAGAAAACTTCGTTAGGTTCCAAAGCAAGTGCAATTGATACCACCACTCTTTCCCCTGACGTGATTACTTCTACAGTTCAAACTGATAAGGAGGTTGACGTGACTGTTCCCGAAACCACTGCTTCTCCTAACACAGAGAACAAAATTTCCACATCACAAAACATACAGACCACAGCAGCAACTACAGACGAAGTTGAAACCGAGTCTGTTGTTGAAACAACACTTGGCCCTGATACCACTGTTGCCAATGTTGGAGGCCAAACTGATCCTGTGGGCCACAGTACATCCCCTCCAATCAAAAGTGCTTCCTCTTCCACACAACCTAAATCATCCGTAGCCGACGCTGAAACTACATTCGAGCCCACGGAGACCACCGGCGAGGAAAAAACTGAGAACCTTTTGGCAACCACAAAGTCATCTAAAGTTACCACCGAAACTGTCGCAAGTGAGACTGACGCGTCTGTTGAAACTACTGCTCTTCCAATTACAGATTCCAATGAGAAAACTTCGTTAGGTTCCAAAGCAAGTGAAATTGATACCACCACTCTTTCGCCTGACGTGACTACTTCTGCAGTTCAAACTGATAAGGAGGTTGACGTTACTGTTCCCGAAACCACTGTTTCTCCTAACACAGAGAACAAATTTTCCACATCACCAAACATACAGACCACAGCACCAACTACAGACGAAGTTGAAACCGAATCTGTTGTTGAAACAACACTTGGCTCTGATACCACTGTTGCCAATGTTGGAGACCAAACTGATCCTGTGGGCCACAGTACATCCCCTCCAATCACAAGTGCTTCCTCTTCCACACAATCTAAATCATCCGTAGCCGGTGCTGAAACTACATTCGAGCCTGCGAAGACCACCGTCGAGGAGAAAACTGAGAACGTCTTGGCAACCACAAAGTCATCTAAAGTTACCACCGAAACTGTCGCAAGGGAGACTGACGCGTCTGCTGAAACTACTGCTTCTCCAATTACAGATTCCGATGAGAAAACTTCGTTAGGGTCGAAAGCAAGTGAAATTGATACCACCACTCTTTCGCCTGACGTGACTACTTCTGCAGTTCAAACTGATAAGGAGGTTGACGTTACTGTTCCCAAAACCACTGTTTCTCTTAACACAGAGAACAAAATTTCCACATCACAAAACATACAGACCACAGCAGCAACTACAGACGAAGTTGAAACCGAATCTGTTGTTGAAACAACACTTGGCCCAGATACCACTGTTGCCAATGTTGGAGGCCAAACTGATCCTGTGGGCCACAGTACATCCCCTCCAATCACAAGTGCTTCTTCTTCCACACAATCTAAATCATCCGTAGCCGGTCTTGAAACTACATTCGAGCCTACGAAGACCACCGTCGAGGAGAAAACTGAGAACGTCTTGGCAACCACAAAGTCATTTAAAGTTACCACCGAAACTGTCGCAAGGGAGACTGACGCGTCTGCTGAAACTACTGCTTCTCCAATTACAGATTCCGATGAGAAAACTTCGTTAGGTTCGACAGCAAGTGAAATTCGTACTACCACTCTTTCGCCTGACGTAACTACTTCTGAAGTTCAAACTGATAAGAAGGTTGACGTGACTGTTCCCGAAACCACTGTTTTTCCTTACACAGAGAACAAAATTTCCACATCACAAAACATACAGACCACAGCAGCAACTACAGACGAAGTTGAAACCGAGTCTGTTGTTGAAACAACACTTGGCCCTGATACCACTGTTGCCAATGTTGGAGGCCAAACTGATCCTGTGGGCCACAGTACATCCCCTCCAATCACAAGTGCTTTCTCTTCCACACAATCTAAATCATCCGTACCCGACGCTGAAACTACATTCGAGACCATGAAGACCACCGTCGAGGAGAAAACAGAGAACGTCTTGGCAACCACAAAGTCATCTAAAGCTACCACCGAAACTGTCACAAGGGAGACTGACGCGTCTGTTAAAACTACTGCTCTTCCAATTACTGATTCCAATAAGAAAACTTCGTTAGCTTCAAAATCAAGTGAAATTGATACCACCACTCTTTCGCCCGACATGACTACTTCTGAGGTTCAAACTGATAAGAAAGTTGACGTGACTGTTCCCGAAACCACTGTTTCTCCTAACACAGAGAACAAAATTTCCACATCACAAAACATACAGACCACAGCAGCAACTACAGACGAAGTTGAAACCGATTCTGTTGTTAAAACAACACTTGGCCCTGATACCACTGTTGCCAATGTTGGAGGCCAAACTGATCCTGTGGGCCACAGTACATCCCCTCCAATCACAAGTGCTTCCTCTTCCACACAATCTAAATCATCCGTAGCCGGTGCTGAAACTACATTCGCGCCTACGAAGACCACCGTCGAGGAGAAAACTGAGAACGTCTTGGCAACCACAAAGTCATCTAAAGTTACCACCGAAACTGTCGCAGGGGAGACTGACGGGTCTGTTGAAACTACTGCTCTTCCAATTACAGATTCCAATGAGAAAACTTCGTTAGGTTCCAAAGCAAGTGAAATTGATACCACCACTCTTTCGCCTGACGTGACTACTTCTGAGGTTCAAACTGAGAAGACGGGTGACGTGACTGTTCCCGAAACTACTGTTTCTGCTAACACAGAGAGCAAAATTTCTACATCACAAAACATACAGACCACACCAGCAACTACAGACGAAGTTGAAACCGAAAGTGATGTTGAAACAACACTTGGCCCTGATACCACTGTTGCCAATGTTGGAGGCCAAACTGATCCTGTGGGCCACGAAACATTACCTCCAATCACAAGTGCTTCCTCTTCCACACAATCTAAATCATCTAAAACTGGTGCTGAAACCACAATCAAACTAACGAAGACCACAGTCGAGGGAAAAACTGAGAATGTCTTGGCAACCACAAAGTCATCTAAAGTTATCACCGAATCTGTGGCAAGGGAGACTGAAGCGTCTGCTGAAATTACCACTTCACTAATGACAGATTTCAATGAGAAAACTGTTTCTGCTAACACAGAGAGCAAAATTTTTATATCACAAAACATACAGACCACACCAGTAAATACAGACGAAGTTGAAATCAAATCTATTGGTGAATCAACACTTGGCCCTGATGCCACTGTTGAGACTGTTCCCAAAGCCTCAGCGAAATCTCAACCTACTGAAAGTACTAAAATTGTTTTAGCAACTGATCTGGCCAAAACTACCAAATGGTATAAATCAGCTGGTTCCCCATCTCCTTCTATACCGTTTTTGATAACTCTGCCACCAACCGTCGATGTGCTTGAAGTTGTTGAGGACTGTCCAATGAGGATCAAGTGTTTGTCCAGTACAATGACAGTAGTTATTAATCAGCTGGACTTACCTGGTTTTGATGGGGAAAGCTTAAAAGTCGTTGACGACAGTGATTATTGCCGCCCTGTTTCTAATGGAACGCATTTGATTTTCAATGTGCCTCTTTATGGGTGTGGTACAACTCGACGGTACCTGAATTCAGCTATCGTTTACACGAATACGGTATGTATTTGCTTTGCTCGTTGAGTTTTGTTACACGTTGGAACTATATAAGTTTTTGTAACCGGATTAATAACTTTGATTTGGAATGAATACGTGATAATTATTTTTGATAATTCAATTGTGATCGTTTTAAGAAAGATTGTCGCGATCTGTTTTCAAATGATGGTGACAAATGAAGTCTTTTTACAAATGAAAGACCGTTTTACATTACAGCAATGTATTGCTAGTAATATATTGCAACGTATTGACAAAAAATGCAGATTATTGCCACAAAAAGTAGGCATAGTGTGAAAACAACCTGATATAGAAGACCGCAATATTCTAATAAATCGAGGAGGATAGAAAAGAAATCTATCCTCCCTGATAAAACCAAGCTGAGTTTGATTTAAAAAGATAATGCAGAAGAATTTCTTTTGTTTCGTAAATAGGTTTCGGTTATTTTATTAAAATCAACTCAAAAGAATTTGAATAAGTAAAACAAGAATTTAACAATATATTGTGAACAGCGTTTAGCAATATTCTACGCAATATTGGAAATGCTGGCACCGCATCTATGTAATATGAAACGGTCTTTATCAAGGGATAAGAACCAGCTTGTTTTACTCACCATTATGTTTTAAATAAAACTAATTCTTGGATCAAGGATTGTGAATGAGAAGAGACTTTTACTCTGTAGATTTTTGATCGAGCCGTGCCTGGAAGTTTGATTACACGTCGCAAGAAATTAAAAGTTCCCTTCTCTTGCGTGTATCCAACATCATCCAAGGTATCGGCCTTGGGTTTCCAGCTAAACGAGGTTGTGCCGAAGTTAATCAAGGAAGAACAAGGGTATGGAGAATTCCGAGTTTACATTAACCTATTTGAGGACAAGTCTTACAGTAAACCCTTGGTGGCTAGTGATTATCCGTACGAAGTGACAGTAGAAGATCGGTTATATTTTGAAGTAAAGCTTGACACAGATGATAAAAGACTGGTTGTGTTCGCTGAAAACTGTTCCGTTACACCAACAGATAAGCTCGATGACCCAAGGAAATATTATCTAACAAAGAGCGGGTATGTGTATATTAGATACCGCTTGTTTACGTATCAGCCAAAATAGTAGGCGAGATTTGATAGGTAGCGAGTTAAGAGATGCACGAAATACATACGGTAGCCAATGATCTCTACCGATATATTAAATACATATCCGTAGAGTATATCCATTTTATGGTCCTTTTTTATACTCTTCGCTTTTGGTTACCTTTTTCGTACAAAATTTGTGTTTGTTGCTTATCACAGTGAACCGTGTCACAGCGTCGCTCACGCATGTGCTTGGTATCAAATATTTCGCATTGCACTGTTGTTTGTTGTTTTTCTTTGACGAAATAACATATAATGTTTCCATAAATTAAAAACAAAACATTTCATTTTATTTAACCCGTTCCGCAAAACATCAACAGATAAAGAGGAAAATACGGAGAAATCGTTATTTTCTTGCTACGGTATGATGAAGTAATCATCACCTTCAGTTATGCCATTCAACGCAATGATCATCGTACTCTTTCCGTGTTGATATTTGTCTATCTTTAACATATTTTGTCCGTGTCGTTGCACAATTTGATTTTGACGCTGGAACAGACAACATTCAGCTGACATTTGAGAATACACTATTTAAAACCTAATTTGTTTCGGTATTATGAGCATAAGTATTTTCTTAAAAGAAATGAGGACGATTTAGAACCGCTAATACCCTAAAGTCTCTAACTAACTCTCCGTGTATATTACGTCTCCCTCAAATAAATGCCCCTTTTATAAACCCCCCCCCCCCCCCCCCCCCCCCCCTATTTAATCTTCTGCACGAAAAAGAAATTACTTTTCTTTCTATAATTAGCAAAAACCAATTAAACTTCCTCGGCGTTTGTTTAAGATTTAAAGTATACAATATGTCGACTGTTTTCGATTTAAATGTTTTAGTTGTAAAACAGACCCCACAGTAAGGGATCACCCCTCACCTGCAAATGCCCATCGTATGAGCTACGAGTCGTTCTCCTTCGTTGGCGTGGATTCTTCTATTACTTACCTGCAATGTGATGTTTTAATATGTGACAACAATGCGCCTGACCAAAGGTGTAAAAACCGGGAGTGCTTAGAGGAAAATGTACGGCGCCGACGAAATAAACGTAGTTATGGTAATCACCAGTCTCTGTGGAGGAGTGCTGATGCCTTCAACATTCACAGTGGACCAGTCATGGTTACCAACCGAAGAACGCACCACGCTAGAGTGCAAAAAAGTATCGATTCTCAGCCAGTACATAAACCTGGTCAAAAATTGTTGTATCACGAACGACCGGGTGAGTTTTTTTAAATATTGCTTCGTGTGCAGCTCTCTGCCTCCTATTCTCGATAATAAAACAGAGACTAGACAGCGAGTCCTGGAAAAGAAGTTTTTTTTTGTTACAATTCTTCTGACATCATTTTTTGGTGAATTTTTTAAATTTAGATTTGCTTATTTGTTTTTCAGCAAATCTGGTGCTCTTCATTTCAACCATGGTTGGTGTAACACTCTTCATCGTAGTGGTTTTTATATATATCGCGAAAGCAAAAAATACCGATAAAATTCCAACGTTGCCTTAACGAGAATTTTTTATCGATAATTTCGATCAAAACGTGACTAAGAGACAGAAATGGCGTTGGACAATCATTTCTTACCAGAGAATTTGCAGTAAAAAGTTCTTCGGTTCCATATCAGAATTTTTTTTAAAAAAAAAATGTGACTAATTTTTTGTAGATATTTTTATAACAATCAAACCAAAAATCTTTGTCATAAATATTTTTTCCATAGAATTAGAGAGTTTGTTTTTGTTGTTGTTTTTTTTTTTTGATTTGTTTTTGTTCGTATTTGGAGGAAGAGGTATTAAGTTATGTCACTCAACTCTGAAAATATACACCTCATTGTATATCTGTGTGAAACATACCTCTCGTGTACACTTTAAGGTGTAGTTTTAACAAAGAAATGTATGTCTCGCTTGCTCTCATCTTCGACTTATATTGAATGCACTGATTTTCAGTGGCGGCATTTTTGTTTTATAATAGATCACATAATATGTGTTTTGTAGTTTGTTAACGTTCGTACTTAGAAAGTTTACTGAAATTGATATTTATAAAAAGCTTACTTTTATTAGGTATTTTTTACCAATTCATTTGTTTGAACACCACGACTTTTCATTTGATTTTGACAGATATCCGCCGTCCTTGAAACATTTTTGTAATATATTATCTTTCTACATAAACAGGTAGAAGACGCATGGCTATGTTGATTTTTGACATTTTTGAATGATCCGTTTTCTCCGGCCTAGAAAATCTCAGTTTTCAAAACCAAACTGGAATGTTTTAATAAATTTTTTCAGAACTTTGCTGAACAGAAAGCAGTGACGGAGACGCTAATACAAAAGCGTTTTTGTTTAGTTTGTACGGTGACCGATTGGAAAATGTTCATTTGAGACTTTTTTTTTTGGATTTTGCGATACAAATCTTGGAAGAATCAAGTCTTTGCTCTTTTTTTTACTTTCAGATTTGATTCTTCTCCCTAATAATAAAATGGCCGAATTATGGTAAGTTTTTGCTGCTTTCGAATGCGTGTTCCAAATTCATCTGAGAATACTGAAGTAAAGAGTGTATATAGTAAAACTTTGATGCTAAATTGTTGCTTTATTCGCGAATAAAAACAAAGTTAACTGCTTAGCAACGTCGATAGCAACCATTTTCGCCATTTATTGAGATCTATCCAGCTTGAGGCAGTGTTCAATCTAGATGCCACTTTTGGGCATCAGTGTTTGCTCGTCAGCTAACTTAGACTTAAGTTCTGAATTGTTTCGTGTTGTCCCATTCCTCCTTTAGTTTACACACAGT
This sequence comes from Hydractinia symbiolongicarpus, assembly GCF_029227915.1. NCBI lineage: Eukaryota > Metazoa > Cnidaria > Hydrozoa > Anthoathecata > Hydractiniidae > Hydractinia > Hydractinia symbiolongicarpus. Next base: position 10,842,462 of record NC_079886.1, read on the forward strand.
CTTTAAACGTGTTATTCGTTGTTCGACAAGCTAAGTTAGCAAGAACGTTTCAACATCTCAGCGGTCAAATGTCGAAATATTTCAAAGAATTATAGAAAACTGAAAGTTCTGTGTTTTGAACGAAGCAGATGTTTATGCACTAAAGTCTTTTTCATTTATTTAACCCAAAAAATAACATTTTTGCTTTATTTTCATTGCATCAACTACACTCAGTTTGGGAGAAGTTGATTTTGTATCAGAAAGATTAAGTTCTGTCCGACCACGATTTTAATGTTGCTTCAAAAGAAATTCCGAAAACGAGTTCAAAGCCGTATCCCCGCTTTATCTTTTTTCACAAAGAATACCTCTCGAATCGTCCATTTTTACAGACAACGGGTGACCATGGCAACTAAATTTTGCATCGTCGTAATATGCTGATGGATTAAGTTGGGAAGAGAAAGTTTTTTGATAGAGAACATCGAAATCCGTAGCGCTCAAAGATGAAGTACGCTCCCGCTGATTTCTTAAAGGTTTCTATCGTCATTATTTCATCTTCATTATCAGGTGCTATTGTTCTTTTCGCACCTTCTAAGGATAGTTTGTCAAATGAATGAAGTGAAACATGCACAATGATAACCAAATTCGCTAGCACACCACTTGTTAGTTACCAGGTCGTTAAAATAGAAGCCGTAGAATAATGGAGCTTTAGGGAGCACGGTTATGTCCGAAAAACATTTTAAGCATTAGTTATTCTACGCCCTTGTGAATGACGTATTTGCATAAAAACCTCGTTCCCAGCGCTTGTTTTCCCTTTTTAATATCAGGACGGCGCGATACAAACATGTTGTATCGCCGGTGTCGCAAAAAGAGACAAGATGCCCTGGGGACGAAGTCAAGACATAAATCATTTTGTACGGGAGACTGGGGTTTAATTTCTCTTGACGGTGATTTAATACGAGCGAGTGAATGTTACCATAGCCCCGGGTTAACCCAAGCTATGTGGAGGAAATTGGGGAGATGGCACACTGAGTTGGCCGTCGGATGCTGCAGAGAGTTGTGTGGTAGAGCGCGAACCCTTAATTGGGTCTTCGTAGCACAAAAAAGCATTAAATACTCTAAGACAATCCATCTAAGCTATGACATCTTCTGGAAATAATAGACAGGGTATATTCCTTGATATTTGCAAAGCTAGCCCATGTGAAATATCTATCTATCCCAATCACGTTAGTGTTATCGCAACCGTCGTAGCGCAGAAGATAATGAAATCCAAAATCCGAAGAAAATTGGTAAAGAATACTTCGCTAGCTAAAGAGTTCGCTTTTAAACTGAGATGACTTTATTTTATTTAAAACACGTGGTTCTTTGTCAATTTGTTTAGCCGAAATTCTAGTTTATTGCTAACCCAATTTTCTGCAAAGTACTCACATTTTCTGTTGCTCGTAAATCTATAAAGTTGTTTGATAATTAATCTAGTAATTGCACAATGGTTGCTAACATTAAATGCTCGCAAATTTAGCCACTTCTACCGCAAAGGCTGAAATAAATGGTAAGTTTAAATGGACTGTTTAAATGTAAGATAAAAAAAACTTACTGTGTAAACAGGAAAGAACAACTTTTTACAAGTGTTTCTAAACAAGCTTTTTTATTGACATTAAAAAAAAATTATACATTTTTATCGTATAAATTTTATAAATACATACATATAACAAGAGCTTGCCAGTTAAAATGAGAGTATTAAAGTATCTTATATTTCCATTGGAATAATTCACAGCAAATCCAACGTGTTGTCTATCTACAGAAGGTCTTGTTGTGTAATGTTATTTTTAAGTCAAATTTACAAATTTTATAATTTTTTTCACTAAGAATATCGCTAAACAAATACAGTATACTCTCGATAAGTGGGACACTCAAGGGACCGAACAAAAGTGTAAAACTTAGAATTATCCAAATTTCTCTGTAAGTACGGTTTTCATACAAAGGCTTAATTTGTCCTAGTTATCGAGAGATGTTTTGTAAAACTTAGCGAACAAGAGGACTTTGAGGCTAAATTCATAAATAAGGAATGTTGATAATTGCATTTACTTTTCTATTCCATTCAATATAACATAAGATTACACTACATTAAACGGAAAAAAATTCTGTCTATTTGCTTTGCCTGGAACCAACTATTACTTCATTTTCAACAATTCTAGAAACTTTGATCGTAAGTGCTTTTAGTTCGGTCGTGTCAATCATCATGGAGTAGTTCATCAAGGTATCAATGGCATCGTGTAATTGAGATGTGGTTGGTTTCTCCAAAGGGCTAGCTCCATTATCCTCTTCGTCTTGCATTTCCTCGACCTCATTTCCCAGAATATCCGACAAGATTTCTTCATCGAAACCTTGAGTTACAGAAACTGCGTCATCGAAAGAGGCGACATCTTTAGCACACAAATCTTTGTAATTTTCATCCAATCTGCTCAGTTGACGGTTGTATCATTCAACGCGCGAAACGGATCGTTGGATGATAGCGTGTTTTCATCGATCTCAGTAAATCCAGCTTTTTTGAAGCAGTTTTGAACGGTTTTCTCTGTTACCTCATCCCAAGCCAACACCAGCATCTTCATTGCATCCAACAGTGAAACTTGAGGGAGTTCCTTTTTCTTGTCAATTGCTTCAATCATCTTTTGGATCACTTTCACTGTGTACTTTGCTTTCAAAGAACGGATTACTCCTTGGTCCATTGGCTGAAGGACGGAGGTGGTGTTAGGAGGAAGGAAAAAAATATCAATTGCTCTTAACCCCCCGATTTCTGGATGAGCTGTGCAGTTGTCAATGATGAGGGCGATCCTACGATTGTCATTCTCCATTTTTTCATCAAGTTCCCTGACCCATTCTTCAAAGAGCGTTGAGTCCATCCAACTCTTCTTCTGGCCACGATAACGGCATGGCAATTGCTTTAAGTTTTTAAAACATCTCGGCTTTTGCGATTTTCCGATCACATACATAGGGAGTTTTTCCCCTTTCATGCTAGTGGAAGATTCGCAAAAACAATTATTTATTTTTTACAAGCCAATGAACACCATGGATGTACAGTTCGCGTTACTGGAAAAGCAGTCAACCAAGAAGACACGAAAGGCATGAAAGTTCCATGTATCTTAATGTTTAAAGGACAGCGAGAATATGCAGATGTATTAAACAAAGAACTTAAGAAATATAGTTAAAAGAACCTGATATTGTTTTAAAGGATATGTTTTTTTCTTTTCTTCCAGCGATCGAGCAAGCCATCTGATGCACTAAAGTCGGTCAATCCTAGCTCTTTCGCAAAACAAATAGCTTTGGTTTTCAAAACCGAGGCAGACACAGGAATGTTCTGAGCCCTTGCATTTCCCAGCCATTTGTAGTAAGCGTCATCAAGGTGTTCGTATGTTGACGGTTTAAATCTATGCCTCTTCTTTGTTGACGAATTCGAATCAACAGCTTCGTAAATCTTTTTCTTATGTTTAACCCAGTTTGAAACAGTTTGTTTGGACATTCCATGTTTAATAGCAACAGATGTAAGACTTTTGCCTTTATCAATTTCCTTGAGTATAGAGTTTTTGACCTAGCTCAGGCATGACTGCACACGTGAAGAAACAACCAATGTGTAGAATAGATTTGTTGACAAGTTTTTGATTAATTTTTTTTTTTTTTTTTTTTTTTGATAGTCAATCTTAATATATTATATAGAATTATAAACGTTACAAGTGACAAGAAAATAGCTAGCTAAACAGCAAAACAAAGTTCTCCGTTTCTCAGACTGATATAGTACAGGCGATTGTGCGTAGTATAATCGAGTTTCAATATATTGAAACGTAAAAAATTTTGAAAATCTCTCAGTTGACAAGTCGGCTCGTTGCATCTGATATCTCGAGACAATCAACATCTACTTTATCAACCTTCGTTTTGTATTTCTTGATCCTCGAATACAGAGTATTGCTGAACGCAGTAAACAAAATGATAATTTCGTCCGAAGCCAGTTTGTAACGGTACTTTGTTCTAGATTTGTTTTTTCCGCTACTTTATGCGGCAGAGTGGAGATAAAATGTTTTCTCTCGACTGGATCCCCCATATGGTGTGAAAATCAGCGGTGTAAATGATCCGTGTTCTACTTCTAGCACTCTTTGTCCATATGCACGTTTCTTGATGTTTTCATTCGATTTGAATGCATTAGGCAGTTTCTGATTGAAGTATGTCAAAGCGAATGGGTTAAATACAAAAAATGCTCGTTGACCTCGTTGTCAGAATCCTCTAACGCTAATGTCGAGTCTAGCTTCATCTGTGGAGTTTGCATAATTGCTTAATTTTTCTCCAGTCAGCTGTTGTAAATGCGGTTCTGTTTCTACATCATTGGAAATCTCTTTAGATATTTTTGCCAAAGTATCTATTAATTCGTCGTGACGTTGATGAATATAGCCACCTTTGAGTTTTCAGTTTTTCGTTATTTGCATCAGTTTCTGTTTAGGATTTGTTTTTGATATTATTGTGTAACTGTTCGTCAAATTTATAAGACATTTCCTGTAGTTTAATTCTTTCTGCTAGTTGTTTTGTCATTTCAACAGAATTTTTATGTTCTCTCTTTAATGACTCGACTAATATCACAATTCCCATACCACCATAGCGAATTGGTAAACTCAGTAATATTCTCTCGTTTTCGGTACATTTATGTCCCTCTGTCAATGCTGGGATCAGTGTATTGTCGATAACATCGTCCAGTACTTTGACATACTTGCTCATATCCCCAAGTGTCCGGATAAAATAGTTAAATTTGTGTTGAAATCCACTTATGTAAGTAGCATAGGCAGCGTGTGGTTGAAAAAGAGCAATTTTAGCCAACTTCTTTATCTGAACAATCCATTCATTTACCAACCCAATGATGATCTCGTGTTCATAAAGCTGCCAAGATTTTTATTTCCATCTGTAGTGATGTTTATCTCCGTGTCACTACAGACTTCATCAGCTACTAATTTATGTTCATCCTCAGATATCTATTTGCTAGAGTCGCGCGACTAAAGCGAATGAGTGGAAACCGGCCTTTACTATTAACCATGATTTTTAAAATCAATGCAATGTCTTTTGTTTCCAGAAAAAAATATGAATTCGAAGTTTTTGCCTCAAGGGACCGAGAAAAAGTGTACTATATAGCCGGCGTCCTAGTTATCCGGGGTCCCAGTATGCGAAGTTTTTTTTTGCTTGAATAGGGTAAGCAAGTTCAAGAAAACGAGAAAAAGTGTGCTATATAGCGGGCGTCCTAGTTATCCGGTGTATCACTTATCAAGAGTATACTGTATTTCCGTATTACAGGACTTATTATACCAAATATCTTGCTAAAAGCAAGGTTTTAAAAAATAAATTTCGCGGGAGTTTAATTTCGCAAATGACGAATTGTGAAAGATTCTGGAGAATTATATTATAGTTATATGAAGAATGGAAGTAAAAATCTTCAAGATGACGATTGTGTTGCTGAAGTTAGTTTGTAATGATTCATATAAAATAGAAGAAAAAAAACGATAAAAAGTAGAAAATGTGTCGATTTTTTTTAATGTCTAATTGAAAAAAGTCAATAAGTAGAGGATATTTTCACCACAAAAAATAAGAGGAAAGTTGAACCCTTTAAAACTTATCTGCACCTAAATTAACAGCAAAAAAAATTGTTTGAACAACCTGTCCCAGGGCCAAAATTCGGCAAACTTTACTTTCTAACAAACCATATATCCGGTAACCGCATCGGAATTCGAAATGGTAGTCACAATTCCAAAACAAGAAGCTTAAAACTGCAAAGTTGCAACAAAGCTAAGCAAATTTTAGCACAGTTTCCAAGGTATAGCGTATATTTCTCGTAGTCTTGTGGTGCACTATTTTCTTTTATATATATTTATATTATCAAAAGACGTAAGTTTTACGTCTGTCTGTCTAATACATATTCTCAGAGCAAGGGAAATTACACCGCAGTTTCACCAAAATTTGTGCAACAAGTAGGGTTTAGCTAGCTGATCCAATTAGCTAGCTAAGTATAGCTATACAAGAAAGTTAATAATTGCTCCATTAGGCTCATAGGACCCTACATGAACCTGGTTTAAGTGCATTTGTTGCAAAGTCATTTTTACAAACTACAGCTAGCTCTAGCTATAACCTATAGCTAGCTAGCAATGTTGAATCCTTTGTTAAACACTTTGTCAAGAAAAAAACACCCCATAGCTGCATAGCAAAGGTTTTTGTTAGCTAGCTAAATAAAGAAATTTTGAAAATGACTAACAAACAGCTTATTATATAAAATGAAAATTTTTACACAAATTATGAAAACTTTGGAAATTATGAAAACTTTGGACATAAATATGCCCAGTCTTAGACTGATCGGCAATTCTTAAGACTGGGCAGGGTGTCACAAGATTGGGCAGGAGACCACCATGTTTGGCCCATCTTCAGATGCCTTTTAGATTTTTTTTTAAGAAGGATGTAACACATAAGCTCTGTTGTTTGCAAGACCCGACAAACATTCTCAGGCACAATAAAAAAATCATATTTGGGTTATGTACACAAAAAAGGAATTTGCCTGTAATGTTGAAATAACCAGCAGTATTTTAAAAATAAAATGGTTAAATATAAAGAATCAGATAAATCGTATTCAACCATATTGTTAATACACCTTTACGATAATTCAGGAAAACTAACACTCCATCACAGCTTATTTTGCGATCGGAGGAGGTAAACATCACACTTTTATAAGAGTTTATTAAGGAGAAAACACGTTTTTCGTGATAACTTTTCTTGATGCATTTTGTTTTTAATGGAAAATACGCTTAAGTTGTATCTTATTATTATTAACGTTTCCTTTTGCCTCTAACAAATTCTCATAAAAACACGATTTTTACCTCCTTTTTTCCGGTATTGTAAAACGATGGAGAGCCGTAGGAGCGCATGTACAATTGAATTATCGTAAAGGTGTATTAGCTAGCTAGCTGGTAACTTTAATGGATGGGAAGTTTAGCTAGCTAGCTATAGTCAGCTAATATGGTTGAATAGTTTACATGGTATATATATTTTTTTGGCCTTTTGATTTGCCAAGAAAAATTTCAATTTACAGTCTAAAATTTTCATTTTTCTCTTTGACTTCCACAGTTGTTCAAGATTGGACATCTGCGTCCATAGATTGGGCAGTCCAGTCTTAAGACTGGCCACCCATTTGTCACTGTCAGAAGATTAGCCTGGCCAGTCTTAGATGGGTGCGTTCCAAGATTGGGCAGAACAGAAATAATGAACATTTTTATGAGGGGTCTCAAACATATGTAGGTGGTTGACAGGAAACTATGATATATTTACGTTTGGCTTAACATGCTTAAAATTTTCTGTTTTTTACCTTTTTCCAATATATACATAGTTATTATGAATAAAAGGTAAATCAATTACCATAAAAATTTTTTTCGTCTCAAGCCTCTTATTTTTTGCAGACAGCCCCATAACTTAGGATCTGCATGTCGGTTTGCAATCAAATTTTATGAGTGAAGTTTATCATTTGTTATATATAATTAAATCCCTTATGGGCATTCCTTTTTTATCTTTTTTTAAAAAAAGTCTGTCTTTTATTTCTTTTAGGATTATAAAAATATAGACAAAAATAGTTTCATTGGCCCAAACAAAAGTCAAAAATTTAATGTCAGAAATTATTTTTTATTTTTTTTTTAACAAAACCACCACAACAAAAAAAGTTATTAGTATGTCCATGCTCAGTTCTGGTAGGTCCATGCTCGGTTCTGGTGGGTTCGTGCTCAGTTCTGTTGTGTTCCTTGTCGGCTCTTCCAAGTTCCTTGTCATTCTGCTGGGTTCCTTGTCGGCTCTGCTGGGTTTCTGGTCAGTTCTGCTGGGTTTGTAAGTACGCTCCCAAAGACAAAGTTATTGTTCTACCTGCAACTCATAAATTTTGAGCTTGTGGGTGAAATAATAAAGCCACAGAAAAAGAGGAATTTTTTTGTGTATTTGGCTTTGATAAAGGCTACAAATCACCTCAAATCTCCCTTATTATTGGAATAAGATTGTAATAATTAGACGACTCGATGATACGCCAGTTCCGTGTCTCTGTGACAGGCAAAGTTGATATGCTTATTTTTCTTTGATGCCGCCGAAAAATGCATGTCTAATATGTTAAATTTTCTGATGTTACGGCGCAACGTCAGTAATACTACTTTGACGTCAATATCTTATATTAAATTAATGAAGCCATTACAGTGCACCTAAAACTTTGAGGCCAAATAACTTGGAAACAAGGTGGTGACGTCAATGATTTTTCACTGTGTGGGTAACTAAGGACCACCTGGGACCAATTTGGGTAAGCTTTCCAAACCTGGGTCCCCCAATCCGTTTCACAAGGGACATCAGAAAATCTTCAAACCTCAATATCTGTGCAACCGTTTGTCAAAGATACATGATCCTATACATTTTCTTGATCAGTGTTTTGAGATCTATATGATGAAGGCAACCGGTATACAAATTTCTTAAAATAATTTTTTCGCATATTTGTTTGTTTTTGCTGATGTCAGCAAAATTTTTAAACCCTTATATATCCTTAGGTGTTTGTCCAAAAAATGATCCTATACATTATTTTAATCAGCTATTCAAGCTGTACACAATAAAGGCAACAAGTAAACAAATTTTCAAGAAAAAATAATTTGTCTCTTGACATATCCCGGCTGACGTCATCAAAATTTAAATAATGGTTCATTTTTAATGTTATCCTGTCTAAGTGGGTTTTTCCACTGGCTTTTCGGCTAGTTATATATAGACTTAACATGTTGCTAAATAATTCCTTTATATGATTTGCTACCTTCATGGTATTTTCAGAAATAGATTATCTATCAGCATATAAAGTCATAAATTTTGTTTAACGAAGATTGAGGACTAAGTTTTTGATGAGTAATTAAGTTTTTAAAGCAAATGTGTTCTACAAATATTTTATATAATTTTGTGGAACACCTTTGTGAGATATTATACATTTTCAGTTTCTTTTTTATTATGACTTTGGAATAAACACATTTTGTTGTACAATTAAATTTGGTTAAATTTACCTGACCTAATAGAATCTAAACAAAAATTTCAAATTTCACTGACATGGTGTTTTCATATTGTGGCTATAAGAACTGTATGTACTTGTCATAACCTTGTACAAGTAGTTTCAAATTATAGGTAAATATTTTTATATAAAAACTTGGAATATAACTTTGTTTTAGTAATTTTAACCAAAATCAAATCAAATCCAAAATGAGGTTTCCCACTACCCAAAATTAACTCACTGTAAAGAGAAAGAATTTAAGATTTTTAAAACACCCAGCAATGTTTTAATATTTGTGGTACTTTACATCCAAAAGCACATTTTTATGCATTCAAAATGCACAGCGAAAAGTTATACTACAAAAATAATAAAGAGATTGTGGGCCATTTAACTTTAGAAAATTAGTACAATTTTGATAAAATTTTATGCTTTGTTTAGGTGAATACAAATATCATCATGCTGCCAAGATTAATTGGAAAGAAGTACCCAAACATATCTGCTATTTATCAATGTGTCAATCCTGCAAGAAATAGATTTGAAAAATACGTGTCTGCATCTCTTGTAAATTTGAGTGAAAATCAAACAAAAGCATACCTTCATGTTGAACAGAATTATCAACAGCATAAACAAGATCAAAAAAAAAGAAGAACATACTTCTTACCTTTCCTTCTTACCACTGCTGTGTCTCTCTCTGGTTTGAAATACTATTTAGATCACAGAGCAACAACCTCGTGCTCGAAAAAAGTACCCCAAAAATTGTTCTCACGACAAGAGGTGGCAAAGAAAAATTCTAAAGAAACAGGTGTTTGGGTAATTTTTGGCCATGATGTTTATGATATTACTGAATTTGTTGCTAATCATCCAGGTGGGGCAAATTACATTATGTTAGCTGCTGGCAAGAATGTTGAACCTTATTGGGAAATGTATGCATTCCATAAAAATGGTGAAGTTCTTGACATTTTAAAAGAGTACCACATTGGTGAATTAAGAAAAGAAGATTGGGTTGTGGAAGAAAGTTCAAAAGCTGGCCCATTTGCAAATGATCCAAAGCGACATCCAGCTTTGATTGCTAATTCTACTGAACCATTTAATGCTGAAACACCCCCTATATTGGCAGTAGATAAATTAATCACTCCAAATGATTTATTCTTTGTGCGCAACCACTTGCCTGTACCAAACTTACGTTCAAAGGATCATAAGCTGATAGTTAAAGGACTTGGAATAAAGAAAACCATTGTTCTAACTGTTGATGAATTAAAAAGTAAATACAAAAAAGTAACATTAGAAGCAGCTTTACAGTGTGCTGGAAACAGAAGAAGTGAAATGAATCCCATTAAGAAAGTCAAGGGACTATCATGGTCCCACAATGCAATAAGTAATGCTGTATGGGGTGGAGTGCTTCTTAAAGATGTTCTTATTAGAGCTGGTGTTGAACCAGAGGATAAAAATTTAAAACATATTCATTTTGAGGGTGCTGATACAGATCCAACCGGTGCTCCTTATGGTGCCTCGATTCCTGCAAATCGAGTTTTTAACAAAAATACACCAATTTTAATAGCATATGAAATGAATGGAGAACCATTACCAAGAGATCATGGATTTCCACTTCGGATATTAGCACCTGGTATAGTTGGAGCACGTAACGTAAAATGGTTGCAGAAAATTGTGGTGAGTGACAAGGAATATCCAGGCCATTGGCAGCAAAATGATTATAAACCATTTTCACCAAATATTGATTGGGACAATGTTGATTTTTCGAAATCCCGTGCTATTCAAGAGCTTCCAGTTACGTCAGCAATATGTTCTCCTCCAGAAGGTTCTGTAGTAAATGAATGTGATGAGGAAGTTACAGTCAAGGGTTATGCTTATAGTGGGGGAGGAAATGCAATTGTTCGTGTTGATGTAACTACAGATGGTGGCAAGACATGGCATACTGCTAAAATAAATCAGACGGATCAAGATATTTATGACACTTTTTCTTGGGCCCTTTGGGAATGCATCCTTCCAATACCACCAAACCATAATGGCAAAATGGAAATTTTATGCCGTGCAGTTGACAGCTCTTGTAACACCCAACCAGAAACTGTTGCTCCAATTTGGAACCTACGTGGTGTTTTAAACAATGCATGGCATAAAATGACCTTAAAGGTTGAGAATGATGATGATGAATGAATGGGGTTAAACAATTATGTGACATTGAAGCATTAGTTGGAAAAGAAAATCTGAAATAAGAGCATATAGTTATCTATATGTTGTGAGTACTATTATAACTTTTTTAAGAAATATGAAATTTATTCGTGCAATGAATATTGTTTTTTAGTCACTGATATGCAAATTTTTAAAATGGGTAGAGAGCTAAAGTTGTTTAACACGGAAAAGCTTAAAATTTAAACTTAATCCCACCCTCATTCATTCTTAAATGCAATAGTACATGCAGACTTTATAAGCAGGTCAGTAGGCAGGTCAGTAAGGTAAAACCTGTCAAAGAGCTGCATGTCCTGCTTGTAACGGGACACCACTATACCATCCTACTTCAAAATGCTTAAAAATGGTTAAAGCAATTTCTTAATGAAACATTCACAGAATTACCCTTTTTCTGAGTCTTTTTATTATGATTTGGAGTTTCGTTATTTTTTGGAATGTAAATAAAGTGTGAATAGTCATTAATTAAAAAACACCACTGGTTTGGAACCTCTGTACCAGATCGTTGCTTAAAAATTTGTATGATCGATCTCAAGAGAGATAAAGTTGAAGAATTTTAAATAATTGTGTTGCAAATAAATAGTTAAAAAGTAACAAAAATTTTTAAAAAAGAAATGTTTTCAGAGTAAGCCTATAACATGAACAGCTTAAAATATTTAAATAAGTGCTAAAAATTAGTACTTAAAATCAGGATGTCCCGTTTGCAAACAGGACTGCATTTTTAAGCCACAAACTAACGCTTCTCTATCCCACTTAAAGTTACAGAAGTATAGTTTTTATGATTTACAGTAAAAACAGTACGACTGTGGTGTATTAGAATTTGACACATGTCCTTCAAAATTCTAGGGACTTTATTGTTAAAATTTTCTACCTTTGTTATTAGTAAGCCTGCACAAATTAGTATTTTGTAATGAAGTGTTTGTTATAAATAGTGTATATACAGTCTGTTGTCACATGTAAAACCATTTACAATACTGACATTTTAAATCTGTTTATAAAACTCTACTTCTAACTTATTCCCATTTCACGATAATGTTTGCCAACAGGCCAAGAGAGAGTGTTCAATGTGGTTGAACAAAAAAACTCAATTGTTTGTGGTAAAAAAAATTAATTCAGAAAAAAATTTAACTACATTTTTTTATGATTATTATTGATAGAATATGTTTTGTTTATGTAATTCAAATAAGGTTTGTAAAGAAAAATTTTAACAATGGCTAGGTAAAATTTTTATATGTATGTTTAATAATTCTTAGAATTATTGTTAAAATATCGCCCTATTTTGTATTCTTGTATTATTCATAAATCCCCTAGAAACATACAGAAAGCTTTATAAAGAATTGTTCCTTTATTAAAGTGATTAAAAATAATGTTTTCAAAATTAACAAAATACCTTTCATGGGGTGTTGTACACTTTATGAAAACAGAAAAAACCTCATTTTGATAAGCAAACAGAAACACTAAATTATGCATAACATAGCAACAATATCAAATTCTAATGTTTGTGATACACTAAGTTTAAATCTGTTATAACAAATTGTTTATGTTAATAATTTATGGATGCTCGAAGGTTTATGTTTGCTTTATGTGAATTCATGTTCTAAAATATTGATTGTGTGATAAAAAAATCAATGTGAAAGGAAGGTTTTCAGCAAAAAAATGTAACTAACATGTCATTCAGGTGAAGCATTTGAGTATGAGGAGAAACTTTTTTAAAGTTTTTAGATGTTTTTTTTGAATAATTTACCGTTTGGAAATTGGAGTTGACGTAGATATTTCTGAAGTTTGTAACAAGAATGGGATCAGTTGTTGGCAAAATGAAGAAGAAAAGTTCACCACAGTCTTCGTAAGTAGACTATTCTTTAGAAACAGAGAATCCATTTGATCAAGAAAGTTAAAAAATGATCTGGTTTACACAAACTCACATCCATTTACTTTGAAAAAAATTATTTTTTAATTTAGTATTTTCTAATGTTTTTATTATATTTTTTTGATTTTTACTGCTATTATTTGTAGATAAGTTGATAGCCTGTTAATAAATCCATGGGTTTGTATGTCCTTTATGTATCGCATTTTGTGTTTCCATAACACAGCTTTTTTGTCAGACAGACGGAATACAGCTCATTAAAGGATCAAAAATAAAATTAAAATTATAGGGTAGAAGAAAGTAAAAAATTTTGTAACTGGATTGGTATTTTCTAATTGAAAAAAAGCTGAGTATGATTTGAAAAGAAAAAGTGTTTCTACCCATTATACCAGGCCTATCAATAAAAAAATAACACCAGAGCTATAAATCGCTCCCCCAAGGGTACAATAATTTAAACTGGGTGAGCAATTAGAATAAATAAAATAAGATTATAAACACAAATTTTATCACAAAGTCTGTTTTCTTTATGTTGTGTTATCTTTTTTATGTATTTTAGTTCTTTTTTACTGTAAATAATAAGAAAGATAACATTGATTTCTATGTGAGATGAATTAATGTTGCTCAGCAGGAAACCTTTTTTAGAATTGGGGGAGCAATTAATGGCTCAGCTAGTTTCTCATTTCTCAGAATTGGGCGAGCCTTTGCGTGAGCTAGAGCAATTGCTCTCCCCTTATTGATAGGCCTGTTATACTATTTACAACTGTTAAATACCCTGTGGTGACCTGAACATTTGAGTATAATATTCTTAATGTTTTCCTTACAGTGAACAATCACAGCCTTCAGTTCCAGATCGTAAGCATAAAAATTATCTGATTTTTTAATGATTGATTGTTTTCTTTATTTTGACTTTTTTGCGTTTTGATATTTCGTTTATTTGTTTCTAAGTTGACCTTATTTACGGTGATAGCTTCTCAGTTAGTTACTGTAGGATCATATTTTGGCAAAAAATTGTTCTCTGTTTTAAGGTACTTTGTTGTGTATAATTGGAAATCACTTTTAGATTTTCACATATCCATATTATCAAATTTGAATTTCTTTATTTTTTTCATCAACAGAACATTCTAATATTATAGAGCCAGCATCTGAGATTGAACCACCCTGTGACTCTGTTGATATATGTGAAGAGGTAGATGAAGTTAGAAATGTTGATGATGATGAAGTGGAAGAGGAAGAAGAGGATGATGATGAAGAAGAAGAAGTAGAAGTAGATGATGAAGAAAAAGAGGAGGAGGAGAAGGAGGAGGAGGAGAAAGAACAACCTGAAGATGAAGGTTATGAAGGTTAATTTTGACACTCTTTTAATTTTTTTGGTTTATCTATTCTGTTAATCATGACATTTTTTAAAACATATAAATGATAAGGGGTGTATCCACATGGATGAAGAGGGGGAGAGTTGTGCGGATAAACATCACAACCTCACCTCCTCGATCTTTTCTGCTTGCTTGTTAAATTTGCAAACAGATCCTTGTAAAGTGTGAAACGTTTACCAGCTTCAATTTATTTGATATGTTAGGATCATTATTATTGGGATGCGAACTGTAAATGTCATTTTTCAGTTTGCAATTTTATCCTAAAGCTTTGTCCCATTGCCTAAACAATCTATTCTCTCACAGACAATTATCATTTTCAGAATTCTTATTTGCAAGGGGGTTGGGCAGGTGTTGATTTTAGAAGAGCATGGCAACAATAATACGTTTTTGTAAAACAAAAAAGAGTCTTTTTAAAATCTAGGAGGGATAATTTTGTAAAGAAACCTAAGAGCGTTTTACTAACACAAAATCAACTGGCATCTATGAAATTCCTATGTGACTTGTTATGGACAGTGCTGTCAATTTCCATTCAAATGTTTTCTACAAAATTACTAAAACAATTTGTTTACATTCAAAAGCTCAACTTTTCATTTAGTTCTGTTTTTTGTTAATTTCCACTTGGGACACCTGGAAATACTCAAACATAAGAAATCTATATATTAATACGCCTTGTGTGTGTGTGCGCACGGTGAGGCCACGTCACACAAATCACAGGTCATTTTCTTACGACGTGGCGTTACGCTAAAATTTACCAAGTTAAATAAAACGCAAATCAGGGGGTTACTATATAAATATTAAATTCTCTTTTCTTATTTTTTTTTTAAAATAAAACTCTTTTTCCTTACTCATTAAAACTAATTTTTATTTTAATTTCAAATGGTTTTATTTGTTTTTTTGTTGTAAAAGCCCCGCTGGTCGTTTAAGATAGAATAATTAAGTTTTACCCCCGGTTTACCATGTGCGCGCCGTATCTCACAGAAACAAAGTTTATTAACTGAAAAATGAAAACCGAAGCGAAGAAAGTTGTCTCTTTTTTAAAGGAATCCTGAAAAAAGTGTTTTCAAACAAGGTTTACTCATCACGAGGTTAGATTAAAGCTTATTTGTTTCTTCTATCTTTTTTGTGTTCTGGGACCGAAGTTGCTTTCTTTTAAAAAAACTATCGAATTCGAATGATAATTCGAATCTAACAAGTAAAGAACAAAACTGTTGTCATTGTAGAGCGACTGTTGATGTCGAGCGAGAATAAAAAAAGTGTATGTTGTTGCCAGAAATATTTGTTATAAGGAAGAAAAACGTACGATAATATAACGTCAAAAAGAGAACTGATTGGAAATGTATCAGAAAATTGTAGCTAGCTATACATTTTCAATTTGTTTTCTTTGGGATGAAGCGAAGTTTAATAATCGAAGTAAAAAAATGATTGGTCTTTTATCCAGAGACGCTAGCTAACTGAGAAAGCGAAAGAAAGGCAGGTTTGTTGTTTAGTTTATCTGGTAAAGAGATAAGTTTAGGTGTGTAACGTTTTTTTTTAACCGTTTTAACTTTCAGAGCTCAGCTTTTCCTTTAAATTTTTAGTTCCTTGTTGAGTCTTGAGCTTAAATGCGTTTTCTTTTGACACAATTTTTATAAGAATCTAAAATGTAAAGCGACGTTTTTAAGCCGTTTACACGCTTCCAGCTAAACTTTCCCTTTAATATGAAGTTAAATATGTTTTGTCTTTAGCCTGAACATATTTAACATTTTTTGTAAGAATATACTCTAAACAATGGGTCAGAATATCCTAAGAATATGTCTAAGCTTGGTTGTTTCTTTTAATATAAAAATTTGTATGACTGAACCTTTTTCTCTCCAAAACAATGGGCAAGTACAGCAGGGAAAGCTAAGAACATGAAGGCCGAAACAAAAAAAAAACACTATTCTTATAAAATACAGCGTGTATATAATAGAGAAGAGTTTATATAAAATGTAGAAAGTATTTTTTCGTTGTTACTGTTTTTAACGCTACGAAGTGGTTGATGTCGTTATAATAAATCTTAATGTAAACAAAGTTAAATCAATGTTTACATCTGTTACGTTACCGTTTAAAATAATATTCGATTCTTCAATTCGAAAACACTGCATTGTTATCATGCACTGCACGTTTGCGCATTGGGAAGGTTGCTATATGCAATAGATTAAATAGCTAACTTGGTATGATGCATTAGAATCTGTACGTTGTGGAAACTTTGCAATAACCTTATTTGTGTGACTTATCGATTTTTTCTAATGTCTGGAATACCATTTTACCTTTTATATTTCAGGTATGGCAAAGCAAGTATATAGTTTTAACAGATTTGTTAGCCACCTTCGATTTTGTTAAACTTTTTGCATTTTTATTTGTTGCTGGACATGCTTATATTTTTAAGCGTTCTGTTTCAGCGGGTACAAATATAACGCAGATTGTGAGCAACTTCAATCCCAGGGTTTTTTTCTCTTTTATTGTTATTTTTTTATTGCTGCATATATTTATTTTTTTGGACGTTTTGTTCTAGTGGTTATAAACTAGAATAATACAAATTGTGACTTTTAAAAATTCATATTACTGTGTTGTATGTTTTTGTTTGGTATCCCTTACATCGGTTTAATGAGGGATTCAGTGGATTCCCCCACGGGTATTCAGCTAGTATAAAAAATATTACCTTATTTAAAAATTATACAGAGAGTACAGAGAATGAGCCCTGGAAATTATGGACAATCTTGCACCTGCCGCATTGTTCATTGATTTAAAAAAAAAGCTTTTGACATCACTCATGTCTTTTAACTAAGCTACCCTGTTCTGGTATAAGTAATAAGGAGCGTTCATTGGTTACTGACAATTTCTTCAAAAGTAACAAGATTGTTAGAATAAATAATGTTAATGATGTATATAAAATATTTATAATAATATTCATGGAGTATCCTAAGGTTCCATATCAGTACCTCTCGTTTGCCTTATAGCTTAATAAATTAAATACTTTTTCAAAAGTTAATTTCTTTGAAAAAATTAGTAACAATATCACACCATATAAAACTTTCTCCATTTTATAATCAAACTTATATAAATGCAGCTCTTATAGCTAAGTATACCATCTGGCAAAATGTAAAAATAGAAGAAGGACGGGTAAAAATATTGATTATAAGAAGGACAAGATCACTGTATCGTTGCCAACCAAGCTCATGACATTTCAAAGATAAGATACATTTCATGTATTTGGTTAGACTGACACCTGCTTTCCCCACTAAAAGAAAATCCATTTATGAAATTTTTTGGAGTTGAAATAGTGGTTTACATTGAAAATTCATCAATTAGGTTATCTTCCAGGCTTCTTCCGAAGATAGTGTCATCTTTTCTGGTTTTGTTTTTTCTGAAATTTACAGTATTGAGATTTTCAATTTTCTTTTTTATGTAAAGCATCAATTAATTTTGGTTCAATTTAGAAAATTCTGTGAATCAAGACTGGAATGACATAAATGAAAGTGATAACAGTGATGATGAAGAAGTGAAAGAGAATATTTCACCTAACGAGTTCGTTAAGCACATGCTAAACGGTGATATCAATCTTGAACTGCCACCACTGGTTCGCATTGTGCGAATATTTACAAGTTCAACATTCACTGGTAAGTTCCTTATCCCTTATTCAAGTTCACTTACAGGGGTAAGTGCTTTTAAGGCAGGTTTTTAACTGAATTAAAATGTTCGAATTGCTCAATGTTGATTGACAAAAAATAACTGAAAAAATCCTACATTGTATCAATCTCAGTGATCGCTTTCATTTTTTTTGTGTAAGTGAAAACCTGCCTTTATATGTTTTAATTTATTGTATGTCACTTCCTGGAAAAACTTTTAGCAAAACTTAAGGAAGACCTGTAGAACCACCTAGAAAATATTTAAATCAGAAAAATGTAGATAATTATCCTTTTTTCTTGTTCTGTGCACATATCTGAAATATACTTTTGTGTAAAATGTAAATTACAGTGTTGTATTTAAAAGTTTTTTCCACAATTTCTAGATATACTTATTTTTTACCCTTCTGCTATCCCAAGCAAGGGAAATCCACAAGTTAATGTTAAAAGGCTTTTTACTTCTTTTTTTTGCGAAAAACTTTATGGTCATGAAGTATGTAATTATAATTTTATTTTTTTTAATTTTATTTCCTAAATTTCGAAACTGCCAAGGTTTTAACTTCCAGAAATAATACTCACTTATGCTCTAAGATGAACCTAAGATCTAAAACTTTTAATTTTATTTTTTATATTATGTTACCCTTCTCTGCGTTTTGTTCCACCAAGTAGTCTAGGCAAATTAGAAGGCTATAAACAAAAGTCAAAATTTGATCTGATTAGAAAAATATCTATGCCAAATAGTTTTTTAATTTCATGAATAGTTTTTGCATACTGTATTATGAATATTTTAATGCATGGCTCATTGTACACCCCCCTCTCCCTAGTGGTTCTTTTTGTCATAGGCTGTTACATAACCGTATTGATTTTGTAGATACTTTCCACGAACGAAATTCTTTGATGGTTAATGTTTACCCCAAACTTAAAGAATATTGTCAGTCGCAGGGTTATGATTTCCAAGTGGTCGATATGAGATGGGGAGTTCGAGATGAAGCCACTGCTGATCACATGACATCGGAGTTGTGTATGAGAGAACTTAAAGCTTGTCAAAAATTATCTACTGGTCCAAATTTCATAGTATGTTTTTTTGATTTGTTAGTCTTGGATATGCTGCATACTGCTGTATATTGCTGAAGTAAAAAGTCGCGATGGTGTTACCACCATTTCTGTGTCTTTCTAGCAATTTTTTTAGTTCAAAATTTCTTATTGAGATTTTGTTTAACTTTTTTCGCGACTTTGTGCTTCTTCGGAGAATCGATTCTTGTTCTGAAACAGTTTAGATCATACCCACAGCTGCAAGCCTTTCTGTAAAGCATATCTTAGCACTATTTATAGCCTCTTGAAAAAACAAGGAACGTTCACCTGGCATACATATTTCAGGCATTGCTATTAAAGAAGGGGTTTACTCTTGGGGTAGCAGTCGGGTCAATAAAATATATGTAATTCCATATTCCTTTTGTTTTTATTATTTCATGCATTTAGTGGCAGCACCACTTGTTTTCGATGGCTATTATTAAAAAAATGCGCTCATAACAATTTAACAATTTAAAACTGCATGGAATGTTTTGTATAACACAACCGTTTGTTTGTTGAATGTGATTCTGATATGTTTCTAAGTATTTTAAGATTGAATTGAAAATTTTGTTTCAAGTTCACTCTTATTTTTAGACATTACTTGGGCAAAAGTATGGATATAGACCATTTCCTCCAAAGATACCTGCAAACGAACTTGATTCCATGTTGGAAGTGATATCAAATGAAGCAGATATCGAATTGATAAAGAAATGGTTTTATTTGGATAGCAATACCATTCCTTTAACTTACGTGCTGCAGCCAATCAACGATCTTCTTCCAAATTACAATAACCAAACAGCATCCAAGGAAGAGCGTTCACAGGCCTCCTCTGATTGGTGGGCAGCATTTGAAAGGATGCAAGCTGTATTCCGGCAAGCTGCAACGAAAGCTTTAAAGGGAGATAAAAATTCAATGTGGAAATATTTTATGTCTGGTAATTTGTACAATTGTTTAAATTCTTGTTACTTTATGGGACTACAGAAAGCTTTGTTCTTTTTGGCAACGAGGAAATGTTGTCTGATGACTAAAGTATAATCTATTTATAGATATATTTGCCAAATTAAGACATCTCTCTCTTTTTATTCATAGTTTCTTGTGAGATTTTAAAGTGATGTAATATTTTTTAAAAAAAAGAACTAAATGCCGTTCGATCGTTCATTCCTTCCTTCGTTTGTTACTTGTTAATAAATGGTATTCTTTAGTAACCGAAGACGAAATCAACCGTGGAATTTTGAAAGCCAAAGAACCTCTCAAACATTGCTATTGGTTTAAACGCAATATTAACGACATCCACGATCACATAAGTGAGCATAACACGCGAAATTTTATCGATAAGATTGGTCCAGACCTAGATACACAAGCAAATGACTTATTAGAATCGCTAAAGAGTGAGAAGATTCCGAAAGTGTTAACTTCTGATAAGATATCAGTGTACGATGTTAACTGGCACTCTGAGGTTGGTATCGATCCAATGCAGAAACAACATGATGATTACTTGAAGTTACTTTGCAAGGATTTCCAACAGATTTTAGTGAAAATGATTGATGATGGGATTAAGGAAAGGTAGGGTTTTCTAAATTTGATCACAAAGTATTTGGGTGCTCCCTTGCCAGTTACCAACAAACCTTTTCTATTAAAATCATATTCTCTTTCGTCCCCACTTGCATTTTACGTGGCACTTTTACAGTATCAGAAAACATAATCCGTTACTCTTGCCTTTTTTGTTGTTCCGAGCCTTTGACTTCGGCGTGCCAAAGTGTGCTTTGTATAAAACATAAGAATCTCGCTGAAATTTTCTAGGTTTACGATAGAAAAATACAGCCACAGTAATTCTATCTTTTTATTATGCCATAAAGAGTATTGTGCTATGAAATCATTGTGGCTGATAAATGGTAATAAATGTGTTTTACTATAGCCAGCTTTATCCAAGCCATTATTATTTTTTTCTAGAGAAGCTTTTGATATTGACGATAATTTGATCAAAGAAATTTGTCAGCAGGCTGCCACATGTCAAGAAAAAAGTAGAGTGTTCCATGGTCGAGAGGAAGTGTTAGAGAAAATTGAATCTTATCTTTCCTCGACTTCAGAGAATAACAAACCTTTGATTGTTTACGGTCCGTCAGGCTGTGGTAAAACATCTATTATGGCTAAAGCTGGTTTGCTAGCCAAACAAAATCATGAAGATAGAATCCAAATAACCAGATTTTTAGGAACCACTTCCGATTCGTCAACGTTAGCGAAGTTATTGCACAGCATTTGTTGTCAGTTGAAAAGAGCTACTGGTGAATCAGCAGCTTTTGTTCCTGCTGTGAGTGTGTATTTTTGTGTACTAGGTCTTGTCACCATTTCCGTGGTACTGATACTCACATGTGACGAATAGCGTCTGTGAATTTATTAAACGTAACACAATTTGACAAAGACTAAATGTCGGTTAAGTTTGTATTTTTACAGACTCAACTGTTGTTTAATTGTAGCTTATTGACTTTTAATTGAAAGACTAAATTCACGTGTTTGCTTTTTTAGTTAGGCTGGTGCGCCAATAAAAATCAAACTGCCTTTTAATTACGTTTTTCATACAAAACTTTTGAATTTTACAACATTAAAAATACCTGTTATGTCTTTTTCTCCTTCTTTTTTTCATTCACTCACTTTAGGCTGACTGTTGCCTAGAAAATTGCTCCATCTTTAAAGTTTAACAAATTTTAGGCTGCCCGACAAGTGAATAGACCAAATTTTTCCAAATGACAAATCTTTCATTATTCTTTTTAGAACTCAAAGAAGTTAATCGAGTATTTAGGTAACCTAATAGAAGAACTCAAAGAATCAGAAACTGAAGTGGTCATGTTTATCGACTCGATTGACCAGCTGTCTCCTGATGATGGTGCATATCTTATGAAGTGGTTGCCAAAAGAGTTGCCATCTTGTGTGAAGATCGTCATATCAACGCTACCAGATGAAAAATATCAAATTTTGTTTAACTTAAAGGTATAGGTCAACTTTATGTTGTTATAAAAGACTAGTTGTTAGCCCGTGGAAAATCCACAGTCTCTTCCTTCCTATATACTCTAATTATCGCCTGTTGTGCATATTCTGGGAATCCCTATGTCATGCATTCTTTATACAAAATCGGCTATCATTTTAAACAAAGCAAATTCAATTACCGCCATTCTATTTATAGAGATCTTCTGCTCTGGTGAAAATAAACCTTAAGAATTAGGAATTAACTGACAAAGCATTTTTATAAACCGGAGATTTATTCAATTTCTTCCTGTTAAAATATGGGATTGATTTCGTGCATCTTGTTATAGCATCTTCTACCAGTAACGTCATTTCTTGAAGTTCCAAAACTTCCTGTCACGACTGCTAATGATATATTATTTGCATGGTTAAGTGATGCTTCGAAAAAATTGACTGAAGCACAAACGAAGATAGTTATGGATGCTTTTTTGAAGTGTCCACTGCCATTATTTCTCAAGTTATGTTTCGACAAAGCTGTTAATTGGAAGTCTTACACCAAACCTGAAGAAACTGCGCTAGACTCGAACATAAAAGACGCTATTAACTCGTTGTTTGCTCGACTTGAAAGATTACATGGCAAGGCATTGGTAAGCCATGCTTTAGGCTTGATCACTACATCAAAGCATGGTTTAACTGACGCTGAAATCGATGAACTTCTTTCGATCGATGATGACGTATTAAATGATGTTTATCAATACTGGACTCCACCTGTACGTAGGATTCCGCCATTACTGTGGGTGCGGGTTAAATCAGATTTGGGTTCTTATATTGTATCCAGAGGTGCTAATGGAAGTCTGGTGAACATGTGGTATCATCGACAGTTTATTGAAACAGCTACGGAAAGATATTTACATCCAAAGGAACAGCTGTCTTATCATGTACTGCTTAGTGAATACTTTCGTGGAGTTTGGAGCAATGGAAAGAAGAAATCGTTTACTAGCAAAAGTGGCGATACTGGTGAAAGTGATCGACTTGTTGCTGCGCAACCGAATTCTTTTCAAGTTAATCCAGATGGCAGCGAGGGTGTTTATAATTACCGAAAGTTGAGTGAATTGCCACGACATTTGATTGCATCGAAAAATATAAAGTCTCTAAAAGATGAGGTGTTGTTTAACTTTGATTTCTTGTGGAAAAAGTTAAAAGCGTTTGGTTATCAGTATGTCCTTGAAGATTGCGCTGAAGCGACACAACAGTTCCCCGACAACAGAGAAATTAAACTCATTGAAGAATTTTTTAAAATTTCTGGAAAAACACTGATGGCAGATCCTAATCAGTTGGCTGGGCAGTTGGTTGGAAGAGCTAGCAATACTTCGTCAGAAAATTTTGTTAGTTTGTTGAAACAAGCAAAAATGTCGAACTCGCCTTGTTTGTATCCATCGCAACGTTGTTATGATGAACTGGGTGGGCCTATCATACATAGTTTGGCTGGACACGAACAAGCAGTGAATTACGCAGTGGTTACAGCCGACAAAAAACGCTTGATTTCAGCAAGTGGTGATTCAACTGTCAGGTATTATTATTTTATTTTCAAATAAACGCTCTCTCGGTTACCAATAAAACAAAAAATTTCTTTTAAATTCTTTTAAATTTTTTTCTTTGCTGTAATATATATGCACTCGTTAAAAAAAAATGTTTTTTATAAATTCACAAAGTGTTTTCTTTATGAACCTATGACCTATGTTGTTGTATGTTTAACAAATCTAATTCAGAAATTGCTTGAAGAATGTAAACTTGTCCTTTTTTTTGTCCTGTTGTTTTAACTATTATTTTTTAATTTTTAAAGAAGGGGGCGTTTATTGGCGACGGGCGTTTCATAGAGCCTGGGCATTTATTAGAGCTAATATAACCTCTAATAAACGCCCAGTCTTGTTAAACTTTTTATTTTTAACCACAGCGTTAGGTTGGTTTTAAAAATTTTTTAACAACTGAATTCATAGGATTTGGGATCTATCCAGTGGTCGTCAGCTTCGTTGCATCGACTGTGAAGACACTGTCAGCATGATATTTCCATTTCAAAATGACACCTGCGCCATTTTTACATCTTATAGCAAGGTAATATCTCAAAATCTGCAGACGGAAGAGATATATTACAATGAATATCATGTTGGTAGCTATGGTGAAAGTGCAGGTATGACGAAAGATGGTGAACATTTTGTTATGTTGAATGAAGAAGGTGTTGCTGTGTTCGATTGTAAAGATAAAGTTATTGTAAGTTTTCGTCATTTAAGATTTTTAGACTTCTTGAAGTCACATTTTTCCATACCTGGATTATTGTTTTCTGACTCAGTTCGATTTTCAATATACACTAAATTCTAATGGAACCTTAGTCTTTCTAACTCACGGCGGCATTCGAAGTTTCTTTCTTTGAAGTAATATCCTGATTAGAAATAAATTACTAGATCGAAATTTTAACATTATGTTTGAAGTTGCCCAGGCGAATGCCCACGTGTTGACAAATATTCTTGCTTCACGTCGGCAAGTTTTCGCCGACATGGTTTATATTTAAGCTAGATGCAACTATATCTTACAAAAGTTTTTTCTCATTTTCTCTCTTAACTGTTGTTCGTTTATGAAAGCGTGCGATCGCAAAAAAAAAAAAAATGAAGTACCGACCTAAAGCCCAAGTTTGCAGATGGCAATTTACGTCAGCAATTTTTTGCCGACCTCAATAAGAAAGGCTATACCCAAATCAAAATAACTTTTCGTTAACCCAATTCTGTTTTTATCGTCATTAAATTTATTGCAATATGTTTGAAGATATTAACAAAGGCATTAGTCGAGTGACCGCTTCTTACCCACTGGTACTCGAAATTTTTAAAAAGACTATTTAAAAAATCATGATAATAAAGAACTCGGAATTTTCACAACTATGAGGAATAAAGCATAATTTAATTAGTGGTGCTAAAATACCTAAATTTCTTAAATTCCATGAGTTGTTCTAAAATTTCAGAAAATTGTTTTTACGTTGTGTTCTTGAAATGTTCTTGTTTTTTATTCCAGGTTACACTTTATTCTTGTAAGAGTTATTAGCTGTGCATACTTATAATTGTTGTCATGGGTTTTTATGTTATGTTTTTTAATTAATAGTAAAATTCTTTTGGATATTTTTATCCCACAATACATGGCCGTCAAAAAAATGGACCGTGTTGTATGTGACCTGTTTTAAACTGTGTTGTAATAAGTCTTAAGGTGGGTAGGATATAACTGTAAGTATTATGCCACCAAAAGTGTATTCCTGGAGATCGAAATACTCAAACTATGTTAAATCTGAAAAATAACAAAAAATTGGTACTTTTAAAAGATTTTGAACTGGCAAATAAGGAACTTATTTTTAGGCTTTAAAACACAAGATAGAAGACAAGCCAACAGAATCAAAGGACCCTTTGGTTGACATTATCATGGCTGGTACGGACCAGTTCGTGTACTCAAGGAAAGTGAAAGATCGATTCTTTGTTGGGAAAATCGCAGATCACAAATATAAAAAGAAAATCAAAAGCCCAAGCTCTATAGTGTTCTTTACATTCTCTGAAGACAGAAGCAAGTTCGTCTTATTAAATTCGCCCTCGAGTGTAAATGAAACGTATAAAACGGTATGGTTGCATATCTATGATCCTGTTACATGGAACATAGTAAAAAAGCTTGAAGGCATGGACTCACACACGATATTATATGTTACAAATGTGTCTATGAGCGGTGATGAGTTAATATGGCCAACTATGCTTCAGATTAACTTTTGGAACGTTCAAACAGGTCGTGAAAGGCATGCTATGAAAAGTGTGAGTAAACTGCTGTGTTTTTCTTAATAATTCTATAGCATACACTTAACTTAAACGAAGCCTTCAAATGTTTTTAACTTTTCCTTTTGAAGCTCCAAAATGTTCTTAATTTTGTTAATGTAATTAATTTTTTTTAATAAGTTAAGAAGTTTAAAGAAGCTTTCAGTATTTCTTAGTGTTGACAAATGTACTTGAATATTTTTTACATATTTTAACGTTTTAACCATCTGAAGCCTTAATGTTCTAATGTTAAAATTTGCTTAAATTTAAACATGTGGAGGCCATCTATAAAAGGGAATTTGAAAGATAAATCCACGGGTTCGTCCGTTCTTTATTATATCATATTTGTGGAGCAGCTACAAAATCAGCAGCTATCGTTACTGTAGTACCATTTTGCACAATTGCTGAAAAAATACGGGGATTATTAATAAGGACTAGTCGTTAACCCGTGGAAATATCCACGAGGTCGCCCGTCTTTAAATTACACGCTTTTTGTGTGCCTGTTGCATGACGTTTTTCTTGCGGACAGAAATTCTGAAATTTTGAAATTTTAACTTCCGTGACCACCTTGTGTTGAAATTGCGAAACTCCACGTTTAACCTTTGTTGCAAAGATATGCGTAATCTTTTAGGCCAAACGTTACTTCCACAAAACCTCGCTAAGGAAAAACGTATCTTTTTGTAACAGATACCTTTAAAAACAGCATGAAATAATTATTTGCCTTTTCTTTTAACAGGGTTATCAAGGCAATCAATATAAGCAAGCCATCAGTGGTCAACAGGACACTCTTATTGTCGTCTCGATGGACCAAAATAATACGGCCATGCTAGTATATGATACCAATTTAATCGAGTTTAATGAAATAACTGCGGAAAATATAAACAAAACAGATATTGAGAAGGCTAAAGATTACGTTGGAAAAGGTTACTCATTTAACTAATAATGTAAAATATGAAGCATACTTTTTCTTTGTATTCACTTTTTTCTTCTCTTTTTTTTAATTGAATTTAGGTGAGCGGGAAATGTTCGTCCACCCAACAGAGTTGAACATGGCTGTTTCGATACCTCCCATGGACCCCATATTCACTTTTTATGACACTACCACGTACAACAAAACGAGAAAAATAACGACGCAGGGCTTGTTCCCTACATTTCTTTATCTCGTTGATGACAAACACATGCTTATCTGGGAACATAATAAAAAATCTGTAATAACAATCGATTTTGTTGAAGGTCGAGTCGTCGGTGCAACGACTTTGCCGTTAGGCGACTACCCGCCATCTTTTTATAATAATACTTGGGTATTGTTAAGACAAACAAATGAGTTACTGATGTTTGACGAAAGTAGAAAGAAGTTTCAAATCTTTGATTGGAAAACAGGTATTTCTTGAATTTATTAATTTTACAATCGCAGAAGAATCAACTTACTGACTGGGGGAAGTTTGTGATAGTCCTTAATTCCAAAAACTGTTTCAATGCGTGGCCTTAGAAATCAGAAAAATGTGAATAAGTTCTTTCTACTTAGTGCTTAGCATGAGAAAGGATGGGTGTCTTGGGCTTTATCTCATTAGGTGATGGTGTTTCCGCAACCTTAGTTTCTCAAGTGGGAGTTTTATATAGAACCCCCCGACAGCAACTCTAATGCAGGCTGAAGAGGCTAGACCTAAAACTAATGATAAGATATTCCCCTTATCTTCGATTTTTACATGCTAGCCTTTTCCTCGGGATTGCAAACTCTGTTTATCAACATTAAACTGCTCGGAGTAGCTAACTAACTTACGTGTCTTCCAGAACTGCCTAACCTTGTGACATCATTCTCTTTTGAATTCCTGCATTTATTGTGCCAATTGTTTGTTATGTGTTTTTTCTACATGATTAAACCACCTCAGAAGTATCTGTTAAATAATACGATTTGTGCCACTAAGTAAACTTTTCGAGGCCATTCAGGACAACAGCTGGCTCAGGACAAAAAAAAACAGGTAGCCACTTTCTCTGACAGTATTTAAAAATATAGTATTTCTGACAAATTTGTCATTGTTGTTTTTTCAAAATCTCCTACTGCTGGGAATTTAATTCTAAAACGCGTTGAAAATTATTTAGGGTGGCCACACCTAAAATCTCCTAAAAAGCCTAAAAAATGGACTCTTCTAAGATGTACACTACAATTTGGATCCAAAAGAGTGATTCCTTAAAAATCCAAAATTGTTTGGGGTGGCATTTCACGTGAAAATAAGTTAAGCATTTGTTTATCTTACAACAAAAGTAATGGATGGTATTTGCATAATGTAATTCGAAATGAACAGCTCTCTCACTTGAATGTGATTCTTTTTCCACTCATCTGTTGGCAAAATCTCCTTAAATAGGGAATCATTTTTAAGGGTGTTATTCCTAAAATTTGACCCCAATACCTAAGATATCCCAAAATTTTAAAGTTTTAAATTTGTCTGTGTTTCAAAATTTAAGTAGACACACCCAATTCTTGTAAGAATTTGTTTTTTCAGGTGTGTATAAAGAAGACCTTAAAACAGGGTGGAAAAACCAAGCCCAGCACATTTTAGCAAGTAAAGATGGTACCATTATTTTGTGTGGCGAGTATAACGACAACTATAAGAAGTCAGTCCCGTTAATGATATTTGACACTGTACAACGAAAGAAAGTGGGCGAGATTCGACAAGAAGGTCGAATGGATTTAAGACCTGAAGTTGCTGTGCTTTCAGAAGATGGGAAATATTTTATTTGCGTCAGTGCGGTAAGCTTTTAGATGGTTTGTTGTTGTTATTTGTTGGTTTTTGTTTTTCTTTTAATGTCAGATGTTGAGGCATATAAAATCTTTTAATTAATGCATTTTTGCTAATTTTAAAAAAATTGAATAATTCTTAACCTAAAATTTAATCTGCGTAATATGAATGTTAATCAGTTAGAACACATCTTAATGTTTGCATATCTGATCTACTTATCTTGACCTAATCGTAAGGGGTGGCTTTAGAATAAGGCGGTAAATATTTTTAAATCGATTAAAATCGCTCGATTTGTATATTTAATTCTGTAAGACTGTAATTCTTCTGTAATTCTGTTCCCCAAAAATTCTCTTAAAACTCATTAATTTAGGGTGTGAGTGAAGGGGAGGTTGATTACAAAGTTCTTTAATAGTGGAGGGGGTTGGGGTGGTTGTGTTAATAAACTTAAAGAAACCCGGAATTTTTTTAAGATAGCTTTGTCCCTGTTTTTATCGCTATATACTCGTACTTAATACCTCTCTTCTAACTTTTATACTTTACCTTCACAGGATATGTCTGTTGTTAATGTATATAAAGTCCCAGATGGTACTTTGTTGACCAAGCTGGAATACAAAATAGGTGATGATATGCGTGGAAGTTGTTATTCTCTTACCATCTCAGTCAAGATGGCATGTGTAATAGTAAATTATATGGCTCCACTTCAAGTACCAGGAAGCTCAAACTACGAGAATCAGAACCTGCTGGTTGCCTATGGCTTGGAGACCTGGGAAAAATTAGCAGAAACGAGGGCTAGTGGAATGACTAGCAGATTCGATCTCTCTGCAGATGGAACTAGAATGATGACAGACGTACGAGGTGGAGGGAATGATAGAAAAACAATAACTTTATATGATTTGTCGAAGTTACATAGTGATCGAGTCATAACCACAGTTGCTTCTCTTTTGCCGGAAACCGACACACGATTTTGTTACGTGACACAAGATGGACAATCTGTAGGTGTTGGCTTAGCTGGGATGGACGGCGTGGTGTTTTTTAGACCTTGTGGTCTACCTGAAGCTGTCTCGTCAACATCAGAATATACGGAGGTAGTTATTGAATATGACCATGAAAAAAAACAAGAAAAAATAAGTGGAATTTGATTGTATAATTTTTGTAACCTGGCCACCTATAAAATCGCTCTAGATTAGTACCATGTAAATATAATGAACTTTTTTAAAATCTCAGAAGTTATAGCCTTATTTAGTCTGTGTTAGGTCACAGCCTTGGTTTTTTTATCTATCCGCGAATTCGTCATCAAAGCAGGGTTTAATTCTATTGAGTACCTTTGGGAAATTAATTTTAGTATCAATTCCCAAAATCCCTAACCACGAAAATATTTACAATTAACACTTATAATTTAGATTAAAATTGAATAAAACATATTTTGAGCAATAAAATCTATTATACAACTTGACCGTGAACCCTCAGAGAAATGATACCACTGACGTCATAGTTGAAAAAATAGGGAGACGGGGATAAAAGGAAAGGAGGAGACTTTAGCCGCCCATTTAACCCAAACCTACCGCAACCCCTCATTTAACCCAAACCTTTCACAGCCACCCCTCTATCCTGAACCTGCCACCATCGCCCATTTAACCCAAATCTATCACAACCCCTCTCATTTAACCTAACCTTCCACACCCACCTCCCTAACCTTAACCTGCCACCACCTACCTTCTAACCCAAACCTACCATAACCCATCCTACTTAAACTTTAATCCACCGCCCACCTAACCTTAACCTACCACAAACAAACTTCTCACCCAGGCCATTATTAATAGGACCCTATCTACAACTGGAAACTTTTTTGGGAAAATACAAGTGCATCAGATGGATAATTCTCATCTAACACAGACAAAAGCTACTAACACATCGTGCTTTGACAATAGTCCAATCTCAACCAAATGACTACTTACCTACCTGCAAAAATGTCTAATAATAAAAGTAAAAGAAATAAGTAAAAAGCATGATTTACACAGGCACAGCAATTTCACAACCATTAAGGTCTCAAGTGTTTAATTTATATTGCCAAAATCGCTCCCTCTTGCGAACAGATTGTTGGTTATTACCCTGGTCAATTAGAGTGGAACAGAAATTTGAAAAACCATTATGGTCAGAAAGATCAAAATGATATGAAACTCTTGTTGAGAAACTGTTTTGCCTAAATGACTGGAATTGCACTACTTGTAGTTGTTAAATCGCTGTCTGAATTTAGTCGTATTGAATACTGCAAGTTTTGCATGTTAACAGGTAAACAATATTTGTTGAATTACAATTCAAATTTGGTTTGCGAATGTCGTATACCTTACCCTCTCTTGAAACAAAATTGGTGGTATTTGACAAAGGAGCAAACAACACAACGTTTTCCAAGGCAACTACAACTTTCTCCACTTTTTCTCCTAAGTGGTGGCACTTTAGCTTGAACTAGCATGTCTTTTAGTCTCTTTCCCTTACGAAACCCCACTAGTGGTATGTCCTTAAAAAACGCTTGATGTTTCTTATTAAAACTTAAAAGTATATGAATTTTACGCAATATCCTACTTAAGCATCGAAAGGCTGGACAGTTTACCTGTACTAAGAGCTTAGTCCAGTGTCACGATTAATTTATTAACATTTACTGAAACTTATCTGCAAAATACTTGTAACAACAGGTTGTAAACTGTGCTAAAAAGTTTTTTTCAGGAAATATCACATATTACACCTATATAGATGTACAACATTGTTTACTTGTACTAAGCTCTCAGCCAGAAGCAAAATTCACTTTTAAATTTTTACTAGGAACGTTCTTCGAAAAGGTTGGCCGACTGTTTCTGCTATGACGGGGTAGCAACTAGTTGTAAACTGTGTTTTTATTTCAGCTAAAGTTATATTTAAAAAAGTATATATTAACCGACACTTCAATGCCGCAGCCGCCTCACTAGATTTACGACATACTGCATACCTGTACTAAAACGCTCCACCTGAATGTGTGACGCTGTTTGCAGTTTTTATTAGGCGCTCCACTGGGTAATAAACGCCAGGCTGCGCAGAAGGCTTATCCCGGCGTTTCGACACCGATGCTTAGCATGCTGACTTCATGTGAAGCTTGTTTTATATTTTTTAACTGAAGTTAGTTGTACTGAGTCTTGTGACTTTTCTTGGTTATATCTGCTGATATTTGAGTTTTCTTGCAGGTTGCACTGAGTCTATCCATGGTGTAACATTGTTCGCGGTCCCTTTTTGCGGTTCACACAGATAGGGTAGCAGAAGGGGGAAACTTCTGCTTGACCTTTTGGCGCTTTAGGTTACATCGTAATAAAAAAAACCTAACAAGGCCAGGGGACGCTGCTGCGCTTCTTCATCCTTATTCAACAATCATGCTCAAAAATTACTCTTGGCTTAAGCCAAGAAGATTGATTTGAACTATTTACGTACGTTCAAAAAATAATGTGATCCTAAATGCAAAACAGTCTTTATGTATCATGAATGCTTTATATACATTACATACTAAATTTTATAACACCTGCTGCACGCTCTCGGCCCAGCGAATTGCGTACGTGTGACCATTTGAAATCACTTGTAGCACAGATGTTAAAGACGCATGTGTTATGCCCCACTTTGTAATAATTTCCCCACTTTGTAATATCTGCCCCACTTTGTAATTATCTTGCCCCACTTTGTAATACCTGCCCCACTTTGTAATAACTTTTTCCCCACTTTGTAATTTCGGAGCTGCCCCACTTTGTAATTCATCGTTGCCCCACTTTGTAATTTTCGGAGCTGCCCCACTTTGTAATAATGTCTTGCCCCACTTTGTAGTTTTCGATTTTTCGCATGCTGACCAATATGCAATTTTTATGACGTCATCTTTTGTTATGTTATCGGTGTTCTGGATGCTCTGTCTTGTTATTTGCAATGAAAGGCGTGTCACACGTTAGTAGAATGATTACTTTTAATTTTTATTAGCAAGCGTTGTAACATTACATGCACTGGCTTTCTTTTTGTGAAAAAATGTACTAGCTGAAGTGTTTTTATACCATAACATAACAGAAATATAATACAAACAGTAGGTAATGTGTTTTTTGCATAACATAACATAAGAAATAAACTTGTAGCAATCTTAGCATAACATGCAGACTAATCAGTTCGAGGATTTCAACCTCAAACTGTCACCTCGGGTATATCTACAAATGAAACTCAGGTAAAAAAGCACTACTTCTAAATAGAATGAAAGAAAGATAAAAAATGTGAACAAAGATACGACAATTTCTACCTGCGTGATTTATTGGAAGCAATTTACTTGTCAAAAAACATTAGAACATAAACGAAGACTATCGAAAATAAAAGCTGGAATGAATAAAAGACTAAAAATCACTTCTTCGATTTCCACACAATGTTTTCTATTATATACCAACCATAGGCCAGCAGTTGTAAATTTAGCCATGCCGTGTTCCATTTCGGATGGTTCAGGATGGTCTTCAGCTCTATCACCATTCTAGAGAATGAGCTGGCACTTTTTACAGTCCTTTGCATGCCCACCCGGATTGAATTTGATGCTATTCTAGCTTTTTTTGTGGAAGGATCTTTTTATACGGTACGTAAAATCAAAACGCAAAAATTTGCGTAATTTTTCGGGATCACAAACAATTCTCCAAAATTTACATACGTTTCCCAAGTGTGCATATGTGGCAACGATATGCGAGGGCCAATTGTAATCACTGCATTGCAATACTAACATCAAGATCGTTTCTATAATTTCTGATGGCAAATCATCGAAGTTGAAATTGCGAACTAAAGTTTGAATAAAATATATATGTTATTGTTTTTGTTACAGGATAACAATACAAAATGATACAATAACGAATGTGCTTACCTTTCCCTGTGCAGTAAGATAAGCTCGGACTTCCAATTGAATGTCTGAGCCTCATAGGCTTTCTTGTGTCGCGTTGTGGACGATCTAGGGAAATTATTATACCAAAAGTTAAGTTGAATAAACTCAGAATTGAATTTTAAAATATGGAAAATAAGACTATTTACCATTCTTTTCACTTTATAGGTAAAACGCAGTGACTGATAAGATTTTATTGAACACGCAAAAGAGTTTCGATACTTTCTTACCTAAAGTAACAGTTTCGTTCCCTCCTTCGCTACCTTCATCTGTCTCGTTTTCCTCTTCCCTGTTTTATAACGCTTTATTAACCTCTTCTCTCCTTTCAAATGTTTCATTATTCTCTTCGCCACCTTCAACTGTCTCTTTTTCATTTTCACTCAAGACAACATAGTGTTCTCCACAGTCTTCGGCACAATGTCCTAATGTTATTCTATTAAAAGGGCAAAAGTCTGTTGGTGTTATGGTAACTTGAGCTTCAGGTCTCAGGGTTGAGATAAGCGTTATTTCAATGTTATATAGCTCAGAGGCAGTTCTTAACGTTAGCTCATCACCATATGTCCTATTTAGAAACATTCTGTTTAAATATTCACTAAACGGCATCTCAACGTACATTTCGAGTGGCCACCCTTCATTATCATAGGGATTTTCCTCTAAAAACCTCGCAATTTCGGCTCTAACTGTTTGGGCAGATCTGAAAATTCCATATTGAGTCTGCGCGTGTGCTATAGCACTAAATTGGCAATTTCCATCACCAAGGGGGTCGTATGAAACGGAATACCCTTGATCTTGAAAAATATCAAAGCGATCTTGCCTTGTAAGTGGTACTAACAAATTCTTTTGATATAATTTTTGTTGTTCCTTATGAAGTTGCTTCAGACTTTTTCCATTTTTCTTCCGTTTATGACATTTCTTGAAATCTGCAATGTCCTCCACCAGAAACCATTCGGCCTCTTTCCTGTCAGACTTTGGTGATTTAAATTCCACAAAATACCTATTTTTGTATTTTCCCACCTTCAACACTTTTCCATGCAGAACTAATCGATGCTTGGGTGCTTTTTTACATTTTCGTTTTTCTCCATGTCTGACCAACACTTCATCGCAGATTTCATACTCTGAACACTTATTTCTTTTACGAAAGTAAGCTACAGTTCTATCACCAATTCTCTTGTTGTTTGCTTTCACCTTATCCCTGGCCTTTTCGATACGTTGTTTTCGTTTTAGAATTTGATTTAAAGTGGATGGTGACACAGGTTGAATAACTGGTTTTGTCTGACCCTCGACAGGAAATCCACAATTAACTAATTCATTTGACTTCCGTCCATAATATACCTCGAATGCTGACTTCCATCCAAGTTCCTCTCACTTGTCGCTATTTAAGCATTCTGCATATTTTGAAAGGTTTTCTACCCAGTTTACACCAACACGACCTTGAGTTTTGAGATCGTATGATATCTTTTTTCGTAAAGTTCTATGCGATCTTTCTACTTTCCCTTGTGATTGAGGGTGGTAAAGTCTGCTTTTAATCATCTTTATTTTTTTCCTTTGACAATACCTTTGAACTGATCCATAAAACTCTTTAACCCTGGTCACTTTGTAAAATACTAGGGGTCCCATGTAAATTGTAAATTTTCTCAAGCTCCATTCTAACCTTGCTTGTATGTTTTGAAGTCAGTGGTACTAGCCAGCAACCTCGTTCCCAGGGCAATTTTTCGCTTTCTTGATATCCGAGACGGCGCGAAGAAATTTCTTCTCGATGTCCGAGATCGTCAAAAAGAGAAAAATGGGCCTGGGGACGAGGTTGTTTAAAATGATCACAGTATGAGTAGAACCTACAATCGTGGACAAAAATATTGAGACTAAGGCAGTTTTTTACTCGTTATCCAAATATGTACAAAACAGTCAAATAGTCAATACTCTGCAGCCGGAAGGCTGCAAAGTCGCTACTTTTGCACACAAGTAGGCCAGGCAGAGAGGGTTGAAAAGTTGCTAGTCACATTCTTTAGCACGCCCGCACACCAAAATAATTCACGTCGGGGACCACGAAGGCCCCGAAATTCGTGATTAATAGCCTTGCTGACGTCAGCAACAATTAGCACACTTTAAGAATTTTGTATTTACCAAACAACCTAAGTCCACTCTGAACATTGACAAGTTCAAGATGTGTGAATCTAATATAGAATGAGCCTACGCAATTACTTGTGGTGGCGAACTTCGAAGTTCGTTGTCTTGTGCCAACATATTGTGACCACGATTGTACCTCATTTGCAGTGACTGGTTTAGGAACTGCTTTGTTGCTGAATTTCACAGTAAATTTTTTAAACTCAGCATCATTTGATGTTTTACTGAGAATTTTTCTGCCACTGATTCCCGCATATATGTCCGCAGCTCTGTTCCTTAGTTTTTTATATCCAGCGGATTTACTTTTTTTGAATGTTTTCGCTACCACTTTATTCAATTCACTTTTTTCAAAACTCGTTTACCTTGAAAAAAAATTAATCCATTCGAATCTATTTTCAGATCATTTTTTAATCTCCAGTATTTGATGTACGCGCTTCTGTGAGTGGCAGTCCTGTCTTTCACTGGGATTTTGGATTGTTCATCGTTCATTATCAACTCCGCTATTATCTCATACTCGTGTTCTCGCATTGGATGAATGTAACTTAACAATACGAACCTTAATTTCCATAACAAAATCAAAATAAGAAATTTGCGAAACATGTCTGGTCCAAAAACTATTCCTAAAATCAAAATGTACCTGCAAGCATATATTCACTTTATCATTTTTACTAACTTCCAATTTGAGTAGCCTTTCAGTGTGCTTCGTTTTGAATTTATATCGCGCAACCTCCTTCTAAAGCTTTTTTCTATGGGAGCGTCTGAAAGGCTATTGATAAGCAAAATAAACCAAAAATTACAAAGTGGGGCAGCTCCGAAATTACAAAGTGGGGCAAAAGTTATTACAAAGTGGGACAGATATTACAAAGTGGGGCAATTATTACAAAGTGGGGCATAACAGCATGTTTTCTTGTTAATATTTTTTGCGCGAAGGGGGCTATTATTTAATTCAAAAATCTGTTGAACACACATTTGATAGTTTAAAAGCCTCAAAAAAACGAACTACTAACTTTTTAATAAATGTATTGCAACTCCGAAATTGTGACTATGGATAAAACTAAAAAATAATATACAATACAATACTTAATTTTTTTTTAAGCTGAAAATAATGATAAGAGACGATCTGTTGGACGAAACGATATTATTTTGAAAAAGTAAAACGTGATTTCTTTCTCAGATTTTATCGAATTTTAAAAAATACCACTGAAAATCCGATTAATGAAAGAAGCTTTATCATGTTGACAGACTTTAAACAGATTTTGACAGATTTTAAAAAATATAGGATCATAGATATTTGCTAATAATTCTGTTAAACGCACAATGTTGGACGCACAAAAATACCAAAAATATCCAAACCATGAAAAACATACAATTTTATAAAAAAACAATTTTGGGGCCACTGTGTTTTGCATTTCAAAAAAAAATTTTTTGAGCATAATTTAATACAGCTAGTTTAATTTCTTAAAATGGAGAAAATGTGCAACAAAATTAAAGAAAAATAGGAATTTATTTAGCTAAACTTGAAATTTCTTTTTTGGTACGTTCAACAGATTGTATATTGTTGAACATTGAGCTCGGAACACAAGTATCTACATTGAAAAGCATTGCTCTCTACAATACCAATTTTTACAAACTTGACATTGTATCCACTCCACGCTATGAGTGTAACCTGCATGATTTCCATAAGAAAAAATTTATAGATGCGTAGAATTAAGCTTCATCAAACACATAAAAACCAGTGAAAATCTGTCGGATGCACACTTGAGTTTTATCAGTCTGGAAACTTAATGAATTAAAGGTATCATTCAAAGTTTAGTTTTCTCAAATGACTACAATAAGGATTGATATTTTAAATAATTTATAGCAAGGCATTCTCATTTGCCAAAACATGGATCTACTTTTAAGGACCGGTATAATCTGTTGGACGCACAATTTTATAACCAAATATCCCTAAAATAGTGTAAAATATTTCTAATCCTAAAGTTTTGTTATTGCTTGAAAGGTATCCATCGCATTGGCACATAATAAAAAATTATTTGTTTAGCGAGAAAAGGGTATTTAACAAATTATTCATGTGCGTCCATCAGATTAGAAAGTATACTTTCAGGTGGATTAATGCAAATCTTACTCCTTTTTCAAAAATTAATGTTTTGAATTTGATTTTCTCTGATGTACAGAAGAGTAAAGTGTGCTAAAAAATCTTATTTTGCATTTTTAATTTTTTTAACCCGCGATAATCAAACCAAGTACTTTACGTGAATATCATTTATCTAAATGATTAAGTTTGTCCCAAGTATGGCATCAGACTGCAATTGTGTGTTTGTATATATTTTAACGGTGGTAAAGGTTTTGATGTATTATTAGTCTTTTCTCCAAGCATTTTGAAATGCGGCTAAGGTCTTTTTTCCCTCTAGTGCGAAGCAGATAATTTAGGGGACATGTTAATTTATTTTATTTTATTTTTAGTGATCTATGATAATAGATAAAAATAATAGAATGGCACAAGCAGCTGCAAGTACAACGAAAATCGATAAAAAAAAAGGGTGATAAAAAATATATATAATTTAAAAAATTGTTGTTTATTATTTTAGTGCGACAAAGGTCAAATTTTACACTTATTTTTAGTGTGAAATTTAATTTTCAAAACAAGATAATTTATTTTCTCAAATTATTATTATTAATAATAATTATTTCGTTATAATTTTGGAGTCAGCAAAATATTTTTAACACCCTTCATACTGTTAACACCTCAAAAAAAATACCTTTTCCTCCTTGCCATGCACAACCATTGGAA
Organism: Hydractinia symbiolongicarpus; assembly: GCF_029227915.1. Classification (NCBI taxonomy): domain Eukaryota; kingdom Metazoa; phylum Cnidaria; class Hydrozoa; order Anthoathecata; family Hydractiniidae; genus Hydractinia; species Hydractinia symbiolongicarpus. The sequence continues at coordinate 10,881,003 of NC_079886.1, forward strand.
AAGCTGCTTCGCCCTCTTATGGTTGTCCCCAGACTCTCTTGTCCCCTGAGTAGTTCTTACCACGTTATTAAGTTATAAAGTCAAAATGCCCTTAGAACGAGGTTGCCGTTAGGACCGCCGTTCTCCACAACCTGCACATGTCCTCATCCGTGGTCATCGTACACGAAGAGGTTAATTGTTTGAAATCTCCCTGATTAATGTCACTGTTATTCCGCTACCAATTCACGCGTATTTCACCTTTTAACTAATAATTACTCCCTTGTTTATTTTTACTAAGAATCGATCCGTTTAGCTAACTGTTCGGCATGTCTAATCGATTTACGTGGTTTGTAAGCTTGCACAATTTCGGTAACAGCAATGGTAACGTTGACACACACAAGAACTTCTCACATATCAACATTGATGGTAATACAAATAGAATGTCGTTTGCTTTTAATTTTCCACTTAGATTTAATGATTCTTGAAGCTAGGAAAATTTTCTTCATGCTAATACTTATCGCAGTTGTTGTCAATATGTCCTGATCTCTGCAGCTGAATTTTTACTTAAGAATAAAATAGGTTAGAATGAAAAACGAACAATGCTTTCAATAAATCCGTTCTCCCCTACAAGGAAATTATAAATGATTTCAACTTTCAATTTTAATTAAAACGAATCGAAACGGATAATTTTACGAAACAGTTTAAAAATCAGAATTTTTCAATCTGATCCATACTGTTTCATTCTTGAGTGGAAAATAGTCAATTCAAGAAATTTTTACACACTATGTTTGCGAAAATAAAATTAGCTTGAAAATTTGAAGCAGGGTAAGAAGAATGAAGAAATCCAGTTTTCAGATTTTTATATTTTTATTATTTTTTTCGCACGCGCGCACGCATTAGGGAACCGACTAAAAGGGGGAAAGCGCAGGGGAATGGCGTACAATCAAGCAATGTACCAAAAATTTACAAAATCAGGATCTAACTATAAACACTTTAAAAAGAGTGTTAAAATACTAGTGATTACGTCACTAGGGTAATTGTCTTATCTTGCTATTTGTAGTCCTACATGAAACATACTGGACCCAACTCTAGTCCAAACTGCGACTTGGCATCACTGTTGTACCACGGTGCCATATCGACAATAGGAAGTCTAATAAACTTCTTGCTACTGAAGCGAAGTACTGTTTCCTTCCATGCTGACGAGAGGAAAGCACAATCGTCCTTTAGGACTTCGGGAGAGAATTTAGACTCATCATCGTTAGCGTCCTTTGGAATGTATTTAAATTCTTGTTCGTCAGTACCTTTAAATTTTAAGGATTTCTTGTAGTTGTTGTTCTGTCGATCAAACCACGCAATCGACTTCTGGCAATGGATGGTGACGTTTTGGAAGGCTTCTTTACTTAAGTATCCGAGGTAAGTAAGTTGAGATAATTCTGCTGAATAAGCAAGCTAAAAAACAAAGTTATAACCATTTTTTAAAAGTGTTGCATTTTTAAAACATTAAAAGAATGGTTTATATCTGAATGTCTAAATTGCAGCTAAAAAAAATCAATCATTCTTATTCGCCTATATTTGGTTTTTATTGCATTTATGTATATATTGCAACGAAGAGAAAAACTATATTCGAATCTTACTAAACTTAAATTGAGATTCAGGATGGTGTAAAGATGTTTTTAATTTTTAACAAAAAGTCAAACTTACGTTCTCGGTCCTAAAATATGTAGCTTACCTTTCCAAGCTCATGATCCTCGTCGAACCACTTTTGCGCTTTTGTTAACAGTTTACTTCCCCAGCTTGCCTTTTCGATAGTCTAAATTAATAACGTAAAACAATAAGTATTAATAAGAATAATGATATAAATTAAAAGCAATTAATCTAGAATCTCATGCGTCATTGAGTGCTCCTCTATTATTCGAACTAATAATGAAAATAAACGTTTCTTTTATTTTTTTATAAGAACACTCAACTTTAAGGGAGCCTTTAAATGTTCTAAAGTTTTCCAATTTCAAGCATGTTTTTAATTTTCTCTTATTTTTGAAGTTTAAATGTTCACCTTAGTTATTCGTGTGATTAAAAAATATTTAAATATCCTTAAGCATGAAAGCAAATGGTACGCACCATTTTGTTTTGTGGATAGACACATGTTGTTACCATATCCTCCTCATCGGTTATGTTAAAGTTGCAATGAACTCTGATCTTATCTTCTTTGCATCCCTTGTTAGGATCGATCCAATACATGCCAGATTTGAATGTTGGATGGAAGGCATGAATGTCTTTGCAGGTGCGTGCCGGATACGACTCAGATCCGTCCGGTTTTTCTAATTTTGCAACTTCAGATTTTAACTTTTGTACTTTCTCAGCAAATTTTTTTTCAAGATGATCAAGATCTTTATCGGTAGGATTTGTTTTCTTCGTGTCGCTTGAGTAATATTTATATACTTGGAAAAAAGGATTGATATTTGGTGTAGGTTCTTCTGGGTTTGGTCCTGGTTCTTCAGGACCTGTCTCCTCATCTGGTCCTTTCGTTTCTCCTTCTGCCAATCCACCTCCCAACCACGGTGGAAGCACTGCAGGTCCAGTGAGACCCGGTGGCCCAGGAGGTCCAGGTGGACCTTGCCGTCCATCTTTTCCACTGTAACCCTTTGGTCCTGGATCACCAGTTGGTCCTTTAACTCCAGGTGGTCCCATTGGCCCTGAAACTCCAGCTGGCCCATTCGGTCCTGTTGGACCTTGTCTTCCTTTAGGGCCAAGATCCCCTTGTTCTCCCATATACCCAGGCAATCCTCTGGTTCCTTTTGAGCCTCTTGGACCTTTTTTTCCTTTAAATCCCATAAAGCCAATATCACCTTTTTCTCCTCTCTTGCCAGTATCCCCACGATCACCATTAGCCCCCAAAGGACCTGGTAGTCCAGCCTCCCCCTTGCTTCCATCGTCTCCTTTGTCTCCATCTGCTCCTGATGCTCCAGTTGACCCCCTATCTCCACGTGCACCTGGTGGGCCATCGGGGCCTGTTTGTCCCTTGTCACCTTTCTTGCCTTTTAGACCCGCTGATCCACGTTCACCTTTATCGCCTCTTAGTCCAGTTAAACCAGGACTTCCATTTCGTCCTGGAATACCGTCAGCCCCGTCAGAACCGGATTCACCCTGTGCTCCCTGTGGTCCTTGTGGACCTTCATCACCAGGTTCTCCATCAACTCCATTTTTACCATCAGCACCTTTCTCCCCCGTTGGTCCTCTTTGTCCTCTTCGTCCTGGAACGCCTGGCGCACCAGAACCTCCAACAAATCCGGCTAGACCCTGCTTTCCTCTTGGTCCTGGGTTCCCTTGCACACCACGACTTCCATCTTTTCCAGAACGTCCGTCCAGACCATTCGATCCATCGGGTCCTGGTCGACCATTAGTACCTGGGCGACCATCAGGTCCACTTCGTCCTTTGTCTCCTTTGGGTCCTGGTTTTCCAACAGCCCCTGGTGGTCCTGAAGGACCTTGTTCGCCTAAAAGACCTACAGGTCCAGGAACGCCAGTATTACCGGGTAAACCGGGTATTCCCTACATTTAAGAAATAAAAGATTTGTTGAAATATATAGGAATAAATTTGAATGAGCTAATTCTTTTGATTTTACACTTGCCTGTCTTCCAGATTGACCTCTTAAGCCTTTTGGTCCTCGAGGCCCTTTTACTCCATTATCTCCTACTCTTCCAGCACTTCCTGTTTTGCCACGTTTTCCTCTGTTACCTTTTAAACCTTTAGCACCAACATCTCCAGGTGCTCCTGATATCCCAGGACTTCCCTAAATTAAGCAATCAAACATATCATCCAAAAAAATGATTGATTTAAATCCAGTAATTTAGGAACGCTGGCTGAAGGCTGACTTACCATACCACCTCGTTGTCCGGGTTGTCCAGGTTCTCCTCCAAGTCCGGCTGGACCCTAAAAAAAGAACAACTTCTTTAATTAACGTATTGCTTTTGGAAAAATTAATAGACAGTTGATTTGATGACAATGCTTTTATGTTAGTACTGTAAACATGAAGTCTAAAGTTAAGCACTTTTAATAACTTACTGGTGCTCCAGAGGCTCCTGGTTTGCCATCATCTCCAGGTATTCCAGAGTCTCCACGTTGTCCGGGATTACCCCTAGGGCCTACAGGACCACGAGGTCCCATTGATCCTCTTAAACCTGGTTGACCATCTCTTCCTCGATCTCCGGGTTCTCCCACTTCTCCTTGATCTCCTTGGGCTCCAGGAGCTCCTTGTTCTCCAGATACTCCAGGTCTTCCAACTGCTCCAGGGGATCCAACCTCACCTGGCGTACCAGGATCACCTTGAGAACCTTTTTGGCCAGGTTGACCAGCAGGTCCCTTTCGTCCAGAAATTCCAGGCGATCCAGGAGCACCAGGATTTCCTTGCTCTCCCGGGAATCCACGTTCACCAGGTCTTCCAGGTAAACCATCATTTCCTCTCTCACCTGGGTTACCCTAAACAAAATTTAACTTGCTTTTAATATGTTTCTGTTTTATATGTATAACCTGCGGAGTGGGCATGATAGCAAAGTTTCTTACAGCTTTTCCACGTCTTCCTTGCCTTCCTCGTGGTCCTGCTGCTCCTTGCGGACCAGTTAAACCAGCTGCACCACGTGCACCTTGATCTCCAGGATCCCCTTGGTCTCCTTTTCTCCCTCTTGGTCCAGGTAATCCTTGGTCACCGTTAGGTCCTACTTCTCCTTGCTCTCCAGGGGTACCATCAAATCCGGGATCCCCTTGACGCCCTTTTGCACCCTTGTCACCTCTTTCACCAGCTAAGCCTTGTCTGCCAGGAATACCTCGAGGCCCAGACTGGCCAGGTGATCCAGGTATTCCATCTTTTCCGGGTTGACCCTAAATATCAATTTAAAAATGGTAAAAACGTGGTACTTTTACTGTTGAAATTTCATCATAAACGTATTAATAAACAGCACATACTCTTTCCCCATTTTTTCCGTCGGGACCAGCTAAACCAGGGTCTCCAGGTGGACCACGAGGACCAGGAATACCACGTTGACCAGTTCTACCAGTTTCACCCTATATGATAGGTACATATCTCTATAAAAAGGTTTTAAAACAGTTGCAGATAAAGGAAGTTAATAATGACTTACACGAGTTCCTTTTTCTCCAAATTTTCCCCTGAAACCTCTTGGTCCCACATGACCTTTAATCCCAGGAAATCCTGGCAGTCCTGGAGAACCTGGCATACCAGAGGTTCCCCTTTGACCAGGATTACCTGGTGGACCTGCTGGTCCCGGTCTACCATCAACTCCGCTTTCTCCAGGGGGTCCAGATATACCAGGTTGTCCTGCTAACCCTCTTGGTCCTTTATCTCCTCGCTCTCCAACAGATCCTTGTAAACCCGGACCTCCTTGTTCTCCTTGTTGTCCTCTTAAACCTCTCTGTCCAGGTTTACCATTTTCTCCACGTGGACCTGCTGGTCCAGATGATCCAGGCATACCAGGTGGTCCAGGTTGACCACGCCCACCAGCAGCACCGTCGCCCCCGTCCTGGCCAGTAGGACCTGTCGGCCCACGATCTCCAGAGGCACCCCGTGCACCTTGATAACCAGGCTCACCCTAATTTAAATTGAAATTTTCCATTTATATCATTTCGCAAATAAAAAAAATTGGATTTGTTTTATGTCCAATACTTACTCTTTTTCCAGGTTGCCCAGTTGGCCCGCTCGGTCCAGTAGCTCCGCTCTCTCCGGGTGGTCCAGCAACACCAGGCGGTCCATCAGGACCTCTCGGTCCTCTAGGTCCCTTATTTCCTTCTGGCCCAGCGTCTCCAAGAGGACCCATTGGCCCCTCTTGTCCGTCAGGTCCTGCAAAACCAACTGTCCCGTTTGGACCTCTTGACCCCGGTTCACCTTTTGTTCCTGGTAGGCCAGAATCACCCTCTTCTCCATTTCGTCCTGCATCACCTTTCGCGCCTTTATTACCTATCTCTCCTGATTCTCCTTTGGATCCTTTAGCACCACGTTGTCCAGAAGGTCCTGGAAGGCCCTAATGAATTTAAAGAAGATAAGATGCCGGGATAAAAAACCTTCATTATTCAGTAAAGAAAGGTTTGTAATTATACTTACAGGAAGACCAGTAGCTCCACTTGGTCCAACACTTCCGGTTTCGCCTTTGGGTCCCTTAAATCAGAAATTGTAAGCGTTTATTAAATGTTTAAAACATATCCGGTGCTGGCACAAAAATATGCCAATTAGAACTCACATTAACTCCATCTTTTCCGGCAGTTCCTTTTGGACCAACCACTCCAGGTTCACCCTGAAAGTGATATAAAAAACAGACATGAAATTGGATACAAAGGTTGCCAACACGCAATTACAATCACTTATCGTTTTTAATTTGTGCAGAATTGTCTAATGAGACTACTACTATTAAATAAAATCATAAATAAGAAATACTGCGTACCCTTGGTCCAGAATCGCCAGGACTTCCAGGTTCGCCAGTTTCACCAATGTATCCCTAAACAATAAAACATATTGATGAACAAGCTGCTTAGATTATGCCGTTTATGATTTTGATGTATTTTCCCATTTTCACGGCTCATGGCGATTTTTATAAATGTTTTTTAAAAATTACAGTATACTTCAAAGTTGAAAAATGCTGTTTTAGGGGTCTGAGAGCATTTTAAAAATTAAAAATCATCTTCGTCGCCTAACTACAGTTGTGCCCACACACATACACAAACAGCAAAAAAATTACACCTTAGGTCTTAAAAGTTATACCTTAGGTCCTGTTCTTCCTGGCGGACCGATTGGTCCGTTTGGTCCAGGTGGTCCATATACAACAACGATAGCCTAAAAAGAACTAGTTTAATGATTACTCATTCTTGAAATTCCTTCTTTTTTCCATGAATTGCAGAAGAGATTAAGTTCAACATACAGTCTGATTTCCTCCTGGACGACCTGGTGGTCCTGGGGGTCCTTGTGGTCCTTCATCCCCTTCGTCACCTTCAAATCCTTCTTCTCCCTAAGTGAAAAGCCTGAATATACAATCAACCCAAGTAAAAATAGGTAAGAACTTGCTCACTTCTTTTTTAAAGTCGACTTTGAATAGAGACTTTGAAAAAGATCATACCTCGGGTCCTTGAGGTCCTACTCCTCCGTTTGCTCCAGCTGTTCCGTCATCACCCTAAAAACAACATCCGTTTTAACATCCTTGAAGAACTTGTCTACTGAAGTGATTTGTAAAATTAAGGGGAGATTTTTTACTTACTGGTGGTCCACGACCTCCTTTTACTCCCTTTTCACCTTTTTGTGCCTGCAAAAATAGTACTTCTTTTAAAAAAATGAACACTTGCTATAACATGATAGTGTACGTGGAAAGTTTTTTAAACAAAGTACAACAAACCTCTGCAGGTGAGATAACAGCAACATCCCCAAGTTGAAGGAGAACAATAATATAAAAGAGAAATGCAAGAATCAATAAGAACAGAGAACGGCATTAAAATGTACCAACCTCAACCTCGATAAGTGTAAAGAAAGAGATAAGAGCCCTGGGATCGAGGTTGAAAAGATAACTTATATCTTATAAGTATTCCTGTCCAAAAAAAGACTGTTAATTATCAATTATTTATGCTACGAAGTTGCAATGCAAATCGGTCTTGTAGATTTTTCCATGGGTTAACGGCTCTCTTAATTTTTGTTGCCACAAATGCCACAAACTAGTTTTATGTTCGCCTCTTCCTTAATACCCACGTTTTACTTAAAATGGCTTCGAAATTACTATTTTCTGCTAATAATGTACGATGAACAAATGCATTTTTTTGTATTTCCTTGCTTTTAAACTTAATAATGATCTTTAATTTAAAAAAAACAACAAATCGTTACATTAAAAAAGTTTCATTTGACCAAAAAACTTTTCTCAATATTTGAAATTCAACATCAACAGGAATTTCAAGTTTAAAAAACTTTTCCGGATAAGTTTATATCAAACATATGTATATAAGCATCACCTAATAATAATTAGCGCTTTTTTATCTAGAGAAGGGCAGCCAGCCTTTTCTAGATAGAAAAGCCTAATTAGCGCTGGCGAAGCTGAGGAATATCATTTTGTTGTTTGTGATTTTTGTGACTTACACAAAATTTGTTATCAGCGATGGGAAAGTTTATAAAGGCTTGTGTAATTTATTCTAACGCCGTGGATGAAGAGCGGCAAAATAAACAATTATTCTATGGCGACACAGTTGTCTCACTTTATCTTTTAAGAAATAGCAATGCAATAATATTGTTTTTACTTTGTTAAAGTCAAGTGTTTGAAAGAAGATCGCTGTTTATGTTAAGAAAGATGTTTATTTATTTACTGAGCATGTTGAGAATTTACTTAAGTATAATATCACTGTTGCTGTGAAAATTCTAAGTTTGCTCAATTTTTTTTTGCAAGTTTACTGTATGTTCAAATTAAAAATAGTTTTAAAAATTTGTAAATTAAAAAAGGAATAAAAAGACTCAGAGTTGTGTTTCACGATTATTCTTTTTTCTTCTCTAAATTTGTCCTTTTTATCGACCAAATTTTACACAACTTTTAGTGAGTTTTAGAATTCTCTTTCTTTTATATCACTAAATAAATATGTGAACTTTAGAATATTCAACATTTGTACCCCCTATTTTGGGGGCATTTTTGGTCTTAGTGAACTAAATAAGCTAAAGTTTGCGTAGTCATAGAATAAAGTCGGTAACACGGTGGTTGGTGAAAAAAAACAAAATATTAGCCAACACATTTTCACTCACATCGAAATTTTTACCTCTCGTCTAAAATAACCCGCTCAAAAGGATTTCTACTTTTTCGTGTAAGTCAATAAATTTGAAAGAGCGCTCAATTTCGTACCTTCTTTAAATCATGAATCGTGCGTAAATTTTCACCGGAAGTGAACGTAGATAAATCAACCAATGTCAGATTATTTTATTTTTTTAAGAAGTGTGCAAATATCATTTTATATTTGTTTATGTTTTTTTAAAATTATCAAAACAATATCCGTGGTCTCACTCATGATAGAATACTTCACTCTAACAGTTGTCATATGTACTTTGTCAGTGTCAATGCATGGCGTTGTCTAGTGTTAACTGTGAAATTTTTTTTTCGGGTTCTCTACTGTATCTTAAAACTTTAAAAATAAAAAATAAAAATACGTAGAAAAATGTCCAAGAGGGTCTAAAGGCAAAAACCATACCGTTTTTAGGGGCGTGGGGGATGAATACATGTATAAGTGAGTTCATCAGATATCTCTTTCCATTGGTGTTGCACTTGTTTGCTTTTCGTGTTTTTTAGTCAGAATAATAATTCGCAGCAGCTTTTTTAAAATTTTAGTTCAGTGCTTATGTAATTCTAATTCAGTTTAACGACACTATAATTTCGAAGCTCAGTACCTCTTAAACACTAAAATGTGCTGGCGTTTATCATGATCCCTATAATTTTTCTAAACTTTTTTAAATGAAGTTATATTTATTATAATCATTATAAAAGTTTACATTTGATTTTATGAAATGGATAGTACCTGAAATGGTAGCAATAAATGAAATAGATACAATAAGTATACACAGAAACAACAATTACGAAAATTGAGTAAACCGTCTGAGAAATGCTTTCTAACAATAAATTTTGAAAAGACACTCACCTCCAGGCGCTGTTATCTGAGATTTTGCGAGTCCAATGAACAAAGCTAGCAATAGCAAGGTCGAAACCCTTATTTTCGCCATCCTCCGCCGTGTTCCACTTTAGGAACCGGGTGCCGAATCGACGAACTAAGGATCTCTGAACGTCGCGTTAGCTATAGAGATATGGATCGTTTGATCTTCGCTAACCGTTTGGTTGTATTTTCCTTTTTCGTGTTTAACTCCCAATTATTTTAAGACTTGTAATTGTTACGTCACAAAAGGGACTGTGGTCTGAATGTATCTATATTGACAATAAACTCTAGCCTGACTGAGCAATGGTTCAGCGGAAATAATACTTACAGACGGGGGTTAAATACTGATTTTAAATGCTTTTTAAAAATTACCAAATTATTAAATTACATCTAGTTGTCTTAAAAGTGCAAAGCAAGCTAAATTAAAATACAAATATAAATTTACAATAATTAAGATAAAAGGATGAAACTAGTGTAATTTATATAAACAGTATAATTTTACACATTTTTGTACCTACCCCCGTCTTGTGAACAGGGACACAAACAAAATCAACAAAGTAAAATTTATGCAAAACTTCTAGATTTTGTCAAGTGAAAACAAAGGGCACAGTTTTTTAAAGTGTTTAAGTTTAAGTGTAAAAACAATGAATCTGCCATCTTGAATTTGATCTTTCAAAATATGAACTCATTAAAAACACAATGATGCACGCCATGAACAATGACATTATTGATTGTTCACAGAAGCAAGCATTGTCTATCAATGGAGTGTACAAACAGCTATTGAAACAGTGACAAAACTTCCTTCGTTCTGTTTATTGTTGTGTAAGTTAAGCTATTGTATTTCCGGTGCAAAATTTTATCTCTCTGAATTTGTTTTTAAAATTTGTAAAAACTGCCATGCTGTTTGCGCATCCCGCGCATAGATGTTCTTTCACTTAAATTAACTTTTAGTTTGTTTTTACATGAAAGCAGGCAATTAATGTTTGCTTCAATAAATTTGTTATTTTCGTATATTTTAGGCGTTATTTCCGGCATGATGATGTAAACCTATTAAAATTTCAAAAGGGAGGCAACAAGTTTGTTTACTATTTTAATCCAAACGCAAATAAAAAGTTTTATACCGTACAGCAACCTCTTCCCCAAGGCTCTTTACGCTATGACATTCCGGCAGAACGGATCACGGAACGGAGGCCTTTCATATTTAAATGTTTATGTCTGTTTTTTCGATTAAGCAGTTCGCTATTTTTCATTCACGTAGAAGAAATTTAACCATAAACATTTATTTAAATTTATTTATACCATAAACATTCTTTTTATTTTTACTTTTACGGTAACAAACACACGTTTATAGCATGTTTAATATTCTGTAATAATTTCAAATAATAATAAAAGTTCAAGGACATGTTATTTATACCTGGTGTATCTTGTGTTTTTATACTAGTACGGTGACACACCGGTGCGACCGCAAAGACAACTTTTTCTCTGTTTAAAAAAGGCTAATCTAATGTGTCAAATCAATAGCAACCACAGCACGTGGTTGGACCTGCTTCACTGTGTTACTTTCGCCGATACAGACTAGCCACCGCCACTCGTTTCTGTACCGACATGTATGTATTTTGAAATAGTCATCTCAAAACATACATGTTCGAGTTAGTGAAAATGATTTCACCTATCCAAAGAGTACCGTTGTTTTTGCATCAAAGCTGCGTACCATAGTTCAACTCCATACAAAAACCCCGGGGGAAATATCGCGTCCTAACCGACTAATGACGGACCGCCGTCAGGCTATTATGTTTCCTAAAAGCGCTTATCTATCTTAAAAGTGAAAATTTTCAAATATCGTTGTTTCAAGGGGCTTTGCCATGCTTATCATATCGCCTTCCAATGTCAGATAAAAAAGCCCTGGAAACGAAGGTATTCTTTTTTCCGGGGCTGTAATTCTGTAAATTTTTATTTTGTGTATTGTGGTCACGTTGTTTCTAAAAGACTTGGTTGCGCAAAAATCAAACTGTCCACACCATAGAGGTGTCCGCTTCAAAGCATGTCAGCTTAAGGGAGGTTCCACTGTGTATCAAGAGTTCAAAAACAACAGTTGCCCAGAAAAGAGATTTGGGAAATGATTACAAGTACCAATTATGAATGAACAAAATAAAAATTGCATTCTACTTCCGTTAGTTCTCCAACAAGAAAAGGTATTTAACTGATACAATAAATAAAATATACTCCGTTATAAGAGACCTACACATCGCATCATCAATATAAAAATAAAAACTTCTCATGAAGAAAAAAACAACATAATCTAATTTAAGAAATTATTGTTCAATACAAAGCTGTCAATGGCGGCACATGTGATGTGTTGTGGAGAAATACTTTTTCAAGTCTAAAACCCATAAAAGAAAACGCACGTTTAACTGAAATGAAAAAAGGGTATTGAATTTAGCTGTCTTTAAAACGATGACAAACAAACGCCATCTTGCAAAATGACAGCTTCTCATAATGTGCAAACACAAAACAACAACAAAAATTCATATCTCAAAACAAAAAAATATTACAATATATCTTTCAACACCCTTGTTAAAAATCAATAAATATTGCTTATGGAAGACCCTTCACGATTGAAGTAAAATGTCATCCTTGACGGAGTCCGCTTGACGGCGTGTTTTTTCCACCGCAGATGTCAACAAGCTGCTACATTTTTTGTGAACATTGTGCATTTCGTCGTAAGGCTAAAAATAAAACAGTTGTTTTTTACGGAATAATATATATTTACTGACGTGGCGACATGTCAAATTCGAAAATTCAATTTGACAGAATTAATCGTGCAATCTCCCGCTTTAGGCATTTTCTCACAAAATAGCTTTATTGCCTCTTTAGGTTACTTTAAACACAATTATGTCAAAACTCTTTGCGGTACTTTCCCTTTACTAAGGTAATCATAACAGATCTTACAAATCATCTATATACTTTAGACATACATGGTTAGTTCGGGACAACATCAATACGGAAATTAATCTCGATTATTGAAATAATTGAACTTTTCACCGGCCCTATGTTTTTAATAAGGAAGCATGGAAATCAAACTGAGAGATAAATTCTGCCATACTTAAGGCGTAAATGTGTTAGGCTTATACTGCTGTTCTATCTAGTCATACAAAAACTTTTTTGAAGAGTGACTTTTCAAAGTTTACCTAACAGGGGTCGAGCTTTATTTAATGGTATAGTTAGTTTTTTGAAAGATTGGCTATCCAAAATGCAATTGTAAGGGAGGGGAGTACATGAAGTTGGTTTTTATATAATTCTGCTCCGCAAAATACTACATTATTACGTATTTAGCTCAAACACCATCCGGATTCAAGTTATATAGGTAATTCGGACCTTAAAAAATCATGAAATGTTTACCTTATAAGGTGGCGAAACACGATATATATATATACCTATTGACTATAGACAAGATAAGAGGAGATCACAGTAACTGCAAAAATAGCGATGATTCAAAAAAAAAGGCCATTCAAAAACATTCCTCGTACAGAAATATTTCTCGGGTTTTCAAGTGGGAAACAAATATAATAATCTAGGTTTCTTAGGTTACTTAACAACCCGGTTGCACCCTTTTTCTCGTGGGTACGTACCATGTTGACACAGCACAAAAATAATAGACGCTTCACACCTACCATAAGAAAAATCTGTGTTCTGTGTATCAACAGAAGAAGCAGTGCAACTGCAAGAAAGTACAAATCTTTAATCGATGCGTCTGAAAACAAGAAAAAAGCGTATCATAAAAAATGTAGTTAAAAAAGTTGATGACTGATCATTTTTAAAAGACACAAGCCTCCAACATGGCACAATGTGACATATTAATGTTGTACCACACCTCTCATGGTAAAATAAAAAAAAAATCAGAATAAATGACTGCAAACCAAATATCGATTACATACAACAAATAAAAAAGATAACCAAAACAGAAAAACGTCATAACTGAAAATATTTGGTCTTGATTCACCAAATCCTAATGAAATTAGCACAAAATTCGTTCAGTCGCAAGACCAAACTTTTATCAAGACAAAATAGCATAGATATTTTGAAACAAAAGCACATAAACCGATTACAATTCATAACAAACCTGCAAAGGAAATTATCTAGTAGTAAAAGGTCTCAAACATAGAATTTAAAATGCCTCTTGCACGCTCAATCAATTTTTGATGATTTATCAGGACTGATAACAAAGTAAAGCCTTACCAACTAAATGTTGCCACAACAATTGAAGTTGATTTGTAAACAAATCTATCAAAGTAAGCCACGACTCTATGTTAAAGAGCGCCATCACTCCCTGACCGAGCATGAAGATTCCAAGGTAGGCTGAAATGCAATGTAAAATGTAAAAATGTAAAATAATATCAGCAAAAAGGTTTTACAGTATACGTGATAAGGTTACTTTGATAGAAATAAAGTTACAAGAAAAGAGTGCCAAAGAGAAGAAAGTGGAATTAATGTTTACAAATTTGCCTTAATTATATTCTGCATTCTTAGCAATAAGATCATATTTTCAAAATTTAATTCGCTGATCTTTTCTACCACAAACAATTTCTTCCTTAATGTTGTGTAATGAACCTCACCTTTGTTGATTATCTTTAAAGGTAAAGTACGGACAATAAATTGCACCCATGTTTGGAAATTTATGATAAATGCATCAAGGGAGGAAGGTTGGTTTTGAGATATCAAGTCTACCATTGTACCAGCCAGTCTATAACATTTAATTAGTCTTCGTAATAAAAGAATAGCATTGTGAATAACATATGGTTGTGATAAGATGCTGCGAAAATATCCTGTTATATTATAAACATTCGTACAAAATTTTGCATAGTAAAAATAATTCTATTTTAGGCGCATTTATTTATGCATTAAAATCTTTGTGCATAATTTGTGTAAGTTGTGCGTAATAACTTTTTTGTGTTTACCCGCGAATTAGTATGAACAAACCCATACAGTCAAGGTCACAAGGGTTTTAAAAATTCTCATAATAAGCAACTCAATCATAATTTGAGTATTACAAAAAATTCTTTGAGACGCACAGATAAACAAAATGCGAGCATGTGATCAAAAAAAATTACCTTCCAGCAAAATCAACACCTAATCTGGCATCACGACTTTGGTTAAAACCAAAAATAATGAGTCTTGCAAATGCATTATTTTGTCTAGAAATAAAAGCGATAAACAATCTGAACCATGAAACAAAGAAGCATAAACTATATCAAACCATGTCTTAGGATAGGCATATCTGGTTCATAGAATAATCTTGTCATTGAATGCAACATCACATACCTGAATATATAGACTATGTGGCGGAAAGTGTTTTTACACTCCTTTTTAGTGCACACCTTTCTCTCCTTCGTTGATGTGTCATTATCAGTAACTGATTTTTGAACATAATATAATAAAGGGTCCCATTTAAATGCATGATATTCTTGACCAGCTTTTGGTGCAATGTCTGTTTCATCAGAATAATGTTGAAGTGGGAGCTGCAAATTAGCACCATTCAACAAGTTCCATTTATAATATTCTGCACTAACATTATCATTCACAAAGAACCTGTAAACAGTTTCTATTTTGTTCACATATCGGTCACCTTCTTCAGAATCAGCAGAGCTCTGCCATATGGCTTGTCCACACAATGTGTCTGTAAAGTTTGAGTTAAATCTTGGTATTCCATAATTTTGACAACTTTTTTCATTCTTTGTCCAACGACGTGTCTTAAGCATCAAACTTTGGCCAAGTGGAAAGTAAGCAGCAGTCAAAAATATATCTGACAGTGGTGGAGGACGAACATCAATAAGAAGTATCACCACAACCATGCTTAATGCTACTGCTACTGATACGCACAGTATTACCAGTCTCAAACTTGGTAAAGGATAAGGATCAGGTGGTGGAGGCGAGTATCTTCGTGCAATATGCATTACTTATAATCTATTTCTTGAAAATTTATTAAGAACAGATAAAATTACAAAATATTAAACAAAGAAATAGCATAATAACTATTCTTTTCTAGTAGTAGTACACAATCTTTAGTCAAAATATGTTAAGACAACGCAGCTAATTTTGAAAGTTCACCACCACAAGTAATTGCGTAGGCTATTTCTATATTTGATTCACACATTTTGAACTTGTCAATGTTTAGAGTTGACTTACATTAAGAACTAAAATTTTTGGCGGAAGAACTTCAGCTGAAAAACTTTCGGGCACAATTTTTTATTTCAGAGGAAAAATTTTCGGACAAGATTTATAAAGTCATAAAATGTATGGGTAAGTCTTTTGAATGAATTGTAATCAGATTTCAAGAGTAATGGTTACTGAAAGTGACACAAAAAGGTTAGAAGCATTTATAGTGTACATATATTCAATCAAGATCTAAAAAGGGTCTTCAGGATTCAACTTTATAGATAGAGCCTCAATCAAAGGGGAAAACAACAAAAATAATAAGTTCAAAATAATAGGTTCAAAAACTGCAGTTTTTATTGATTTTCTGATTACCCTATATATAATTTCTATGCACTAGTCCTGTTTTTTTCGGAAAAATTTTCAGATCACAAAAAATCCGAAAGTTTTCCGTCTGAAAATTTTTGTTCTTAATGTACTGTAGGATATTTGGTTAAGTCCAAACTCTTAAAATGTGCTAATTGTTGCTAATGTAGGCATAATCATTTTTCACGAATTATGAGGCCTTTCTGGGCTCCGTCATGGGTTATTTACGTGTGCGGGCATGTTCGAGAGTGTGATTAACTTTTCAACTCTGTTTGCCTGGCCTATGTGTGTGAAAAAGTAACGGATATAACGGATATGACTGAAATAACTGACATAACTGACATCAGCATTGAATGGTGTTGTTTTGCAAAAAAGACTTTGTCTAAAGTTACCCACAGCATTTTCAGCATTTACATACTATGAAATAAATTTGACACATTATAACATGAAACAGTGCCGGTGTAGTGCATGGCACCGTAACATCTTTTTTACAGAACAATACATGGGTAATACATTAAGTAATACAGGCCCCATTAGGAATTTTTTTGAGAGCCTTACAGAGAGAAGGACAAATGTTTTCACTCAGAAAGAAAAACAATTTTATATAGTCCCAGATACCCAAAACATCTTCCCAATACTAATTCCTTGTAACATAAATCAAAATTTTAAATCATAAATTCAAATAATTTCATTGTTGCATTAAAAAAGAAAAGTGAAGTTTTGATATAACAAATACATGGTTATATATATAACAGGGAAAAATTAGTAAGATTTTTCAGGCCTAGTATAAGTATAAGTATAAGTAAGAGTTCATTTCCTGAGAACATAACTAATTACAAAAACAAAATGTTCTACTAAAAAAGGAACTTTAATTAGACAAATTGCTAAAAAACTTTAAGCAAGCTGGAGACCATCACACTAGTTAAATAACTGATCCATGGATTAGTTATCCTTGTATTATATGATCATCATTATATGTTTAGAATTTTCCATTATAAATAAATAAATACGCTAGACTGAAAAGACTATTTATGTCAAGTGGAGAGGTTTTGTTCAGAATTTGGTTAACTAGAGTTACATTACAGATTTTGGTGGTATCAAAAATATCAAGAAGGTTAAGATGCTTTAGTAGAGGTTTGGAGGGTTGATTAAAGTCAGCAAAGGTGATGAGCCAGACCGCTATTTTTTGGAGTTTAAAGATTTGATCAGTATGGATGTTATGGGTTATACACCAAACTTCGAAGGAATAAGAAGGTAAGGAAAAGAGTAGTATACAGAGAGGAGTATCTTTAAGGAAACATAGTGACGGAGTTTGGAAATTGCTCCATTACTTCTGGAAAGTTTGGTAGCTAAGTTTTTTATATGAAATGACTAATTTAAGTGAGAGTCGATAATAACCCCAAGATACTTAACACAAGTGGAAAAGTATAGTTTTTTGCCATTTAGTTTAAGTCTAACATCATAGCTGATTGATTTATTGGGATGCCTGAAAAGAATAACCTCGGTTTTGGCAACGTTAAGTGCAATTTTATTTGCATTTAACCGCTGGTATAGAAGTTTTAGATCAATATTTACTCTTTTCTTAATGGTTTACGAAGTTGTGAATAGTCATGAATAGCGTGGGATCGCACATGCGCGCCTCTTCACACACCTAAAAGAAACTTGGAAGTGCGATGTCTTTCACCCCTCAGGACATGTGTGGAGAGCGATTCACAAAATAGAAAATCAACAGTTTTTGATAATGTTAAAATGAAAATTATTTGCAGTTGATAAGACTTTGAATTTGTACCATTTTGTACAACATTCTTTCATTTGTGCATGTCGCACAAATGAAGGAATGTTGGCTCCTCAAAGAGAAACCCCCCACCCCTTTTGTCTAAAAATTTTAACATTCGTTATTCACAGAATGATTTACCTGAATAGGTTAGATTGGGAAATTCAGGGATAAATTTCAGAGATAAATTTCAGTTGGGAAATAGCTATTTAACGGCACAAGGGTCCCGATAAGCCACATACGCCATAAAAAGTGCGAGCGTTTTCGGGCGAGTTTGGTATTTGGAAAAAAAATCAAGTATTTGCCCGGAAAACCCCTGCCTTTATATATGCAGGCGTTTGCGGCTTATCGTCACCCTCTTTTAACGGCTACTGACAAACCTGGATTACACCCTGCTGTGCTGATGTTAGCAACATTTTTGTGGCTATAGATAGATAGATGTGCATATTTTACATGGCTAGCCTCACAAAAATATTGAGGGATATACCCTGTCTATTATTTCCAGGAGAGGTCATGGCTTAGATGGAGAGTCCTAGTGTATTTAATGCTCATTTTGAGCTACGCAGACCCAATTAGGGCCAGTGCTCTACTAGACAACTCTCGGCAACATCCAAGGGTCCACACAGTGTGCTATCTTTCGAATTTCCCGCACATAGCTTGGGTTAACCCGGGGCTACAGTAACATTCACTCGCTCATGTTGAATCGCCGTCAAGAGGAATCGAACCCCAGTCTCCTACACAGAGTACGAAAAATATAACCACTAATCTATGGCACCACAATGCAATGAAGAAAGGAAAATCATCTAGCCAGTTTAGAGCCCACTAGAGCGCATGACCTGGTGTGTATGTAGCTAGCTAGCTAGCTTATTTTATTTATTTATTTTACAGATTGGTTGAAATACTCCTTATAGCTAGCTATAGCTTAGCATCTGAGTAAAAGTCATATAGCTAGCTAGCTAGCTTAGCTAGCTATATAGCTATACACACAAAACAAAAATATCGTTTATAGTTACAAGAAACAAGTTATCTGGCATTCAATATCTGTGTCCGCTTATACCACAGTTACAGAGTCAAGGAAATGGAACTCAACCAAATATTTTTAATCGACAACATGATAAATTAACGTGTTTTCTTCCTCTACTTCTTCGTTCTTTTCTAGCATTGACAGCTGCAATTATGGATTCAAAACAGTTCGACCCAGGCCCCCTCTATTAAAAAATAAGGGGGACAGAGAAGAAGGGATTTTAGTATCTAGTAAAAGTCCGCGTTATTTCGTCCCTGTACTTCTTTCCCGTGTTAAACAAAATGGCTTTTGTAAGCCTGTTTGTAACGTAACTACCACTACATTATCCGATCAAAGCAATTTGGAAACACGTATACAAACATCAGCATCGTCATTGTTCTTTGGGAAAGGATCTTAACATTATAGAAAAACGCAAAGCAGTTTTTTATTTCTATTTATCGATAACATATGGCTGCTATCTGGTAATTTAAACCACGAAATTTGGGTGATGGATCTAAGTAAAGCCATGCTTTGTTAAAATCATATTTTATTTGCTGCAATTTATATACCCAGGGATAGCCTCTTCAGTTTCTATATTCATACTGTTATCATTGAGACGGGGGTTCTACTGCATGTTAAAGCTCCAATGTGAGCTACCAAGTCGTGCAAGCATAGCAACTAGACGACTCGACGAAATATATCATTACTATTCTCATACTGCAAGGTCACAAAGATTCACACTTCTCGTCTGTTATGACTGCCGAAAACGAAAACTCTCTAAACCATACCAGACAAGCTCTTTTTCTCCTTTGACCACCGTTTGCCATTAACATCAAACTTAGAAAAAGTCGAACGACAGCAATTTTTAGGCTAAGAAAGTACACTTTTTTAATAAACATATAGATACCGTATCGTAATTATAATTACTGTATTTTTGACATATATAACACCATAATCAAAATAAAGTCTTCTCTACTCGAATAAACGCTCAGGGTAATCCTACAATCCCCCAATAAATATAAACTGCTTTTTCCAGCTGCCCCTTATCCCCTAATTCAGAGTTGCTCCAAGCGACTCTTCACAGAGTCTCAACTTTGGGATGGGGGAGGGGGATCTTAGAACATAATGCCTTTGAAAATAACTTTATTGGGGGATCCATAAACGCCACTTCCGACTGATTGCCTCACCCGAATAAAACGCCCAGGTCGGGTATTAAAAATAAATAAAAGCACAGGGATTATCTTTGATAAGTTTAAAATAAAAAACTGACTGTTAACTAGCGCCTTGAAAAAGAGTCTTACCGAAACGATGAAATGGAGACTCGCGAGATGAGTTAATGGCTGATAACAAAGTACAAGTTGATCCAAATCTTTGCACTTGTTGTATTTAATTAATTTTCTGTCTTCCATGTTTTATATCCACGTAATTGACACATTCATTTTTATCACGCAAAAAGACATTTACTGATATTACCCGGTATAAAATATTCTAACCGACTAGGTCCTAACGTCAGATTGACTGTTAGCGTACACTTTTTGGTGTGCGAGTCTTCCCAAAAAGATATTGCTAAAAACACTTCATTCTGTGTGAAAAATGATGTGGTAGAATGACAAAAATAGTATTAAGGCCCTTCACTACTCACTTGCATGTATAACAATTATACTCTGACGCCCTTTTTTCAAAAAAATCGAAATCTCCAACACCTACTGTCGGCAACGTTGTTGAAATTGGTCACTGCCCGTAGGGAACACACGTATTGGTTTAGCCTTTCGTTGCAACGGTGGCGACGGTCTTTACGAAAATTTCATCACACTGGATTCGAGTTGCTTGAAATTGCTTACTCCACTGGAGAAAATTTGCATGATAATCTTTCTGTTGATGATAAACAACTTGTGCACATCATCAAGCGAATGCATTTTATTTAAAAAAAGAACACCTCAGATTATTTAAGAATAGTCAATGAGATTTTTGAAGTATACAGAAGGTTTTAACAACCTTAAACACATTCCTTTAAAACTCCTATTGGAATAAAGAAATGCATACTCCCTGGGTCGACTCGCCCATGCTTTGTGTCAGAGCTTTTTTGACTTTTTTTTCATCTTACTTAACTGCCTTTGCAGTTTTGAAACCAGCTAGGGTAGGGGGTCATTATAAGTACAGTAACACTGCTTTGACACTTTTCAACGCAAAACCGTCGCTAAAAAAACAATCCACACCTTAAAAATATCTGTGACGTCACAGATTCTTTCGTACCTCAAATGAGTAAAAAAATCTGCTGACATCAGCAAAAATTAACCCATGCACGGCAACGCTTAAAAAACATCTGCGCATGCGCGAAAAACTTCAACGACATCTGACAAATCCGAAAGTGCTATCATGCGCCAGTTGAGTAGGGGAAATTCCCTACTCAAAGTTCTGTCCACTTTAGAAAAAATCCGAAAGTCCAAAATGTGTATATAGTAAAGAGAATTGAGTTGGTTTAGGAATGCAATTAGCAAAGTATACAGCACTGTATCAGCGCCAGTAGTAACAACTCGCAACGCTCTTGCTGATCGATTGCAGAGTGTGCAGGATAGTGTTACTTTTTATTATAATAGGGCAAAGGAACAAATTTTGAGAGGGACAACGCTTTATGATGAGGTGTAACGGGAAGCACAGGAAGACTACTACGGCACGGAGGACATACAAGGCAACCACACAGGTACTGAAGACATTGAGCATCTGTTTCCACAAAAAAATAAGAAAGTCACAGGTATTGAAGATATCCAACATGGAGAATCAACAAAAATTTGAACCAACCACTAACGGATGCGATCATGCGAAAAATCACGCCTCATAGACATGCGCGTTAATGCTGTGTAGAGTTTCAGCTGTGATATTCACCAAGGTAGACGTGGTGTATCTTTATATCACAAAAGTAAGAGCTCCAGGTCGCAATCAAGCATCGCTGAAATCGAAGCTTTTATAGAACAATGTGAAATGAAGCGTCTTGATCTGGAAGATGATGAATTTTGGAGTAAGGCATATTTACCACCAGCCAGAACCACCGAGACCCCAGGAGCATATGAAGGTAAAATCGTCTTCGATCATGTACAGATCAAGATTATAAGCACACGTGAGCCTCTGTTGGGGTGCGGACCCCTTCCAGATTGCCTGCGAAAGAAGAGGTGAGTCTACAGCTTAGATAAGGAAGATGAACGAACGGACAATTTATGCTTTTGGAGATGCCTTGCCGTACACTACTGTGTGGAGAGAAAGCAGCGCGAGAAGCATATCACGCAAGAATCCCTCAAACTAGCTCGCTAGTGCTATGAGGACTCCAAGCTAAAACATAATGATGTGCGTCCTACGAAGCTTGTAGATTTCGAGGATATAGCGAGGCACTTCAAGATCAACATCAGAGTCTTTGAGCCCAAGACATACTCTGAAAAGGCACCACGGCGGCTCGTCTATGGGCAAAAAGCACACATCTACCGGTACTTTGTGGAGCAAATTGCCAAAGACGATAGCGAAAAGATCAATGTGGCAAAGAAAGACAACGACTACATGTCCCTTACAACCTCGAGGTTCAAATTTCTCGATATCAAGAATTTTCTTGTACCTGGCATGAGCTATGACAGTTGGTGCAAGTCTTTGGAATGTAAGCTTGAAAAGCTCGTGTTTCCATATGAATGGTTGTCAAACTACGACAAGTTGAGCCATGTCGGCCCCGTTGAGCACGAGGTCTTCCATAGTAGTCTTAGTGGAAAAAACACGCTATCTCCTGAAGAGTATGAAACATTTCGCGGAGAGTTTTACAAGCGAGGCTGCGTCACTATGATGGACTGGTTGCGCGAGTACAATCTAGCCGACGTGGAACCGTTCATTGAAGCCGTGGACAAGACAAGGCTACAGTATTACGACGATGACATAGACATTTTGAAGGATGCGGTAAGCATCCCAGGTGTGTCGATGCGCTACGTCTTGAACAAGTCTCTACGGCTGAGCCCCAAGTTAGAGCTCTACGCCCCAGGAGAGCCTTGTAAGCATAAGTGTAAAGAAGACTACTTCAACAAGAAGTGCAAGGCTTGCAATGAGGTTCAAGCATCATGCACAGAGTGCACGAAAAATGAGGCCTACGAGCTCTTGCAGACGGGGATGGTCGGTGGCCCCGCGATTGTAGGTACCACGAGAGGGACGTGATGGGTATCAGATCTCACATTTACAAGCAGCCAAACAAATGCAAGACCATTCTAGGGTACGACGCGAACATGCTCTACCTGAATACCCTGCTGGAAGACTTTCCGTGTGGGGAGGAAAAGATGATCAAGGTGCCTACACCGACATCGGCGCACAATCTCGAGATACTGACGCGAGGTGTTCAAAATGGATCGCTCTTCGGCTTTGCGCAAGTCGATATCGAGTTACCTCTGGAACTGTATGACAAATTCAGCGAGATGGCTCCGCTATTTGTGGTCAAGGAGATACCCGACAATCAAATCCATGAGCACATGCAAGAGTACTTGACAACTACGGGGCGCAAGCGTGTTTCAGGTACGTGTAAGCTACTAGGGTTGATGAAAGCTGAAAAGATCTTGTTGTATTCGCCCGTACTGAAATGGTACGTTGACCATGGATTGAAAGTGACTGCTTTTCACCAGTTCATCAAATACACTCGAGGTAAGCCATTTGCATGGTTTCCGAAAGAGATTGCGGATGCACGACGACAAGCAGATAAAGACCCTGACAAGCGTATTGCGGGAGATACAGCCAAGTTGAAGGGGAACTCGTTCTACGGCAAGATGATGGAAGATCTGGCGAGGCACGCGAGTACTATGTTTACCAGAGATGAAAGGAAGGTCGATGCAGCGATGAGATGCCCGTATCTACCTCGAAGACCTTGAAGAGATAGGAGATGCGTAAGAGATCAGAGAAGGTAAGCACAAGGTCAGTATCGATAGAGCTTACCAATGTGGTATAGCCGTCTATCAGCTGGCGAAGTTGTGCATGCTCGCATTCTACTATGACTTCCTGGACAAGTACGTAGACCGTCGAGACCTTGAGTATTGCTACATGGATACGGACTCGGCGTATTTTGCCATCTCTGGAGAAGAGTTGCGAGATGTCGTACACCTTGAACTGCTCGACGAGTACGCCAAAGACGTGAAAAACTGGCTTGTCACCGATAAGTACTCGAGTCGAACGGGAGGGATATTCAAAGCGGAATTCATCGGGTATCAGATGATTGCCCTGACAGCCAAGTGCTATTTCGTCGAAGGGAAAGAGGGAACAAAATTTTCGTGTAAAGGGATGTTAAAGAAGCAGAATGCGGTGACTTGGTCTAGGTACATGATCACGTTAAAGGGGAGTTTAGACACTGCGAAAAACGTAGGTTTCCGGGTGCACAACCAGGGGATAATCACGTACGAGCAGAACAAGCTGGGACTCTCACCGTTCTACGATAAGCGGAAGGTACTCGAGGATGGTATACATACGGTGCCTTTGGAATTGTAAGTCGCGTTGAATAGATTTGTGTTTTAAATTTTCTCACAACTTTGAGTCACGCCTCATCAGTATGAAGCGGTAGCAACAAGATCAAACTCATTTGCCTCATCTATTCAGAATTGATAAACATTTTTGAATAATCAAGAGGTTTTCTGTATGATGCGTAAATGAGCTAACCGGTTATTTTCACACAGGTAATACTCAAGGTGATACTGAATAGCTATATACGAAGCTCGATATATAGTAAACTTGTGGTAGCAGGCTTAGACTTGGCTGAAGGGTACGGATGTGCGGGCAAGACCATGCCTTACCTGTAGGCGGCTGTATCGCCCCGGTTTCTACCACACACTGTGCCAGTCGGGAATAATTGTGCCAAATGCCGGTTAATAAAAAATGTCAATGTGCAGGAACGGCCTCTGAAAGTTTACACTTAAAAAGGTGTGTTCAATAATGCGTAGTACGGCACGACATTCTGTATAGAGTATCAAGAGCAAGTGCGCTAAGCCTGCAAAGCAGGACAGCACTGAAAAATATCTCGGAGATGGAAAACAAAAGGCTCTGAGTGGGATACTCGCAGAATCAAAAACCCTCTGGGCTCAAACGCCCAGAGGGTTCCCTTACGAGGGTTTTGTTTTGAAGAATAAACATTCTGAGCGAAATATGTTTTGGAATAATTCTTCCGTACGTCTTGATCGTGCTCTGCTTTTTGAGGTATAGAAAGCTTCTAATAAAGATGTCTGCAATCTCAGAAATATTTGATGAAGTAGATACACCAGCAGAAGCTTTTGAACATCGCGAAAAACCTATCGACAAGACGCCAAACAAGGCAGTCGAGAAAGCGTATACGGAATTCGTTCAACGTAAGATCCACGAGAAAGGTGGAAAGACCGCCAAGGCACTCTCCTCGCACGCCATTAGCATGTACGCGAAGGCTGTAGGGAACGTTGTTCAACTCGATAGTGCTGAGGGTCTGAGAAAGGATATCGAGGAAGACCCAATCATCAAGGACTCCATGGCCGATTTGGGGATCCTTGTGTATTTCGCCTTCGGGAAATTTCTAGCTCCACTGTTAGTCGCTGCACACACCGTGAATCACACCACTCAGCTCACGAAAAAGGAAAACGATGGTCGAGAAGAAAAGAGTTAAAAGAAATGAGTGACGAGTCTACTAATCCAGTTCTAACCAAGAAGAAGAACGAAGGCCGTGTTGCGCAAACAAGGCTGGTATAAACGTTCCCTAATGCCTCCGAAATAACTGTCCAGCGAAAAAGCCGTGTTTGTCGTGGAGGACAAACACGGCTTTGAATGAAATGATAGACATTGTCAAAGATCCACACATGGCAAACTTTACTGGGCCGACAAGCTGCGGGAAAACCCAGCGTGTCCTGGACTTGCTTGAGAACGATTATAAGCGACACTACTACAACAAAGTGATACTATGCCCTACCATACAGTGGAATAGCACATACCTTGAAAGATCTTCGCTATGGAAATATGAATATGTCTTTCTGATAGACCCCAAGGATCAGCTCTTCGAATGAATAGGAAAATTGTCGTCGTTGATGCACAAGAGTTGGTCTCTGACGAGACTAGTAGCATCTGGGTGAAAAAGCTTTACACTATCGACAAAAATTTAAACAACACCAAGACTGCCATGATCGGTATGAAACCTTCGAAGGCGATCAAGCTAGATGAAGTCCCACTTACGAAAGGCGATCCTGAAGAAAAGGCGAAGCACGAAATTCCATCACCTGAGGATGGTCTCTATCTCTATCTATTGCAGCCAGGAGAAGAGCATGGTGATGCGAGAAAACGTGCAACGGACGCCTGGTGGAGCAAGACACCGTATAGACTCGATCGTATAGTAGCGGGTAGCCGTCTGTTGTACTATCTTGATCGCCTAGCGGCTCCACAGTAACACCAAGGTGGATCGCCTAGCGGCTCTCCGGGAGCACCCAAAAGAAGCTTTGTGTGTTTGTGAAGATATGAGACATCAATTCATTGTGGATGGATATAGGATCGACTTGTACTTCCCAAAGTACAGATTAGCTATCAAATGTAATGAATTTGGACATGCTGATAGAGATATAGGTTATGAGGTAAAGACACAAAAACATATCGAGCAAGCCTTGCGATGCACCTTTATACGATATAACCCTGATGCCCCCAACTTCTCCATTTTTCACATCATTAACAAAATTTATCGTCGTATTAGGCATTCCAACCAAAACATGTTTTACTGACAAAACCTGGCGTTTACACCTTCCCCTGAGGTGTGTTTTGTATAGATTCGTCTATACAAAAGTCGTAGTTGGACCATTTTGCTCCAATAAAGATGTCTTCTCAACTTACTCTGTTTAACGCCGTTTCGCCTAGCAGGTCAACAGCAATGGGGAACACAGTTCCAGGAGCATCTGCTGGAGCCATCGAGACTTTATTCGATGAGCACTCGCAACCTCATTTCAAGAGTGCTGATCTCGGGAGATTCTTAGGGATAGGTGATATAAAAGCAACATACAGAGACTTGGAAACCACACCTCGTCGTGGTATCATAGGGGATGCGGCAGCCGTACCCCTCAAGGAAGGTCAAAATTGGCACGATGCCTTCGTCACATTCGACGGTGCTTTAGAGATTGTGCATCGTTCTAGAAAACCGAAGGCAGCACAGCTTACCAGATGGCTTGCGAGAAAAGGCGTCGAAAAATTACAAGATGAGGTTAGGGAGCAGCGCGAGCTAATTGAAGAAAAAGATACGGTCCTGGCGCTCCTTGAAGATGACCTTGATGACAGGGATAGACAACTTATGGTGCTGGAGGACGATCTTGAGGAAAAAGATCGACAACTTGCAGTACAGAGCCAGGAAAATACAAGGCTTCGAGAAAGGTTTGTACTACATGCGCGGGATCCAAGGAAAGACAATGTGATCATAATCCATCGGAAGCATACCGTGCAGGACGACGACGAGTACCACCATCTTCCGTACTACTGTGCGCGTGTTCAAAGACGTGTTATTCCCACCAAAAGGAGATGATTAAGTGACAACTTTCCAAATTCCGAAGAGATTGTAGTAATAGACAATCCTAATTGTATACACGCATTCAATAGATTCGAAGAGGAAGGGAACGTGGAGCACTTCAGGCTTATCAACCTTACTCGCGATGATTTGTACGATCTAGGTGTTTCACCACTAGAAGACTAGGCCGTAAGCATGCAGACTTTTTGTGACTCTTGTGAGTCAAAAAAACAGTTGGTGATATTCGCCAAATGTTTCAAGGCGTCGAAACCACGCCACGGATCACGCTTGTAGGGGGAGGGGGTCTAAACCCCTCCCTTATGGAAGGTCAAAATTGGCACGAGCCCATGGGACACATTACACGTTCACCACTCTTTGACATGCTCTGAAGTACTTCAACGTCATCTGGAATCAGCATCAATTCCTCTGACACAAAGCTTCTTTCGGGTGCTCCCGGAGAGCCGCTAGGCGATCCACCTTGGCGTTACTGCGGAGCTGCTAGGCGATCAAGATAGTACAACAGACGGCTACCCGCTACTATAAGATCGAGTCTATACGGTTTCTTGTTCCACCAGGCGTCCGTTGCACGTCTTCTCGCATCACCATGCTCTTCTCCTGGCTGCAATAGATAGAGATAGAGACCATCCTCAGGTAGTGGGTTTTCGTGCCTCGCCTTTTCTTGAGGATCTTCAAAGGTTTTATACCGATCATGGCAGTCTTGGTGTTGTTTAAATTTTTGACGATAGTGTAAAGTTTTTCACCCAGATGCTACTAGTCTCGTCAGAAACCAACTCTTGTGCATCCTGAGGTTTGAAGAGCCTCTCCGCAAGCACCTTGTTATGTGACACGACAAAGACCGTGAAAGTATGGTGGTACTTGGTGGTTGCCCGCTTAATCACGACCCCTTTGCTTTCTAACAGCTTCGTCACGTCTGACTTGAACTCTGACCCGTTGTCGCACTGAAAAATCTTCGGATAGCGGAGAGGTCCCGCTTTATAAATGTCCTCGATCATCGCCACCTTGTATCTCGAAGCTACATCGATGCCTGTGAGAATGTATTTGTACACGTTGCCGTAGACTTTGTCATGTACAAGATGTCAAACTGGGTGCATCTTGTTTGGTTCCGTGATTGTAAAATGGGGATAGTTGATGTGTTTTTGCCCTCGAATATGTCGGAGCCACAGGAGTTGTCGAGACAGCCAGTGAGTGACCTTCCTTTTGGATAGTCCGCTCTGCTCAGCGAGCAATTTAACGGCTTTTCGCGCAACCCAGAGATACTCTGGATTGTAGTAAATTTTACTTAGTTTTTCCGCCTCCTTCTCTGTAGGGATATGTGTTACTCCTTTTGACATCTTTATTAGATGTCAAAAACGTTCTATCGCGATCTTGAGCAACGCAGAGCTACGCGCTTTGCCACACAGTTCCAACTTTACATGTACTTGTACGCTGCAAACCCGAGAGGGGCTAAGGATCCAACAATAAACGTCACCTCTCCGTCTTGTTGTTGCTTGGAAGGTGTGTAAAAATCGGATAGTTTTGGAGCTTTTTCGATTGTTGCGATATAGTACTCCCTCATGCCTTCACCGAGCTCCTTCAAGCTCTCTCCAGCTTGCCTTTTCAGCTCTCGTTGATGGTTATACCAATCGATCTTTGCCTGCCGATCCCTCACCCACTGTTGCTGAGCTGCTTGAAGTTGTTCATTCGCTTTATCGTGCCGTTTCCGTTCTTCTTTACCATGGCCTGACAGCTTACTGAATAGAAAGTTTGATCCAGAAAATACTAATGCAGTAATCCCCTCACCTGCTAAAAGAACACCGATAGTTGCCATTTACTTGAACCATGTTCCGCGTTGCTACTGCGTGTGCTGCTAGCGAAGTGCTACTGCGTGTGCTGACGCTGAGTCGCAAGGCGATCTGCGACTTTTTTAGTACTCCACACTGAAATCTAACATCCAGAATGTTCAATTGGGCGTCCTGCAGCAAATACACATAACAGCGGATATCCCCAGTTCCATCGGCTTTCTTTGTCATATGCAACGTTATACCGTCTGACAATCTCTGTAATGGCCTTCCAGAACCGTGCAGGTTGTGGTCAGGTGATGCTCGAAAATCAACAAACAGAGCGTATCTTTCCGTGAAGAACTGCCCAATCGTCACCATACAATCGTGACTGCCGAATAAGTTTACGATCTGCTCGAGGTGATCTTTTGGGAGCATCGCGTGTGAGTAGAGCTCATTAGGCTCCCCCTCGACAGTGATCGAGATTTTTTTGATCTTTGGGTTATAAAACACCTCGTTAGCGCTCGAGTACGCTTTCACTTTTCCAGGGTATACAAAGAGCAGTAAAACGCATTTCAAACTTTTTGCAGGGGTGTCGATTTGCACATTGTAGCTGGTATCAGCCTTTTTCATGGTGACAACCTTACTTTGCAGTACTCTTTCAAAGGGTAGCGCGAGACGGCTGTACCGCGACAACATAGCGCTAGCGAGACCCTCGTGGTTGACCTTGTCAAAGTGCGATATTAGTGATCTTGTACGCGGCATCCGGTGCTTTAGCCGCGGTATTTCCAACAGCTGCTGTGCCTCTATCTTTGATAACGTCACCATACGATGCAAAATGTAGGACAAACTGCAACCTGTCGTAAAGCTCTGCCTGGTAGAACGGCAAGTCTCTCGTCAGTTGGTTCTTTCCTTTCATTGCCAGCATCGCTTTAATCTCCGCTTAGGGATTGAGCTTAGTTCCGAACATATTACTCATGCTTTATTATTAGCTGATTTTTGTTTCAAATAAATGCAATGCCGATTAATCCAATATACGAAGGAGACGACTTTACACCAGAGGAAAACATTCCAGAGGAGGATGGATCTTTCAGTAGGCCTGAGGAGCGAAGGCTAACGCGGCCCGTCCAGCCTGATGCCAATTTAACGCCAGAAGAGCAGGGTCAACAAGATGCAACAACAAGGCAGAGGGAAGACCTACTAAAATCAAAGGTCGACGATCTTTACGAACACCTTGGTGAGGAGCTGGGGCAGCCAATCGCGAGATATTACAACGAGTTTGAGGCATGAGGAAACCAGCTTCTTTTTGATGGCATAGAGATCACGAAAAGGAATGGTGAATTGAGGAGAGTTGCCGAGATACAGAGGAGGTTAGGTATAAATCCCTTCCGAGCCATGGGTTTACCGAATATACTACACCAAACAAAGGCAGTAAAGCGATGGCTCAGAAACTCCTTAACGAGATTGTTCACGTTGAAGAAAAGGCCGATGATATCGAAATGATGCCGCTGCTCGAGAACGTCCTTGATGAAACGGAGAGCCTTATGGAAGAGACTCTCCTGGGCGGCAGCGAACCCTTCACAAAGCGTGAAAGAAGAGGGCTCAACGTTGAGCTTCAAACGCTAAGGGGTAACCTGAAGCCTGAAGCACTTGAAAAGCAAGATGATCTTCTACGACAGCGAGATCGCCAAAGCAGAAGCCGAGGTGAAAAGGCTTGAGATGAAGAAAGCTACACCTGGAGTGCTATCACAGTCTGCGACTCTATCTGAGGAACAGCAAACTATCTGGAACGATGACATTGCCAAGGCTAGGGAAAATCTAGAACGACTCCAAGATCAAAAGGAAGCAGTACGAGAAGCACACGGTTTACTATCACCCGACACTCAGAGCCAACTGAAAGCAATTAAGGAAACGCTGATGAAAATCACAGAAGGCGATAAGTCTCTGGTTGAAAAGCATAGAATCTTGTTCAAGGAGTAAGGGATTGCTATAGCAAGCATCGTCTCGGCTGTTGGTCTACTGATTTCCATCATCGTACTCGTAGTTACAGGTGGCGGTTCCGCAACAGGCGCAGGCGGAAATGCCGCAGGGAAGGGCTTTTTGCAAAAAGAGCTGGAAAGGCTTGGAAATTTTTTGAAATACCTGGCAGGTAAGGCAGGTGTGGCGCTACCGGGGATTATTGGCACGGTTGTCTCGTTTTTTTTTAGAGTGGCAGCAAAAATTGTCGAATACGCAGCCAAACACCTCTACATGACAATCGCTGCTGCCGTCGCTTTTGTTGTGGCCTACGTTGGAAAGAGGGGGAAATCGTAGATCGCGAAGATCGAGTCTAATTTGTTGATCAACAGATTAGACCTATTTTTTGAGCCAGATGTAGGCAATGATTAGCCCTACCCCCATTGTAATCAAGGTAGCTTTGTTGTCATCATGCTTACCTCTCTCAAGGGGGTGTGGCAAACGCACCCCACCCTTTCCAAGGGGTAGGGTGGTATCCTTCCCTAGAATATCTTGCCTTGGTGCTTGATGTTTAGTCGACTCCCTAGCCTTTCCAAGGGGGTAGTCGCGTTAATCTTCGGGTTAACACCGATAGAGAAATACTCCCTGCTGATGAGAATTTTGTTCGTGAAATTCACAACATTTCCAATATGAAGGCTCATGTCACTGGGAATCATATAGACGCCATGAGCAACACTAAAATCTACCTTGGACCGCGCATATTTCAGCACATTTTGAAATTCGGCAATTTCCTTACCCGTGTCGCTAGGTCTAATTAGCAGGTCCTCAAATGTCGTCAGGTACAGGCGGTGAGCATCAATTGCGCTGCCAATGACTCCAGATCTTGCATTTGCCTGGCTTTCGAGAATTAGGTAGGCATAGAAGAGCACGCTTTGGGATAACCGTTCAATACCAATACGTGTGAGGCCCCGGGATTTTTCAATGATCCAGCGACTCCACGAGTCCTCGTCAAGATAGCTGGGGCCTGAACCAGGATAATCTTTGCGATAAAGTTGCCAACTACTGAAGATGGTTTCCTTCCTCCACTCCTGCTCACCGCCGGGTACTCCAAACTCGCGAGCCAGTTGCTGGAGTTTTTGTTTGTTGAAGGGGTTGTTTAGACGTCGAAATCTAACTGAGCCCGGTAGAGAAATGTCAAGCTCCGATAGAATTTTACGGATTTGGAAATAGGCGTGAAATCGATATATGGCACGAACCATAGGCAACTCGGAGGTAAGATGCTGCATGGAAATGCCACAAGCAGATGTTGCACAGTAGGTAGCAAAATTAAGTTGAGTGGACCAGAGACTGTAAGGGTGGCTGTTCCACTACTTCACTAGACCGCTAGTGCCAGAATGGAATTCATAGTCGACAAAGATATCTGGAAATTTAACCCTGAACGAGGACCCTTAAGCATCAATAACGATGTTCTGCACTGAAAGGTCATCCCCTTAAGCCTCTCCAAATATCTCCCATTTGTTTCTTTTCAATGGTGTTACACTATACAACGAGCTACCATTGAATATTTGTAAAATTGAAAATTTTAATTTGTTTAAGAAAAACGTATTCCCGCGGTAATACCCATCAAGCAATATTCCATTTCATCACCATGTCACGGATAAAAAATCTCTCCGTATGGTTTAGAAGACATAAAATTTGATAGTGAAATATTCTCTTAAATTAAATAACTGTAAAAATTTATTTATATTGTGTTGATTTCACCCATAACATTCACCTTCCGATTTTTATATCGTCGCGATATTTCTTCTTCAATCTAAAAACAGACGAAGACATGCATGCACAGCCTTTCTATCACAAAATTTAAACAAGCAATTAACACAATGTTAACAGATTGTCAAATTTCTGAGAAGCATTGACCGGAAAGATTTTTCTAGCTGATTAAGATTAAGTCGTTAAAGAATAAACGAATTTAAATATTCTGTACTTGAAAAGAAATCCACCCAGGGGAAGGGTGGAGGAATAACTGGAATTGGAATGAAATTACATTGCAGTTATATCTTTAGTGATTTCAATGAAATGAAATAAATTCATAAGATATTAACTTTCGCAAATGCTATTTTAAAGATCATTTCGCGGGCTTAGTACCGTTAAAATGTAAGCATTATCAAAATAAAACACATACCTGTTTTTGCAACAATTTGGTCTTTTTCACTAAATTTTCGTGTTTTGGTTCCGTCTCAAATTGAAGTTCTACAGCGTTTTTGTGTCGTTGTTGCAACGCTTCTACCTGATGCAGCAAGTTCTTCGAGATTTTTAATTTCTGTTCTAACGATTCCACAATTCGATCCACATATCTAAACGATGACAACAGATTGGTCAGTTTCGTTTACACGTGTTACATTCAGATGGACGGTGCTTTGCCGCAAAATCTTTTCATATCGTTAAGATTTTAAAACTTTATTGATGTTTTTTTTATATAATTTAAAGTACAAACTCTCTTATTTATTCTTATTATTACATTTGTTTATAATAATTTTCATTTGGCTATTTCTGTTTAACACACTTTTTCAAAACAAAAGCTAACACTAATTATTTCGCAGACATGTTAAAATGGTGATGCCCATATAACCTACCGTTGTGTCGACAAAAAGAAATATCAAAGCTAGCAGTTATGGATTGGATATGATTACCATTTAAAGACTTTTCACGAATTCTAGAAACTTTCCAGGTTCTTTAAATCAATCCAAACGAAACCATCCCCGAGCTTTTGGTTTTTCAAAGTTATTAATACACACCTTGATTTGTTTATGTAGAACTCAAAATAAATATTTTTTTTATTATCTTGTGTGGAAAAACTATCATGATATTGTCAATCTCGTTTTTCGCTTATTTAAAATTTACTCAATTTAATTTTCGCGCACCTTCTAGAAAGAAATATTCCACGTACATCAAATATTCGCGCACCTTCTAGAAAGAAATATTCCACGGACATCAAATATTCGCGCAGCCCAATGCGCAAAAAGTTGTTATTATCGCGCAACCAATTGTTTGCGCATCAGGCCCGCACAAATATTCGTACGCATGATACAAAAGCATACCTCGGTGAGTTTTGGATAAGATAAAGATTCTGCATTTTCATAGTTGTCAGTTCTCGTATAAAAGAAGACACTTTACCCAACATACTTTGCAACTTCTGTTTATTTTGGTATTGTATAATTTCAGGAGCTGATTGTAGCTGAAAACAAAAATCATTTCTAATAATTCATAGTAGTGACGGCACTGTTCCCAGAATGATGAGTGAAAGATATATACAGTGAAATGTATGGGAAAGTATGTACAGTATTCAGACAAAAATATTCAAAAATAAATTAACGCTATATTTTCTTCTTCCATTAAAACTTTAGTCGCCTGAGTTGAAAAATATAACCTAACAAAAAACAAATATTTGAAGAAATCATTTTAAAAGTAACACAGCAAATACATCGCTAGCCCTTCATGTATACAGTCGCGCCCTCTACATTTTTCCCGTCTTACGTAAAGACATACACTAAATCTTTACCTGATTCACAGTAATCATATCCGCTTCGGAGCTCATTTCAATTATTCGTTGCTCTAAAAATGCTTCCACCTTTTAATAAAAATAGGAGAAAATGTTGACACGACTTTTATTTATTTATTTTCTGTTTGGCCATCTTAAGTTGCTTTAAAATACTAATATAGCCTTCAAACAGAATTTTAAAAATAAGTGAAATTAGTTGTTAATTAAAAACCAACGGGGCCGCCCGTCCTTTAAATTCCACGCTATTTCGTGTGCACTTTTTTGTGGGGGAGGGGGGGGACAGACAGACAGAATACGAATATTAATAAGATTAGGGATGTCCGGAATAATTTTATATGCTTATTACTTGTGATACTTGAATAGAAATAAACATTATTATTACAATCGAGAATTGAAAAAGAAGAAATCCACTCTTTCAGTAGATTTAAATCTGTTTTTCATCTCTACTCCTTTTATACGAATCCATAGAAGTTTTTGTCGCAATATTCGCGATATTTTATAGATTTTTTCCCCAAAAAATAATTCTCGCGAATCAATCGAATTTAGAAATTTCCCGGGAATTTATTTTGACGCTCTTGGGCGTAACTAAGGAAATTGAAAATTTTAAATGCAAACAGATTAAGGTGGATTTAGAAAAATAGTGAAAGTTTCTCATTGCGAAACTTTCTGATAAAGTTATAATTTAAACACATCAAATTTGACCGTGCTGAGGCACATTTCACCCACCTCCATCAGCTCGTCAATAAAAACATTCCTCGTTGCTGTGTTTTCTAAAACAGACCGTGCTTCTTCCCCGGTTGCCACTCCGCCTTCTGGATTCTCTGAAAGAAGGAATCAATAGAATATGAATACACCATTTCATATACATAAATACAAAGAAAATAAAACTATTATGTTTTGATCTTACCCCCCGTCGATCATATCAGAGTATTTAGACCTTATTTACAACTCTTACTATAACATATTTATACACAAAAAATATTTTTACCCAGGCCAGCATCTTCAATGGTTATGGCTGATATTGATATGTCGATATTATCTCCATCATTTTCTCCTAGATCTCCATAGTCAATTTCTCCATAATCTATGTCAGCATCTCCATAATCAATCGCACCATCGTCTGCTCCCCAGTCAATCTATGAGTATAAATATTCATTATGCAAAAGCACATTCTTAAAAATGCTCCTTTGGAAAATACCAACCAGGTACTGACCGGTTTTGATATTGTACTGTGAAATTCAGAGCACAAGGTCAGAATTATAGACCAAGTTTGGTCTCTTGAACAAGGGCTTTGTATTTTAGAGTGCAGAATTTAAACTGGTTCGTATCCGTTTTACTAATGACTGTATCCATTTGGAAAATAATTTTTCTGATTTAAACAAAAATTTGAAACCCAACCCAAACTCAACA
Source organism: Hydractinia symbiolongicarpus (assembly GCF_029227915.1). Taxonomy (NCBI): domain Eukaryota; kingdom Metazoa; phylum Cnidaria; class Hydrozoa; order Anthoathecata; family Hydractiniidae; genus Hydractinia; species Hydractinia symbiolongicarpus. The sequence continues at coordinate 10,917,139 of NC_079886.1, forward strand.
TAAGTCGTCAAAGGAAGAAAAAACACAAGTTTGTTTTTGCTAATATTGGAATTTAAGATTGTTCGATTTTAAACTTTTGCAAGTTCACAAAATAAATTCGAATATTTGTTTATGTGAACTAAAGCAAAAATATAATTTTAGGGGAAAGAATTTTATAATTTTCTTAGTGATGGAAATCTGTTTTTTACTTCTTTCCGTTTTTATGGTACCATTTTAAAAATGGTTTCCAAATTGGTTACTATTGTTCCATACATAAGCCTTAAACCAATCAAATCATCGGATATACTCGTTATAACCACATTTTTGTATGAGTCAGGTGATAAAAGTTTAATAAGAGTCCTAAAATTATGTTACATGCATAATTGGAAAGAAATCAACAAAAAACAGAAATCTCAATTACATCTTCTTGGTCAGCAGTGACATCTTGATCAGATATTTGTGCCATAGCTTCTAAATCAACCTTCTGAATATTTTCTTCCACTTTAGAAGGAACTTCTCCTGTTTTCCACTGATACACTGTCGCATTACCACTGTCTATTACAAATTTCAGCAGCGGTGTAATATCATTTATTTCTGTGGTTTTACTAAAAGACAAGGTGCATTTTAAAATGCAGTAAGATTTCCCGCAAAATCGGTGTAAAGTTGGTTTCCACTGGAAAAAATAGTTGCTTAAATGAAATTTTCAACAATATACCATTTCATTATTATTTTCTTGCCCTGTCTCAATTATCCCACATTTTAGTGTTTGTTTACATGGCTTCACTCTTACATTAGTAGTTCTGAAAATACATACTTGTGGACAACAAATTTGACAAATGAACGATAATATGTTATCACTTCATCTAAACTTTTTACTTTCTCCGCAATTTCCATGAAAATTTCTGGAAGTTTATCCACTAACTGCACCAATTCTTTCCGAGGGTTATCACCCTAAAATAAAGAATCAATAAATCTTGTCATGAGCTATCCCAGAACTATGTAAAATATTCATTTCTTTTTGTTAAATGAATTGAAAAATGAAGTGTATCGAACAAATATTTGCTTTTTTGAACATAAGAAATTCAGAACATAGAGTAAGGTGAAAATAGTTACAAGTGGTTTAATTTTTCAAAACACTTGCTTAAAAGTATGAGTGCATTAATTTTTTTTAAAACGGAACATCAAAACAACTGAACTGAAACCTGCATTTAGCCAGAATCATAAAATTTGTGTGCATTTCTCACAAAAAAAAACTTACTGTGATCCCCATTTGCTTACAGACATGCAGGTATTTGTCTTTGAAAAGCAAAGAGTTCGCTTTGCAATCATTTTCTTTTCTAACACATTCCTACAAAAAAAATTGTAATGTCTCTGTTAATTACTTTAAAAAAACTAGCAAACAAAGCTGTGTATAACAGCCTCTTTCGGGACAAATTGTTGGGTTTTGAAAACATATTTTCTCTAACCAAAATATTTTTAGTATGACTTAAGTATTTAGCATTATAACCTGATGGACACAAAACACCTGTAAGTATGTAAAATTTTGATGATTTGATTGGGTTTTTTTATAGAGCCATATAACTTACAGTTTGGTATAAGTCATTATTAAAATGGTATATACCATAAAAACTTAAACAAAAACTAAAACAGATTTCCAAATAGCATACAAGAAAAAGTGATCAACCTAAGAGAATCTTTTCAATTCACACAAATGATTTAGTGAGTCTTTAAAAATTAAAAAAATATCAGATATATGAGTTATTAATTACCCTTTGTGTTTGCTGGGATTTACCAATTTGTCGTTTTAAAGCTGGTATTTCGAAATTTACATTTCTCATCAGCATGTGTGCAGCTTCAGCTTAATAAAAAAACACTGGTATAATCAACATCAACATGAGATCCTTAGTTAGGTAATATCGATGTAAAAAATTTCACAATACCTAAGTACACATTATCTTGAACATACAGCTGAATAATCTCTTGCCAATCCTGGACAAAAAGTAATCAAATCATGGTAATTTTATCATGTAAAATAATTATTAAATACACTTTTAGACAGGAAAAAGTTTTACCTTCATTCTTTTTGATGAGTACTGTCCAAAGAAATTTGTACTCCCCTCCCCACAGTCTTTTAGTAACTCAATTATTCTTTTACAATGAAAATAATTGATATCTAGAGGCAATGTTCTTTATATAAGAGCAAAATTGAGTTCCTTTCACTTAAAATACATACTGAGTCTATCAACATAACTGTAAACAACTTTGTGAAACAACATTTTAAAAATGGCTGCATAATATTTACTACAAATTTTATGGCTTGAAATCAATGGAAACATATAAAACTTACAGGTTCCAGAAAGCAGGTGAGTGATTTCTTCGTTAGGGGGCATATCTTGTATTGCTGTATTTATTTTCTCCCGGATGGAAGAAGCCTGATCTTGCCATTTTGTGTTGCAGTGGCGTCTATCAATTAACCAATCTAAATGGTAGTTGCTAGCTCAATTCGTAAGTATCACACTAAGACTTCTTTCCATGCTAACTTACAAGAAGTTGGTCACACAATTTTTTTCATAATAAGAAAACGTTCAAGCTATAATCTTAGTTCTAATCAGTGTTTATCGTTTATACATATACCTAGAATTTGCATGATACAATTTATGGAATGCACAATTTAGAAAATCTACAAAGTTTTAAAATAATAATAATAATAATAATAAACTACCTTGAAGCTTGTTATAATATATATCAATTGGTAAATCTTCCTCTCTCACCATAGTGCAATCTACTTTATTTTTAAATAAATAATTTGAATTTTTGATTGTTTTTATAAACACGTTATTTACGCCCCTGAAAGTAGCATCAGCAATAAATGATTGTCAAAAAAGTATTTTTGTTGCATCTGTGAAAACATACAGATCAGCAACACATGCTGAAGTAGATTAAAAAAAACATTTGCAGGAATTCCTTGTTGCAAAGGGAAAGCTAAAGGGAAACCGAACAAAAGAGGATTGCAGCCTTTATAATTCACGTCGGCACAGCGAGGTGAATGCCAAGGTGATTTGAAAAAAAACTAAATTCATGTTGGCACAAATTTTGCTGAGGTTATTTTTTTCTTCACATATGACAATTTTTTTCGAAATTTATAGAATTCTTTAATTGCCTTGAAACTATCGTAAATATAGATGACTTTCATCGTGACGCGTGTTGTTTATAATTTTTCAGCGCATGTGTAAGAATCCCCAAAAAAGTAAACATTGAAAGTCATCTATATACTTATTATAGATAAGTTGCGGCGTAATGTAATGTTTTGATTTTGCATTGAGAACAATGGACATGCGCATGCATGTGCACAGGCAAAAAAAAATCAACAGACTGCAACGATTGAAAAAATTTAGTGTAAAAAAAACTGACACAAAATTGGTAATGTCTCAAACAGAGAAAATAATAGTTGAGAAAAATCAATTCCAATTCATTTTAACCTTATATTTCTGAAAATCTATAAATTAGCATAAAGATTCAATTTGGCTATGTGGTCCTTCTTTTCTTGCCTGTCAGGATGTGTGCGGTTATACGGAACTTTGTAAACATTCGCAACTCATTGTTTATTAGTGGACAAATAAGCCGACCCAACATGTACTATCATCCAATAAAGTCGTGATGGTTCCTTCAACTCCGTAAAATTTGAAAAACATGTTTTTTTGCTTTCTGATAACTAGCAAAAATATTTTTAAAAAAATATTCGTTAGAAAACATTCTCAAATCATGGTATAAAGTATAACATAACCATAATTATAATAAATTAACTGACATAACAATATATAGACAAAATGACCACCGTCACGCATGACTTTAAGATCACAAAAAGGTGCATAGCTGACTGAACTTGAGCCGTCATCAAAAATATGTTGTGTTTGCGTCCTCAGACCGACTCACTTTTGGTAATAAAAACCCGAGTCAGTAAGTGGGAAAAAGACCGGGAAAAAATTTCGCGAGATATTCTTCAAAAAAAATTTTTCGCCAGAACTAATTTATGCAAAATTGACAAAAAGTTGCGAAAAATAATTTCGGTAAAAATTAATTCCTTTACTGCACTCCTGTGGCTACTTACAGTTTACAGGCATCAAAAATGTTCTACAAACGATGTCGAGTGGCCCTATACTGTCTTGGCCCTGGAAACGAATTTGCTTGCTCCAATCTGAAAATCCTGGGAAAAATTACGCCAGACCGCCTGACTGAGTCATTTTTGCGGGGTCCTCAGGACGCAAACACAACATAGGTGGCCTTACCGTCAAATTTTTGTCATGCGCGAGTTCCGACACCCCTAAAATGATTAATTGGTAGTATCAAACCCCCTGATTCGAATTCATTCATTAAAAATGACAGACAGAGCTCTGGTAAGTTGTTGTAGGCTTCGAAAGCAGTTTCATGGAGTTTATCAGATTCACAGAGTTTGCGGATCATACGCTATATTGGTAAGAAAAGTTTACACCTATGCTTTGGGTGTAAACTTTTTGTCATACTTTACAAGATTATTTTGTAAATGAGGGATGACAATGCCTCAATAAAAATGTTACCACAGCCAATCCCTGGGAAGAGGTTGGGGAAAACTTAAAGGTTACCTTTCATTTTAAGACAAAATAATCTGAAAACAAAAAAGCCTTAGTGTTATCACTAATTAATAGTTAGGAAAATGTACCTCTTTTGCCTAATTTACATTTATAAGAAAGTATATATATAATAAGATAAATGAACAAGTTTAAACAAGTTATATTTTAGCATGAAAGTCTGATAAACTTTTCTTCCTGTTAAAACACGTTAACTTTTCTCGCAGCTCAGTGCGCCATATTTTATAACATGTTTTGATCCAAACGTTCGATCGAGCAAAATAGACAAAAAATTTTTTATAATAAACCAATTAATAATATATTAACATAAACCAACCTAGAATTTACAATATAAAACACAAATGACTAAAGACATTATACATGGAAAGATAACACTTTGAACATTGAAAGGGTGACATTACAATACGAAACGACATATAACTAATATTGATTTAACAGTACATTTAGATGCAATCGTAAATTGAAGCTCTATTCGCCAACGCAAAGTCATTGAGATTAATATCCCTATCTAGCGTCGATCTAGAACCCCGAACACATCGAATTGTCGACCGTAGCAACGAGAAACATATCTTTGTTCGTATGACATTCGTCGCTAAAGATACCGGAATGGACCGTTTTTCAGCAATCATATCGACTAAGCGTTTAAAAAAGGCTTTGCACTCATCGCCCATCGCACCATTTGTCGCGAATACAAGAGGTGTAAAGGAACCATTCTCCACTTGAAGTACGCGCTCGTTATACTGCTTCTTCTTTTCCGTTTCGTTTTTCTGGAAGGTTCTGCTTATTTCCATATTCCTGTACCTCTGAGCGTAGGCATTGAATACCCTTATGTCTAAAAATACTCTTTGGTCAGGAATCCAGAAACTGCGTGCACTCACATCCAGTCTTGATTCATTTCCGTCGTTTGCCATGCGTTGTTGGAATCTTTCGCCATTGATTTCAAGAAGACTCGGCTCTACTCTTACATCTTTACATACTTCCTTGAGAAGGTCTGCAGTTATGTTGCGAATCTCGTTGTGTCGAAGTGTGACTAGTCCACCCTTTTTACATGACAATGCATGGCTTAAATCAAACCGAACACCACATATGCAGTTGGAGGGCAATCGTTCCAGTTGCCAGTTGTATCGAATCTTGATTGCATCCCAGAAGTGTTGCTTTGTCAAATCGTACCCCCACTCTAAAAGTGGAAGCGTTGTCAACCAATTTGAGACTCCCGTTCGCATATTAGATTCATTGATTCGTTTCTCCTCGTCTGTCATCTCAGCTCGCAATGCTTCAAGATCTTGTTGATAGCGTCTGCGTCGTTCTGATTGAATTTGTTGTTTGGACTTGTCACCTTCTTCATTGTTCACCATGAGAATTTGACTTCTCAGCGAGGCTGTCATGTTTCTCGAGTTCTCATACTCGATCGTTGCATTTTTACAAAACACATCTATTCCCAATCCACCAAGCCTCGGAGGGAGTGCTAAAAGTTTCCTTTCGTTATCGTTAACGATGTGACCACCAGTTACCGCAGGGATAAACTTGTGTCGAATAACTTCATCGAGAGGTGTCAGGAACTCTTCTATGCCAAAGATCGTTCTTAGAAAGTATGTAAATTTGTTCTTGTAGCCATCTACAAAGCACATGTATGCAGCTTGAGGTTGCGTTACTGCTATGTCTGACAGTAGATTGATCTCCCTGACCCATTTGGTCACCATCGCTTTTACATACGTCTCTTTGTATTCAACGCTTCCTATTACAGCACCCAGGTGTCTTTCACCCTCAACAGTAATTTGAATGCATGTACCTTCGAACTGCTTTCTGGCTTGTTCAAGTTTACTTGATTTCACGATCAGCCAAGATTTTACTGGTTGTGGGAAGTATCCAAAACTGGGACCGATTCGCGTCAGATTGTCCCACCATTTTCGTATTGACTCAAGATTGCCGGATGCGGTGAGGTCATCAGCAAAAGCCACTGTCTTGTTATGATCTGTACCAATGAGATACACCAGAGAATCGAGAAGGGGTGTAATTCCTATTGCATATATCGCCATACCAACAGGGTCGCCTTGTGTTGTACCTTCTTTAGATAGCAATTCAGCACCTCCAATGACGAAGAGTCGTGCTGGTCGCGTATAGCAATTTTTTACAAAAGTCGATATTTCAGGACAGATAATTCCGATGTTGTGTAGTAATACCGATCTATTCAAGCTGTTAAAAGCATTCGCTGCATCTACAAGTAAAACTGCATCTGAGTTATCATCTTCAAACATCACTTTCATTGCGTGGATTGATGCTTCACTGCCTGCTTTTTGTCCACACATTTGAGATTTAGATGATGCAGCAACGACATCTTGTTTAACAACACTCATAACAATTTTCCCCGCAATTCGCCTCAAAACTTCTCCAACTCCAATTGGCCTTAGACCTGGGTTTTTGTCTAATGGTACAAGTCTTGATGCTAACAAAGCTTCCAATGTACCATCATCAAATTCTTCAATACACATCTTCTTGACTACATTTGCAAATGCAGTTCGAAGATCTTTTCCACCTTCACCATACATTTTGGATGTGAGGATCTTTCTCCAGCCATCGGCGTCTATACCAGAGGGTCCTGCACCACCTTTCGTCAATAGTGCAGCTTTTAAAACCATGGCTTCATCTATCACGTCATAGATAATCGGCTCGACTGTTTTCGTTGGTCCTTGCATTATCGCGTCTTCGTCAGCCTCTTTTGCTTCGGGATGTTTCATCCGTAGCAGATCGATAGTCTGATTATTTAATGGCAATACCCAACCTGTCATGTTGTTCGTTATCAGTTTAATCGCTCCATTAACGTTACCTTTCTGCATTAAATCTTTAAACCTCCGAGATATAGTGTTGATGTCCCTTTTTGTGTTTTTGCTTGACATTTTTGACTGTATAGCCGCTGCCTCAGCAAGTAGCTTTAGAAAGTCTCCATTTCGCCAGTATACTAACCTCCGCTCAAGAGCATTGACGTGATCACGACTTTTTGAGGTCTTTGTTGGTTTTTGTAACAGCAATGCTGGCATAACGTGTATAGCTGTCATTACACATTCTTTTAGTGGACTATTCTCACACCAGGAGTTTAACAATCGGGTGATTTCACGAATGAACGATTTACCGACCGCACCGTTTGGCAACATGAACAAGTTGCGTCTCCAATACACGATTTTCTCATAACACGTTTTAAGGTTTTCTTTAGCAATGCTTCCTCTCACATCTCCCCAATAGAATTTTTCAGTAATCTCGAAATTGTTTCGCTGGTCTGCCACTGCTAACGAGTTGTTTGGAGCTTGTGGTGGAGGTTGACTAACTTCGTCTTCATTCACCTCGTTTGATTTACAGAAACGTAGATGTTGCAGGACCCAACGGGCAGACTTGCATCTTTTTCCACACCTTTCGCAGTATGATAGCGCCTGATCTTCGTTTTCATGACTTTCGTTTTCATCCACATCATTAATATTCCGATTTTCGTTACGTTCATTCTCACTAATTCTTATTTCTGCCATGATTGTTTGCTGAAAACTGACCAAATCCAATTACATCTATCGTCACATGCAATTTTTCGCAAGATAAATGATAATCAGGATCAGGTTCAGAAATCCTTCATGGTTTTTAAGTTTTACTTACAAATTTTCCGTTACAGAAAAGCGTCCGCCATCTTCGGAAGACAAAAATTACGTTGACATGGCACTAAACGTTAAAGCAGTTTCGTTTCCAGGCTCATTATTCTCGTTTTGATGATATTCCTCGGTCGGACATTATGGGCAGGATTTAAAGGCGGACTCGAATTTTTTGGTTCACAAATGATTACTTTGATATTTATGCAGGCTTTCCCTCAACACAGGATGTCATAAAATTCTACTAGAAAAACTTAAAAACTATGGTATCAACTAAAAACTCAAACATTCGGTGGCTCGAAAGTTATTTATCCAATAGAAAACAGTACATTTTCTTTGACGGTAGAAGTACAAATTACAAAACAATCATCTGTGGAGTCCCACAAGGTTCCATATTAGGACCACTCTTATTCATTATATATGTAAATGATTTAAACAAAGCTTTTACATTCAATTTTATTTGCAGATGATACAAATCTGTTTTATGCACATAAAGAAATAAAAACATTATTTCGCACAATCAATAATGAACTCTCTAAACTGGCACAATGGTTTAAGGCAAACAGACTGTCCTTAAATATTTCTTAAACAAAGTACACACTTTTTCACGGGCAAAATAAAAAGGATGATATACCATTGAAATTTCCTGATTTATCTAATAATAATATAAGTATAAAAAGAGCACAATCCATGAATTTTTTAGGAGTTATTCTTGATGAAAATCTTACTTGGAGAGAACATATAAATATTTTAGAAGAAAAGGTCGCAAAGAATATTGGCATCCTATTTAAAGCAAAATTTGTTCTAGATCAGAAGTGTTTAAAAAACATATATTTTTCTTTCATTCACTGTTATCTAAATTATGCAAATATTGCGTGGTGCAGCACCAACGCTACAAAATTGACGAAATTACAAAATAAACAAAAACATGCAATAGAATTATTTTAAATGTTGACAGATACACTAACTCCAGAGAGTTATTAAAAAAAAGCTCAATGTACTGAATGTATACCAACTAAATATTTATCAAACTCTTATTTTTATGTTTAAGCTTGAAAACAATATGTTACCAAGAGTATTTAATAATATGTTTCAGAAGATACAACATAAATATCCATCCAGATTTTTAATTAACAGTTTTTTTCAACCTAGGATAAATTATACACTCACAAAGTTCTCTATAACTAGCAGAGGACCTAAATTATGGAATACACTTCTTGGTAACGACATGAAAACTATTACATCACTTAACGAATTCAAACATAAACTAAAACATAAACTATTGACTACTGACAATCTATATTTATTTTAGAACACACGACAGTTACAACGTACGACACATATAACACAACTCCTCATCATCTTCAATGCTAACCTTTTATAGGTTGGGGGCTTGGTGATAAGGCTATTATAGCCTTCTTCTCGCTCCTGTTATTTTTTACCTTTTTAGCTAATATTTTCAGCATATGCAATCCTATCTTTAGATTATACGATATAATAGCTAAAGATTTGTATTTTATTGTTAGGGAAAACTGTAAATTCTTCAACGGCAAAAAAAAATTAACCATCTTATATTCTAGAGATCAGCCTTGTAATTTGCAGTCACCCCTGAGATAGGTGCGCTGTATTTTAGGCTTAGAAAAACACGAGGGATAGAAATTTTTTATTATTTTTTCCCCACAGGGAAACTATGGGAAAACCATGCCCCATGGCTTTTTTATATTTGACAAGATCGAAGCGAAAAATTCTGTATTTGTCGGCTCGGATTTATTTTTGCCCTTCTTTTAAGGACGGCACTATATAATTCCAATAATCGCTACTTTGTTCAAAGAGACGATTTCCGCAAAGAAACAATGATAACAGTAAACATAATCTGAGGATGGCACTGTAAAAGTCAAAGTTATTTCTCCTATTTTGTTTGTTAAAACAAATAATGAATTCCGCTCATATGGTCAAATATATTCTGCAAAATGCTGTGTATGATGCTTTTTTCAAGCATTTATTAACTTAGTTTAATTTTACGGAAAGTCTTAGTCATGTTCATTTTGAACACCTTTCTATCTCTGCTAATTAAATGGCTCCTTAATTTAAAAATATCAAGGTTTACATTCGTTCAGTAATTGAAATGTCATGTTACTTAGAGCGCAAACTGTTATTTGGAAAATTTCTCCAAGAAACATAATTGTTGTGTTATCCATTGTTCCATAAAGTATATCTCTTTTATACCTCCTTGGCTTGTGCAAATGTATTTTTAAAATTATATTAAAATTAGATTTGTTTTTAGTAACCATGCCTCATGCAATACAATAATTGGACCTTTACACAAATCAGGACATTAACCCTTAAAGGACAGACCATTTTAATGAAAAGACCATTTTTTTCAAGAAGCAAAAAATCAGCTTCTTAAATTTTGAGCCACGATTGGTGACTAAGGACAATACCTGGTCGGTTCATGCTTGTTTGAGTAGCCTGATCATTTTCTTTCAAGAACATGCAGATCACCTTTTAAGACAACTTAGTCCTCAGGACTTATAGCGGGCAAAATGGGAGCTTTTTTGCCTGATTTCCGATATATTTAGGCACCCGTCTTTTTAACACGACGCAGGTTTAAGACGTAATTTGGCTGCACGCATATTTCGTGAGCAAATAATCTTCAAAAAAGATGTCTTTAAAACGTCTTTGTGACACTTGCATGCACGCACGCACATGCAGATGCATGCACAATCTTGGAAGGAATTGTTGAGTTTTTTCAATACGGAAAAGTAAAAAAAGCCCTGGAAATAAGATTGCCAACGAACGCCACTCCTCCGCGCATGCGTAAACCAGCCAGACTGCGTCCAAAATTTGCTCTCACTCCCTGGCATACTCGCTAGCAAATAATCTATGTTGGATCCCACGAAACTCCAAAAGTTGAAAAAAATAGTCATGCTGACGTCAGCAACAGAGTTTGAATTTAATCAATCAAAATGTACAAATATAACATAGAAAGAGACTAGAGATTAGTTGTGGCGAGCTTTGAAATTAGCTGTCTTGTCTCGATATATCTTGAGCGGGAGGATTGCAGATACAGGATTACGGGATAACCCTTGACAGAATTTACCGATAGAATTATTTTAGTTAAACGTTTATGTGTTGAACATATGTAACTAGCAAATAATTTTGGTCATGTCAATTTTGGTCATGTCAATTTTGAAAAGTTTGATTGTATTTTCACTTGAGAAAACAAGCTATTTCTAGTCCTGGTTTTCCTACAGTCGTTATTTTTGTTTCACTGCATGTGAACTGGAATGTGCGGGATGGGGGGATATGGACCAAATATTAGTCTTTGATACTGCACCATCATGCCCTAAACGACCTAGCTAACTAAAGCGTTTAATTATATCGCGTGCTTGTAAAATTTATCATTTATTTGAGTACGAAGCTAAGGAAGGGCGCATTAACAATAGATCTATTCATTCTCTTTCGTACACTCACACATTCATATTGAATGACACAGCAAGTAAGATATGCTGATCTGCGATGATTGTTTAAGCTTAAAAGCACACCATGACACATCTGTAAAAAGTTCACCTACGCATAACGATATAGAAACTCATGACTGTATGTGTTGTGTTTTGTTTATTCTCGTTAAAATAAAATAAAATGAACAGGTATTTCAAAGTTTCAAAGAAATTGGTTATTTCAAAGTTGTTCTGTTTCAGGACTATCACGGTCTTTATCAGTCCTTGTTTCTTGTCCACCACTAGTCCAAGCCAGGGCGCAACATTCAAGCCAGGGCGCAGCATCCAAGCCAGGGCGCAGGATCTAAGCCAGGGCGCAGCATCCAAGCCAGGGCGCAGCATCCAAGCCAGGGCGCAGCATCCAAGCCAGGGCGCAGTAAACGGCGTTAATATTTTTAACGCGGTTTAAAATATATTGTTCGTAAGAAACAAACGTATTTAGGAAAGGCAGGACCAATTGATTGCTATTTTATGAATTTATAATATTTAAAGAATGGGAACGAAATTGTAACACATAAAAAAATTCTTGGAAGTTAGCACCATACTGTTGTCACCATATTTGGTAAAAAAGTGAATTATTTATAATTACGAGGAGTTGTACAATCATTATGACAAATAAATACAATCATTATACATAAATAAATAACATGTAATTACAAGTGCTCACTTCTCTCTGTGCATTTCAAAGAACGTTTAGACTTTGCCAAATTCGACCATAGTTGACTGTTAAGTATGTCAGAAAAAAATTATACCATTGCTACCGCACCAGCCAGCAAGGCGGATAAAAATCTTTGGGACAAGGTAGAATTTAAGAACATCTGACTAATTTTGTAAGTTGATTTACAAGTTGATGCGTGTAGGACGATTAGCTAAAAGTTCTAAACAATTGTTACAGTGCAAGAATTTCACCATTTTTACTCTTACTATTCGTGACAACAAGATGAACTCTGCCTGCATTTTGCACGCTGATAACAACTGGACTGGGATTGTCGTTGAATGTTGATCTTGACGTTTAGGATGGAGGAATAATTTACTTTAAAATTTGTCAGTCTTTTTTAACAAATGTCAAGTTTAAACAAATATAATCTTAAAAAAACTGACTAAAAATGATTTCTTCTTAAATTCATCACATTACATCACAAAGTAAAAAAATAATTTATTACTTAATTAGCTTCTGGAGAAATTCACGGGGATTCGCCCATCGCTGCTAGCAACTATCAATTTTGGCTCACAGAAAGAAAGAAACACGTACGGCAAGCATTATAATATAGGTTCTATTAAAAAAAATTTTTAACTTGAATGCCTATTCTAACACGTGTTTTAATTGGAAAATATTGCTGATATCACCAACCTCGTTCCTAGAGCATTTTGCCTATTTGCCTATTAATTTGATACCGCCACGCATAAACGGGTCAGGGTCAAAGAATTTATGGGACGAGGATTTGATATCACGTTTCCTTCCAACTTTCAAAATAACATGGCCAGCTTTATACTCTATGACAAATAAACAAGAAACATTAAGATTGTATGTTTATGTAAAAAATTTCGTTACCCTGAAATTGTTTAACTAGCACTATAAAATTAATAAGTTATTTTGAAATAATTAGTAACGCAAAAAATCAGGATACCAACTTTTTCTCTGTTCAAAAATGTTAAACGAGTAAATTACCTCCAACTCTCAAAATTCTTAAGGTATAAAAATATGTTGACCCGAACTCCTATTTATAGAAAGTGGGTTACAATATGAATTTTCATAGATCTTGGGCATGCGCAAGAAAGAAGTTCCTTCGGATAAGAAGCACGCAATAAGGTTTTTTTGTAGGTATTTTTAATAATAATTTTCTCATCAAATTTTCGAAAGACATACAATTAATTTTGGATTACCATTAAGTGTGATATAATTGTACTTTTAACCATATTTGGATTGAATGAAAAGCAATTTCAATTTCCCAAACATGCTGTTTTGAAAACTCATTTTGTTTTCATGACAAGTCATTATTTAACTAATGGAATTAAAACTTTCCATTTGTTTATAAATATCATGCACATAATATTTTTCTTCAATATTGCCAAATATTTGTTGTTTTTTAATTGTTGTTGTTATTTGTTGTTGTTTAGTTGTTGCGTTTTTTAGTTGTTGTTGTTTGTTGTTGTTGTTACTTAGAATTATTTACCCAAAATAATCATTCCACTTGCCATTGATAATGCTATCATAAAATGGTCTAACAAGTTCACAAAACCCCCAATCTATTTACGAAAATCGCCTAAGCACAACACCCCAATAGATGTTAATTTTCGGAGGATTAATGAAGCGCCTTGAAGTCGTTTTTAAAAACTTGCTCAAGAGATAAGAATCGCCCACTAGGGCGTATTTTTTACCGCCCTTTGCATCATATCGCTGTCATGATCTTCTAGTGCCCTTTTTTTCCTCACTTCTTCTTATTGGATATTATTTAAGAGTATTTCGTCTAACAAATAAGAACACGTGCCAACAATTTTTGCACATACGGCCCTAATGACAATGTGTTGTGGATGGAGCTAACCGCAAGCAATGCTAATGTTGTTTTTTTGTATCGCGACCACACAGCTATGTTTCCTACTTCACGGCATGGAAATACCTAAAACCGAAAAAAATGCAATAAAATTTATTTATGTATATAAAAAAAAATTATTAAGTGCATGTCACATTATAAATGACGCCTGAGATGGCTTCGGTTTGTTTTCAAGTTTAGCATATCCTATTGGAAACAAAGCATTCGAAAGAATAGCTCATGTCTTTAAAATGTTCAACGATTTCCTGTGGATGGATATGTTGTTGAAAAATAGCAAAACCTTACACAAAGAAACTTACTATGTATGACGCGCTTAGCATCTTGCTATTTAATCCGTGAATGAAACGTACACAAATCAAGAGGAATTTTAATCACCTCCCGCTAATTACATTTGATGGCATTTGATAGAAAATATGGCGCCTCCAAGTCTTGTAGCTTATATAATCAGCAGTAAACAAGCCGAGATAAAAGAATGCAATTAAATTGCTTTATCTATACCTATTTATATTTAAAGCTATATGTCATCACTTAATGAATATTCATTAGTTTATTTATTTATTTATTTGTTATTATTTACTGATTTATCTTTGAATCATGTTTATAAATACTTACTTTTCATGCGGATGGAGAAATGCCAAATAAGATAGAGGACAGCTTATTTAATTTGACAGCGCCAACGATCTGTTAAATTTACGCAGGTAGCAATGGACGGCGTTGTTTTCGATAATTACTTGTGAATTCAGTTCCTCATTCGAACTAAATTATAAGGAATTAAAAATCTTAAAAAAAGACCTCTTAAAAAGAAAAAAGAGAAAATCGATCGTCCATAATTCATGGACATAAAAAGGAGGACCCTTAAGAATACTGCTTCTGATTTTTATCAGGTTGGCCACTGTACTAAAAATAAAAATATAATATGACACATGGTCATTCATACTGTAATATGTAGCGTACGTGCTTCGTGGAATAGATAATACCATGAAGGATATTGTTCGACTATCAATTTTAGATTTAGATGTTAAGATAACAAAATAACTTTTCTATTGCATCAAATACAAATTATTTACAAACTTTCTGTTTTTTGCTCAATTATATCCATCCCTACTAAAATAATGTATTTTAACTCATCATGAAAGATTTTTCTCAACAAAAGACTGGACACGAAGTTCTAGTAAGGGAGTGTTTTAAATAAGTCAAGTTAGGTTTAAGCTAATGTCTGTTGGGACTTTTAAAGCAACAATAAAAAGACTTTGCTCTTGAAATATATTTTGCTTCCCTGTGATACCAACTTAACAAATAGTTTTATACATTTGAAGTTGTTGTTAAATGTCTTCTAAATGGCGGGTAGGAATCGATTTGACTTTTGAAAGAATAACTTAACTAGCAGCAACATTGTGACGTATCATGCACACTTGTGAAAGAAAGAAGGTGACAGTCACCATCCATGATTATCATAAATTTGTGTTGAAAATATTACTCATGCTACAACATTCGACAAAACAAAAAAATGGGTTGTTGTTTTGATGGTTTAAAATTATTGTTAACATGGGGAATAAAAAAAACTTGTTAAGGAGCAACTTTTCTGAATACAGTAAGTATTCGTGTTGTTATGTTCCCTACGCAAAAAGTTCTGACGTCATTGCCATAACAAAAATTATTAGGAGATTGAAGTTTATCATAGCTCATATGTGGATTCATCTCCTACTAAGAATCATTCATCCCGATCAAAACTTCGATCATATCAGACGAGCATGATCGATGTATAACCACATTGACAGCTACTTTGTACATTGCAGCATGTTAGCAATCTAAAAAAGTCGCTTCAATGTGATAAACAAAAGTTTATATTTGTTGTTTTTTTGTTATATTCATTCTTGTTCCTTTTATTTTTACAAAAGAAAGCTAAAAAACTCTGAGGAGGAGGAGTTGTCATACCCTACTTATAGTAGTTAGCCGTTTCACAATCTTAGGTATACGTAATCTTGAATACCCTCATCCACAGGGGTACAATCATTGTGAAACTTTAAAGTTTAAAAAAGCACCGATACAGATCAAAATAATTGGTTAGTGTTAAGCAACAGTGATCTGTTATAATTATATTTTTACTGAGATAATCCCATCCGTTAGCCTTAATTGTGTAATGGTGTGTAAAACTCATTATCGGTGTATAAGCTAACTTAATGAGAGGAATTAGCAAGCTTTTGTGCGCGTTGTAGAGTTGGATGAAACGGAAAATTTTGCGGTGTGTCACGGATAGTTTAGTAATTTCTAATTACAGATTTCAAATCTCATCGAAACGTACTTAGTACCAACGGCTTTCGATAATTGTGGTGCCAATTATTTTTGAGCGGAAGCAAAAAACTCTTTTTACACAGATGATTTAATATCCTTTCAGTTTTAAGGTGAAAAGTTTTTAATCAATCCTTGTTTTTAGGCCACAATTTTTTTAGGCCAAAAAATTTCTTGCTCTGTCACACTCATCTGTCAAAAATAATGGAAAACAAATGATGGAGCATATAGCTATGTTTTTGTGTACCAAGAGTCCGCGCTTCACAGATAAATATTCGTGTCGCTTGTACGATGGTAGTACAAAAAAGGTTTTGGATAGAACCAAACCCTGTATCTAACATAATAATATTAGATTCAAAAAAGTTAAAAAAGTAACAAAAGTAAGCTAAAAATAAATCCTAGTTCCAAAAATAACCCAATCATGGTTCAATCAAAATAATGCAAACGTAGTCCTGAAAATACTTCCAACAATGTTACATTGACATTCAGTTTTTAAAATATCTTAACAATGTTATATATCAAGGAAATGAAACCTCGTCCTGACAATACCCCAACGATGGTCCAATCATTTGAAATAAAATTATTTCCCCAAAACATTCACTCCCCTTATTTATTTAATTTTTCTTGTTAAGTTCAAAGTTCATCTTATGTGTTTGTTGGACCATAATTGACCGGAAACTGTAAAAAGATTAATTATAGCAAACAACGGTAGCCTGTAGTACCGATGCAATTATAATCATACACACAAAGTCGATTACTTTTATTTTTCTATTTATAGTTGATTCTTGGCGTCTTGTTTTTACAGCTTTGTGTGTTCTTTGAGGCGCGTATTTTATAGTCCAGAATGCGGAGACAAAATTTTCTTATTTTATGACAAGCGGAGAGTGAAATTGTGAAGAGATTGCGGTTTTTCGTGCAGTTATCTCACTATAAAAAAAATATTTACATCCTTGGACATTACTAAAAGAAAAATTATCCATTTCCCTGATATGTTATAAAAATATCATATGCCTGACCAAAACCCCAGTTCTGTATTTAAATTTACTAAAATGATTATAACAGGAGATTTGCATAATAAGATGATGAGTTTAATTTTTAAGCCAAGAACACAGAAAACCAAGTGACAGAAATGTATGTGAAAGCTGGTCTGGGTTTTATAAGAGCTGTGGTAGTAAATCTTGTCACCTAGCAACGAGTGCCAAGTCAGTAATTAAGGATTACCGCTAATTCATAATGTGTTGTCAGTGTTTAGTACGATAAAAAGGAAATGTGGTTTCACCTTGGTAGACAAAGTGGCGCTGATTAAAGCAGATTAGAGACAGCATCAATATTAATCAGATGAACTCGCTAACCAAACGATGTTTAACACCAGTGATTAAAAACGCATCTCTTTGAACCGTTATCATGCGAAAACGATAACTTCTTTCTTTCACGTGCCTCCATTCAGTTATATATTGTTCCCCATTTGCAAACTTGGCATGAACAGGACGCATGATGGTCAGAGATGCGTTTTTATTACCTGTGCATCAATAGCATAGAAACTAATTAGATATTTTAAGGAATATATGAAACACGTTATTCGTATGGCAGTATCTAACGGTGGGCGTGTAAACACACCTTCTGCTGTTACTATAGTTACAATTGATTATTTTGATCATTTGAAGACTGAATTTGTGAAGGGTTTAATTTTTTGTGGGGCAATGTTTGGATATCATTAGATAATCCCCTGGTAAATAAACAAAAAATAAATAAATAAACAAAAAAAGCAGGGCAAGGAAATGATAACATCTGATTTTAATCATCAAAACATATCTGCTTAGAAAGATGGTAAGAAAAAAGAACTGATTTTATCAACACAAAATCTCCACCTTCCTAAAAGATAAACAAATAATTAGACATAAGCAATGAATGAAATCCTTTTGACGTAGTTTTTGTTAAAAAAAGGTGTGATCAACATTGTCATTACTCTCCGTTCGAATGACGATGCATATTTGAAATTTTTGTGTCAACATTACCCATGACCGCTAGATATTAATTTCCATTTCTCATATATAGGAATCATTTCAAATCTTTAAGTGTAACCTTTTTTTCTAATTTTGAGAATAATGCCAAAATAATTGCTTTCCTTCGTTAGGCAGCACTGTTTGCGTCCAGTTAACTTCCATGGGAATTAATTTGCTAGCGTTTATGTTATAGACTAATTAAATGAACCTTCTTTTATAAACGTATATGTTAATCATTTATCGTTTATAGAAAGTACATTGTTGTAGCAAAGTGAACGAAGTATTACGTCGAGTTCCAATGAATTTTCTTAATATCACTTTTTTAATTTGTGCAATTCTCGATCAGTTAGCATCTTGCTTCTACTTTACGGCCCTCTCTGTGCGCGGTTCCCGTAAAAAGCGATAAAGCTATATTTCCAATACTTTCTTATATGCGTACTGGCGTTAAAGAAGTTCTTTCGCGTTAGCTACATACCAGATAACAAGAAAAAAGCCCTGCGTACGAAATTGAGTATACACACACCTATTTTTCCTCAAAAAAAGAAAATGGAAACCACCATTCCGCCTTCTCTTCCTCTTCGATCCCACCCTCCCAACCCTTTTTATAATAGAAAGTCTGTCGGAGTAAGTTGTGGTGCAAAACTGTTTCCAAATATCGAAGTCTGGGTACAAGTTTAATATTGGATTGTTTGCGCTAAGTAATTTTGACAGGTAATAAGTTAAAATAATGACCATTGATAAATCTCATTCAGCAATTGGATTATAGAATTAATTAAATAAAGAATTCAACAAAAATATATTATTCTCGTCAATCAAGTTTTTAAAGATACGGTGGACTTATTTTTGACAAGCTGTAAGATTTTGCATGTGCACAAAAAAGTCAATTAAAGTCGCACACAGGTCTGCCAGTTCTGTATTTTCAATATGGTAAAGGTACTCTCCTCCCCATACGTCAAACTTCCTCTTTATTTTTATTTTTTTTAGAATGGGCGTATACTTGTGACTCACACTCTATGACGTGATCCTAAAATTTGTTTGTGTACATCGCGTATAGCTGATAATGTCATTGCTTTTGTAGAGCAACTGAATCACTTGAGAGTATTTAGCTAGACATTTGACACCTGACCTTGTCTAACCCAACTGTACATTAATTACACCACATGAAAGTTTCTATATAATCAAGACAAAAGAGTTCTTCCCTTTTGGTCATACTTTATTCTAAAAAAAATACAACCTGTAGATACGTCTAAAGGAGACAACATAAATTTATTTATTTTTAGCAAAACAAGTGTTATTGTCAGGAACAAAATAAGATTAGGGGGAATTAAATTTGTTCTAAACTTACATTACTTTGAATTTAAAAAAACACACCTTGTTGTGAAATGATAGCTAAATTTGACTTTCATTTTCTTTGGTCAATTTGTTTCAATTTTAAAATTTAAAAAAAAATCAATTAATAAATCAATTAAACGATAAATAAATAAGGCGCCAGTCATAATGCTTACGAAAGTGTTGCACACTAAAAGCACCGTAATGAATAAACAAATCTGTTTTGTAACTTACGCTAAAAGGAACTTGAAGGTTTATATAAGGAATTTCTAACCCAACTTTTCCTATTAACATAGCAAAACACGTAAGAGAATTCTTTCTGCGTATGTAACAAGAATGAACATACATATATACGTGCATATTGTATCTTATTTTCCTTATAGGATGATGAAAAATTAAGATAACGCGCATGACGCATGCATGAAAAGTGGGATGACGATGTACACCTTAAGAAAAAAAGGCTTCATTCATTTTTGTAAACATTCAAATGTGCTTATTTTCTTGTTCTTTTTCCACAGCAAAACTATTGTAAACCCACGCGATATTGCTTAAATTCCGATGATCTCATTCCTAAATACCTCATAGAACTTATATTGTTCGAGACACGCAGTTAAGGTTTAAACAATTTTTGCTCCACATTTAAAATAGCTACAGCAATAACAACAACAACAACAAAAGGCAACAGATAAACTAAACTGTAAAGCGCGCGCAATTTATATGTAAACAAAAATCCATAATGGTAGCTGATAAATAAACTCATACTTACGGATTAGCATAAAAAACTACATGCAACTTTTTAATGAAAGTACATGTATACAGAATCTCAAAACAATTTAAATTTAAGTTAAGTTTTTGTTACCTCTCATACAACTTCAAATAGCAACGAACAAAATTGCAAGAGAATTTATGTTGAAGTAGGTCTTTCTAATTAGAAAAAGATTACACATAATTTGTTTTTTTATATAAAAATACAAGTTGTTGATTTTCGGATTTATAGCGCAAGTAATTAATACCTGGGGCTGTGATAGTTTGTTTGTAAACAGTGATTAAAAGTTGATTGATGCAGACATGAAACATGCTAAGGTGTAGTCTTGGTTCTCTTGCTATAATTATTTAAATTTGATTGATGCAGACATCAACAAACCAACGAATGCAAATGTAACTTTGAGAAGTCAATTTACCATAAGTTATTGATTTCGCCGAATTAAATTTTATATTTGTCAAAATAAATTAAAATTCGTGTAATTTGTTTTTTTGCGTTTAGCTATAAAAAATTTGGTGTTAGATTTTGGGGTGACGGCAAGGTTTTAGGGTCGGGATTGTACCAAAGACGCAAATGTTTTAAGAAATCACAAGGATATACACAACACAAGATTACCACTTTTAAACTACGGAAAAGTTAGGGCCTCTAATTTTTTTTCTAATTCTACAATACCTCACTGCTATGGGACTGGTATCGCCGTTATAAACTTTTTACGAGCAACAAGAGTGTACTGTCAAAAAAATTTAAGCTATTTCCACAATTTTAATGTATTTTTGTTATTAAACTATTTTAATATTTATTATTATAACTAATGTTTATTATTTATCAATGTAACGGACGTGTTGATAGCATATACGAAGTGCTAAAGATAATATGCTCGATAAGGGTCATTTTAAACGAACGACGTACAACCAGCTTTCAAAGCCACATATAAGTATAGAATTTTATCATCCATAAAATCGGATATACCTAATTTATTCCAAATCATTAGTACAGCCCTAAGCTCTTTGGAAAAGCTGTTTTCGCAGACATGGTTAATGTGAATTCAAATTTGTACATCCTGTTTTTAAATATTGAGTTGATTTGATTGACAGCAGCTAACAACAAACAACAACAATAACAACAAAAATAAAAAATACAATTACAAAGAAAAAAACTAGGATTATCAGCTTTTATTTATAGAAATATTATAAAATAAAAATATATTTAATGTGGTAAACGTCACTGTATTTTATTAAAAGAAATTCTTGGTTTTTTTTATTCACTTTCACTTGTGTTTCCAAGAATACGTCCGATTTTCAAAATACTATACTACAAAATACGGAAAAGGGGTCTGCGTACTAATGCGAAGGTTTCCCTTTCATTATCAGTAACCAATTGATAATTGAATTTCAGACAGTCATTTTATGCAACTTTAAATTATGACCCAATTATAAATTTGATATTTTAACATTTAGCAAATTATTTTTAATAACACCACTTTCAATAAATACAGGTACAAATTGCTTAATCTGCCTCTCCTCACATCCGCTATATTAATATATATAATTATTTTTCTCCTCTATCTCTTAATTATTATAATACCTGCTAATCTAACTTTTAAATTATTAGAAATAACATGTCACAGTCCCTCTTCGCTCTTGTGGGTAAACACAGAGTTTCCCTTTATGCTAAAGCTATTTTACTTCTTAGTATACTTTCGTTTAGGGCACAAGAAATTGTTTCTGTTTTCTTAGCTACAAAAAACTTTATTCGACGTGAGGCTGCATTAGGGAAGAGAAGGCAGACGACAATGCTAGTATACCTCATGTAAAATATAGTAGCAAACATTTCGGGTAACTACAATACAGTGCAAATTAGTTTGTGTTTTGTTGGTTACTCCCTCAAGATCCCTATAAATGCAATCCACATTTTAAGACTAGCCCTTCAGAATAAAATTTCATCGTTAAAGACGAAACTATACTAATAAATTGCTAATTACGTATGAAGCAACAATATTTAGTCTCAATCTCCATTGACTACGCACCCCACCCTTTGCTGCTTATTTCTTGTATGAATACAGGATCCGTGAAGAACAGATATGTATATAAATATATATAGCTTTCGAATGGCTATACTGTAAAAATATTCGTTTGAAATACAAAAAATAAATAAATCACTGGAGTTCAGATAAAAAAAATTCTTTGCTATGTTTGCATCTTATATTTATGCAAATCATCTAAGCTCCTTAGCAATAGGTTAAAAGTTTTTGTAAAGATATGCATGTAAGATGTTAACAATAAACAAAATGGTAGCTAGAGCAACAAGTAAAAATATTATTTAATTATTTTTGTCGTATCCTTGGTCATACACGGACGGTATTTCATTATGTCTTTTCTCCAAAAAATCTGGTAACAATTTGGAGCACGGCAACAAAATATTCTTGGAATTTAACCCATACACAAAAATCACAGTACTGGGAATATTACCAGGTGATAATATGACTCTCTCAAGGGGGATGATTTCGGCGTGGTCACAGACGGACAACATTAACACAGCCACGAATTTAAGCGCCATTTACGCCCAAATTAAATTCCAGACATTGTAATTACAATTATAAATATTTTAAATATCTGGAAATTAAATGACAGAAAAACCTATAGTTAATGGGGATGGATATACTTCCGCCACAAAAACCTAAAAAGAGGGAGTGGGGTGGGGTGGGTGGGGTGGTGTTTTTAAAACGATTTTCATTTTAGACATAGTTTTCGCTTTTCATCTTGTAGATACAACTAAAAAATGCACGAATGTAGGAATGCTATTTTTTGCGTAAAGTCACGGATGACGAAAATACTTCCTTTATAAAGACAAACTTTTTTTATAAACAAACCGCTTAGAGGCGGCGCATCGAAATTACTGAATCATCATTTTTTTTTGAAATTATACAGAAAGCAGGTAGAAAAATATCTTTTGATTTATTTTATTTTTTAAAATTAGTTTTCAAAATGTACAAAAGATTAAAAAAAAACCATCAAACATGAGCAATTTTGTGTTACTTGCGTAAGCCTTTCACTAAAGTCTTTGTTTTTTAATCAATACATCTTTACGTGGACGCAAGAATAATTAGTGAAAGTCAATTAACTATAGATTTAAAAAGCCATTGTTATGCAAATTAGGAGAGGTATTTAAAAACTAATCAACAACTCTACGGAGAACATAACTTCAGTTTATACATGATAGAATCACAGAAAGGTCACATTGTTAAATTCATATCATCGGAAAGAGAAATAAATTTGAAAGTTTATTAATATAACTGAAACAATTATTTTGTGCATTGAGAACATTTGTTTACAAATATGGTTGTTAGTACAGCAGCAACTGCGTCAGATGCGATATCAAGCGCTGCGATGACGATAAAAACCGACGCTATTCCGTCGCGTGGGTTTCCATCGCCAGCAATGAAGATACCACGGTTTGGAGGTTTCGAAGGAAAATACACGGATGCGTTTTCGGCTGGTTTGAATTTACCGTTTAACGCTATACCTCAGTTACCGCAGTTACCGTATTTACGACCAGTTTCTCCAACCAAACCAGATGATGAAAGAATTGGTGGATTTAGGTTAAAAAGCGAAGGAGGTAAGAAAAATATATTTTAATCACGTGATTTGTAAAAATTCAATTAAGTAAATAAAAGGATATTTCACGATAGGAAACGATACGATAGGAAACGATACGATAGCAAACGTGTATACCTACGTGTCTACTATAGGCTGGTATTTTTAAAGATAATAGTTGTGTGCTTGCAGACAAATAAACATTTGTTGCATTGTTTCATGAGCAATGCTAACTTAGGGTTTTCCTACAAGAGTAATTATCGAGGAATAATTATTAAGTTCAAACTTGCTGTTAATTGGCTTGTCCCATAAGAAATAAAAAAGTGTTAAAAAAATTCTGTTCAAACGATGCCGAGATTACTATTGTGCCATGTTTTTGATTTACCAAGAGGAATGAAATTTGTAAAATATTTTGTTTTGTTTCTATGATGCAAAAAAAGTAAAACTTGTTTTGTTTAATTTTAGAAGAGTCAACGATGACAAATATTGAAGATGACGATGATGATTTGAAATCCGACGAAAATAACAACAGCAAATCGAAATCTCTCGCAAATAATCGAAAGTCGCGTAAACCTAGAACGATATACAGCAGTTACCAGTTGCGCCTGCTCAATAAACGATTCGAAAGAACGCAATACCTAGCTCTTCCAGAGAGAGCAGAGCTCGCTGGTAAGAATTTTTCTATTTTGTATATATGTCCCTTCACACAAACATTAAGTTTAAAAAAACGTTATGAGTTTCTTTACCGTTAATCTTAAATGTTTTTTTTGTTACTTAGGTGAACTTGGTTTAACTCAAACCCAAGTAAAAATTTGGTTTCAAAACAAGCGTTCCAAGTTTAAGAAAATTGTCAAAGCTCATGGCGGGTCAATTCCAATCACGTCAGCAATCCATTCACCGTACACAACAGGAAACCGAGTCTCATTTCCAACTGCATGGGAAAACTTAAAATCACCGAGTACGATATCTCCAACTACAACAACGTCTAGTGGTTATCCTCCTAGCCACCCTTTAACGTCTTCAATATACGATAACATGTGGTTTCACCCAATGACTTCTAGCGGAGGACCTACTCCGTTTTCTTTTCCAAGTATGGACTTGCTTAGTCAAGCAGCAAATATGCAGGGCTATACGCCGGCTGCACATTCAGTTTTATAATATTTTCTTATTTTTTTTTAATTTACTTGTTAATACGTATTTTTTTTTGGTTGACCATCTATCGAGCATTCGCGTGTATTTCAAGTTTATGTTTTTTTTTACAACAGCAACCTTCTTTAAACTTGTTTCGTGCAGTTACTAACATTGTTCTAGCGTTCACTTCCTTTGTGTTTTTAAAGAAAAAATTTTATTTTATTTTATTTTTTTACACACGATAGCATTCTATAACCGCACACGAACATAAAAAATACTGCTTATTCATCTAAACTTCAAAATATTTGGAAGGAATAGTCGTAAACAATTTTTTTTTTCGTGTGTGCGATATATGACACGTTTTATTTTTAGTAGGATAAAGTTAGGAACAATTTATAAAAAGCACATGAGATGCTATCGAATTTATAATTAAAACAAAAGAGATTTTTTAAGCGCCTGTATATATGACTTGTACAAAATTCTAATTTTTAAGACCTGATGTTTGAGAATATTTGGATACATATAAAGCTGTTTTTTTTATTTGTTCACGTGACTGAATAAACCTAGTTTTCGATCTATTTATTCCAATGCAGGTATAGGGAGTCAACATTCGCCCAAATCATTTTCCCTCCCACGCTTTGAATACACTACATCGTTGTTGCGTGTAAAAGGACTGGGCACGATGTTGCAAAATATACAGATGCCAATTTTAATCTGCAGCGAAAGAAAATCTTTTCAAAGAATTTGAATCAGATTAATGGATATAGAGAATATAAGGATCTTTTTAAGTCTTTTATTAAGAATATATTTATCAATTTCACCCATTTTAAATGCTCTTTATCATGCATTGAGCAAAAAACATGAGAAAGTTATGTCAGCAGTCACTTGTCACAATTGATAATCCCACGCTAAAAACGTGAATGTTATTTTTTTTCAGTACATATATAGCACAAAAATAATAAACAAAACACCATTCCAACTGAATTAATAAGCAAGGCATAAATTTGGGTAAGAGAGGCAAATACGCGTGAAATTGTATTAGCTTCATTATCTTATCATTATTAGGTCGCATAAAACGAAGAAAGAGGCTGCTGTAAAGTGTACGTTACAACATTGCATTTATTTATATCTCACAAAAGGGTGTGTCTGCAAGCCCAGCCCATGTGTGAGTTTTTTTTAATAAGGATGTTCGTGTGTATAAATCTCAGTAAAAACTTTAATCAAATGAGCTAAAAAATCTTTCAATGCTCAGATTCATAATCTTGTAAATCTTATCTGATTAAAAGATGGATTATCTATTCTCCATCTTAAGTCTCTAGTTACCTAGCATCAATTTGTGACGCAAGTACATGTTTGTGACGTTAACTAATTTAGGACTGTTGAGGCAGAACAGGATGGTATCCGGAACGCGAGGACAGGACAAAAGTAGTTTGACTAATCCCACATTTATATAAAAAATATGGCATACGAACCCTCTTAGGCGGGATCCTTTTATCGTCGTAAGCGAACGAGAACCGCTGGATTACTGTCAGGTTAATATTTTGTCACATTAAGATAAAAATAATTTTTAGTGGTAACCAAGAACTTGTTGTTGTTGTGTTGCAAACCGATTTATGTGTTTCAAAATCGGATTCATTTGCGAATTAGTCATCTGGGGTTGTTGTTGTTATTGTTGTTGTATTGACGTTGAAGTTTATTTTTGGCATACCTGTTTCAAATTAATCACTTTTCATGTCTGCATGTCAGATGTAATTGTTATACAATTATAGAACAAGAAGAAGCGTGTAAAACACGGAGATAGAAAGGATAAGATGAAATTTTTTTAATAGGACCATCAAAAACTTAATAAATTTGACAGTTACTAGATAGAATCTAACTCACAATGCCCTTTTCTACGACGAATTTAAAAATAACCTACACCAGCGTGACCATTAATAAAATGAGAACAAAAGTTAGGATATTAAGGAGAATTAAGGAGGCAAATTGACATTTTTAAGGATATTTTGCTGCGAACGAGAGTTATACATAATATACAAAACATTGTGTAGCAACTTCCACTCGTATTTTGAGATAAATCGTTACGCAAAAGGAACTCGGAATCAAATTACCTAAAGTTAAACATTGCGAGAAAATCGTTCTACTTCTCAGCCGCAAAATTATATAACACCTTACCAATTGTGATTCGGAAGGAAAACTCTATCGTTATCTACAAGAAACTCCTGAAGAACTTTTATTCTAAATAAAAATAAACTTGTAAATATTTGAATTAATCTGTGACCTTCCCGTTACATTGATAGTTCAGCCTAATCCATGCATAGCCCAGTCTAATTGTCCATGCTGCTGGGAGTTCAGTATCCATTTTTTTTTTATTCAGTTCAACTTTTTCTTTTTTCTTCTTCTTTTTTCTTAACGCAGGACACAAATTAATAGCAGTATATACTTAAATACTGAATTGTAAATATCCTGGGTAAAAATTAATGAATAATAATAATAATATTAATAATAATAATAATTAAGAATTAAAATTAAGAAAAAAGGAGAAATTAAGGAGAATAGCTAAAATTTCTAAAAGTAAATTTAAGTAGTTTTAAGGAGATTTTATTTTCTAAGGTTATTTAAGGTATTTAAGGAGGAGTGGTCACCCTGTACACAATTAAAAACAAAAGAAAGGTAATTACGCCTCAAAATGCAATACCCTTTTTTATTGATTCTAAGGAAATATATGCAGTGCATGCAATTTTTATCTAATAACAACAGCTGGAACCAACGCTATTTTCTAATTATAATAAAGAGTTTTTGCAAGGTTCTAAGAATTGGACTTTAATTGGATGAAAGGAGGGAAGGTTGGGTGTGCGTCAAATTTAATCCGAAGATGTCAAAAGGAATTTGAGTTTTTAAATGGTCACACGTGTGAAAAAAAAGCATATGAAACAAGAGAACCTCATCTTCAGAAGGAGATTGGCGACATTATAGGGTTTAGGAGCCCTGATACGTTTTTCGAATTACGGGACGGGTCTAAGTAAATTTGATGTGAAAAAATAACTTGCTTATCTCCGTGAGGCAGCAACGTGGTTGTCGCTAGGGGGAGAACTTCTCCGATTCACAATACATGATACATAATTCATCACACATGAATTTATTTTACATGCTCCTAAATATCGAGATAACTTCAAGGTCAGTTATGATTATCGACTTCTGTTCATTACAAACGAAGTACTTATTAACACAACTTATAATTAAGAACGATGCTGTGATACAATCAAGTAGAATGATTGGAGCCAAGGAAAGGAAGTTCATGAACGTTTGAAATTTTTACGAGCACAATCATTTCATACATTTCGTTATCAGAATAGCTTTTTGTGTTCATTATTTACGTTTGCTCGATTGTGTCATGTAGAACATTTTGTCTCGGTTATACAAAAAGTGTTTTTAGGTGCCTTATTTCCAAAGTAAAGCCTCGCTGGCCTGAGAAGATATTGAACAAATTCACCAAATTTTGTGCACGAGAAATATTTTAGAAATTCTATTCGTGACGATTAACAGAAAGATTTTTTCCAACAAAAATTATTTTAACCTTATGGTAAAATCTTTTATGTCAAATGCACAAAAAAACAATATTTCCGTTTATAATTAACTATATACCTTCCGAGAAACTTACTGCTCGAAAAAATTGATGTTCAAATGCAAATTTTTCAGGACCCTACCTCCCTTAAATTTATTGTTTATCAAAAATAATCACATTTATTCTTTTTCTACAGGGGGGTGTATTTGGTCTCTCTTTTCTCTCTTTAACTCGAAAAGTAATTTTCTTTTTCTTGGCTTTCACGTGTAATGGAAAATTTAATAGTGCTAATTTAATTCAAGTAGTATTTAGGTATTTGTGCCAAGATTTATGTACACTATCTTAACAAAAGATTTACAGAATCTAATTACACCAAACCTCCTTAAACATCTTTGATTGCACGAAGCCCAAAAATTAAGAACAATACATTTTTTAACCAATCAGATATTAAAGGATACAAAACAGATTTAGTTAGAGAAGTTTTCCTCTTACAAATCGTAACTTCAATTTTATAAACATTAGTATACGACGCACCATAAATTAATCAACATATTTGGATAAATAATATAAAAATGAATATATACAATCTCTATGATACAAATGTAAAATTCTGAGTAATTTAATCAGAGAAACTTTTGAGTCCTTAAACTTGCAAATTTTTTTGGATAAACTTTCCTGAATCCACAAATTAATTGTGAGATCTGAAATTACAAAGTTTTAGAGATTTCGCGGCTTTTCTGATTCTGATATAGAAGACAAAGTAGTATATATTGTTAATGACAGATAACGGAAAATTAATTTTTAGGATGCATCCGTTTAAACTATCGTCGCTTTATATTTTACAAAAAATATAAATTTGTCGATGTGAAGGCATTTAAAACGCGGAATTCTTAAAAAAATTTTAGTGCATTAACTTTCGTCAATCAACGATTTCTAAAGTTTTACTGAACAAACTCTCGGAAACGGAAATGATCAAATTTTCGCAATAAGAGTGAAAAAGTTTCTGCAATCACAGAAGGCGAAACTAAAATTTTTTTCACAGCATGCACAGCTAATATTTTTACTGATTTACAAGATGGCCATGTTGTAATGTGATAGATCAGAAAGCTTCATGTTTACAAAAATCAGAGGCTGACTTTTCGTAGAATGTTATTTGGTACTATTTCAAAGGTCTCGAAAACGGTGTCGAAAACACTGATTAGTGAGTACAGCACAGTTTAGTTTATCCTGTTCATTATAAAACAAAATATCTTCATATATATATTAACATACAAATAATGCAACATTTTGAAACAATCTTTTTTAGAATTTCTATAATGGCAGAAAAATTAAAGACAAGATTGCAAACTCTCCTTTCCCACACGGTTATCAAAAAAGTCGTCTTGATTGGAATAATTTGTAACTTATGAATCCAATGGAACAATTTTTAACAAAATACCAAATTTGGAAGGTATTTCATCCCATATGATAGAATCATCTTATTTCGCACGTTTTTTATTTCATTGAAAATAAAGATGATAATAAGCGGCAGAAAACAAAAAATGTTAACACAATTCCTTTTGATTTTTACTTTCGCAATTTTTTCTTCTATTTTTCCTTGTTCAAAAAAACAAAAAAACAAAGGTGTGTAGCGATGTCCTGTATATCTGTGTTCACGTGAACACACGCTTTTTTTTAAGAAAGAGACTTTTCTTGTGTTAAAATTCATTCAAGTCTCATACGGCGACAAATGGCGGACCACATTATCCGAGTAATCAAACAGGTAAATTTATTCTTTCCAAGTAAATAGTCAACAAGCAACAGATAAACAACAGTCAAACCATTAAAATACACAAACTTAAGCAAAATCGAGCATCTGCCAAAATGTGTTTCTTATAAAAAAGTATGCACATGCGTTTAAAAAGATAGGAACACTTAACTGTGAAGACCACACAACAAAACAAGAGGTTAAACTAACAACAAAAATGACATCATCAAATAAATGTCTTTCCTGCTATTACCAACCTAGAGATTTCGCGTAGTAAAACCAAAGAAATGTTTTCTTTATTTAGCGCCCGGTGCTCTTTAACTATTTCCGTCGTTATGCTCAGCGCTAATTAGAGGAAAATGCTAGTCGTAAAACCAAATAAAACAACAAAAAACAAATAACCAATCAGTGGCCTTCTTTCGTAACAGTTTCCTTACTTCTTGCGGCATTCTTTACCATGGTAACGACTTCAGTATATCTTGGATCGTTCTTAAATGTTGGCTTGCAAACTTGCGAATGATTAGCGTCTAGAGGAATGTATCGACCATAGCCGACATTGGAAGAACTTTGTGGTACAACCATTGTTTTCATTTTCACCACAGGCAAGATCAACGGAAGTGTTTCGCCAAAGTCTACACATTTAATATTGAACTTTTCCCGAAGACAGTCAAAATCGGAATGCAATTCCTTCAATTTTGCGCTGTGTCCACTTAGCTCGTGTACTTCGACGGATGGAAATAAAATATACCTTGCTTTTTCAGATTTGGTTGCGATTGGTGATCCAAGATGGGGGACAGAGTAAAAAATAATCCCTTCCGTTAAAGATAGAATGTTGTCACATTGATTTTTCGTGAGCCCACTCCCTAATAGCAACAGCTTCTCCACAATAAGCCCACCCATTGAGTGTGCCACCCAAACAATAGGTTTATCACCCACGCCGCACTTTTTTAGATTTCTTTTTATATTTTCTGCTTGCACATCCAAGGAATATTTATCTTTTCCGATTGGACAGGACAGCAGCCAATCAGATATATACGACTCATATTGCACGCAGATAACACGCGCTTTTGGACAATCAACGCATAACCATTCTTTTGGCCAACAATATGTGTATTTCTCCTCTTTGCACGAGTCACTCTGTCGCCACGTATAAAACGTACTACCGTGTATTCCGTGAACAAATATAACATCTACGTCGGGAGTTTGATCGGTTCGACAGTCGGGATTAAGAATGTATATACCGTCAGGAGAAAGCTGGTAACTGTTAAATAATGCATCAAGGTTGTAAAGGATCCGGTTTGCAACTATTTTCAAAAACAACACATTGCTTTTTTTCCACTTCATCAACACAGGTAACAAGTCAACGTCTACTATTGCGGTACGATTATTTTCGTTACAAGCTAAATTGGCGATAATATTACCACAAGCTAGTAAAACATCGTTGTGTTCTTCAAATCGCAAAGTGATCTCCCTGACAATGCGTAATATTCGAAGTGAGAGTAACGGATTAGAAGCTACCAGCTCGTTGTTAGAATATCCTCGAAGGATCTTTAAATAAGTTCGAATGTTCTTTCGAAAGGGACAAGGATGTTCCAGTTTAGATAAATCAAGTGTATCTCTTTCAGTACAAAGGTCCACCATGGCATTGGGGAAGGGGTCATCGGGAAGCTTTTGGAAGACCAACTGTTCATAAAGCCAAGAAGAACAATCCTCATGTTCGTTTGGCACAAATGCTCTGATGTTATTCAAAATATCTTCCACGCTTTTCTTTAGTTCCAAGTCTGTTTCATCCGTGGTGACATATGATATCGCGTCATCGAAGGTACCATCTGGAAACCAATTGGATTGGATATCTTTACTTCGTGCTAAACCAATCAAAGTTGTGTAATCACATTTCTTTATGTAATCCTCCAAGACTGCATTGTCGGGAAATTGAACAGTGGATAAAAGTTTTACACCAAGTTGGTGTAAAAACATGGATTTACTGTTGGCAAGGTAAATCAAAAAAGACGTTATGTCCATTTGGTGGAACACAGGTGACACGGAGAACTGGCGACAGTATTGTATCAAGTACTCTTCGGTAAATTCGTATGCTCTTTTTGATTTCCACTGAAACCATTGCTGCACGTCTGAAATGTTTTTATTAACAACAGTTTCCATATCCGCACCAAGTGTACGTTGGTACTGGTACGTTAGATACGAAGACATGACACCAATGCCCATACTGATCAATTTGCAACTTGTTTTTAATCTTTGCAAAGCCATCTTATATTTGTTGTTACCTAGATGAAAAAGGCAATAGTAGCTAAATAGCATCAATTTTCATCATGGATTTAAATGATAGACACAAGCAAAGTAATTTTTATGTTGATAAAAGATACTCAAAATGAAACAAAAAGCAATAGTTTAGAACAAGCCCATTCAGACAAACAGGCTTATTCAGACAAACAGGTCTATTCAGACAAACAGGCCTATTCAGACAAACAGGCCTATTCAGACAAACAGGCCTATTCAGACAAACAGGCCTATTCAGACAAACAGGCCTATTCAGACAAACAGGCCTATTCAGACAAACAGGCCTATTCAGACAAACAGGCCTATTCAGACAAACAGGCCTATTCAGACAAACAGGCCTATTCAGACAAACAGGCCTATTCAGACAAACAGGCCTATTCAGACAAACAGGCCTATTCAGACAAACAGGCCTATTCAGACAAACAGGCCTATTCAGACAAACAGGCCTATTCAGACAAACAGGCCTATTCAGACAAACAGGCCTATTCAGACAAACCTATTTTTCCATCAAACCAATTTTTTCATGCGAATGCTACTAATACACTAACTAGATAGCGAAAAAAACGATGCTTACAGCCAGTCAAATCCACTTAAATATAAGATTGACAACAAATCTTAAATGGAAAATAAGAAAAAAATGAAGAACTCTGATAAAACACAGGAAAAGTTATGTTTATAACAAAACTCAGAAACATCTTTTAATGTGGTAGCACTTCCACTGAAGTTATTGAATTTTAAAGTAATTCTTTAAAAAACACTTTGTTAAGCATAATTTAAGAACAATGCATACAGCCAGTCAAATCCAAGTACATATTGTAACTTAGCTAACAACAACAACAATAACAACAACAATAACAACAACAGCAACAACAACAACAACAAAAACAACAGCAACAACAATAAATATTTTTGTCATAATTTCATTAACCTATTTTTTTATCCTCAGATTTTTAAAATATAATTACAATATTCAAAATTGAAATCTTTAAAACCACTGAAAAGATTTTTTTAACTTGAATATTATAGACTGATCAATTTTTTATTCATCCTGAAAAAAGCACTATCAAAGGAGAACTGTTGAGAAAATCATCACAAGTGGTTAAATTCATATAACTCCTGATTTTGCCAACACTTTTTACTAAAATATCTATTGCATTGCAGCTATTTTGCAGCAAAACTTCATACTTACTGTAACCTTCGGTTTTCCTAGATATGCAGATTTATAAACAAGCATGTTGAAAATACATGCTGTGATAAACAATATTTATTTTAAAAAAAAGATCTGAAAACATTACCAATATTTTAAATATAATTCTGTTGACTATTTAACCTGGGAATTACTGACATACCAAAGGAATTGCAAATATTGCCAACATTTTGTCAGTATTATATATTTAAAAACTTCTGGAAATCCTGTCGACCTTTTTTAACAACAACAACAACAACAAAAATTGAAGACTAGTCTTTAGGAAGCATAGGTCTCATACTATCACTGCTATCCCAAGCTCTTGTCTTCTCACTTTGAGCATCATTTTGGAAGACATCATTTTTAGCACCTTTGTAAAAGAACATGAAGTACATTAGAACACAAAAACATGCAGTTCCCACTAGAAGAGGTTTGGCTGATTTTTTTGGATTCGGATCATAACCAAATGTTTCATCAACTCTATGTTTTGCTGCTTTTGACGACGTATAAACAACTGCTCCATCTTTCCACTCATTTTTAGATTTACCACCAGCACAGCGTACAGTATTTCGAATTGGTGAAGACTTGATTCGTAAAATATTTAAAGACGGAATTAGTTTTCTCGCTGCAGAAAAACATCTGCAGGTGACTGTTGTCAGTGACATAATATCGTGTTTACATCTAAAATTAAAGCAAGCAGAAAATATGAAGAAAAAGATTTGTTCTGTGCAGTCCGTATCTGCCCACACTGCTCTCCACCTGAGTGTCACAACGACTAAAATTACAGCGCTGAAGTATGTTAACTTAAAAGCATAAAGTTTATAAGCATTTTTAGATTTAACATCTTAACCTATAAAAAAATGAAAACAATTGTAGTAAAGATTAACTTTATATCATTGCTTATAAAAATTTTTATATGCCTTTGTGACTAGTGCAAGTTTAAAAAAAGCTAAAAAAAAACATGTTAATTTCAAGAATAGAAATAGAGGTATTCGTATTTGCTGCCAAAAAATGTCACGTACATATTATAACAACAGCAGCAGAATTTCTTAGTATATAAGTCATGGTCTAAAGAATTTGATAACTTTTGAAAAAATAATACTTTTAAAAAAATCGCCAGAATTTATGTCATGTTAAAAAATACAGAACAGGGTGTGAAGGTTACATAATATTCTGATTATTTAGAAACTGTATAAAAAGATGTCCCGGCTTTCTCTGATTTCAGATTTTTACAGATTGTCATTGTCAGCTTTAAATTCTTATAAAAGGTTAATCTGATGCTAAAAAAAAAGGTCTCTTACCTTAAAGGTATTGCTACATTTTAAAAACTTAGGTACAAAATAAAATAAAATAGTCAAAAAACAAAAAAAAAACATCTATTTCATAAATCATCATTTTTAAACTTCCAAATTTTTACATTCATATCGTCAGAACAAGAAACTAATAAAGAGGAATCTATTGGATTCCACTTCACACAGTTTACATCTTGTATATGAGCTTGATCTAAGCTAACTACCATTTTATAACATTGTTTGTTCTTACTACTTAACTCCAAGTCCTCTTTGAATATCTTAATAGAATCGTCACCACCAGCAGATGCAATAAGACCTGAATGATGACACCAGTCAACATCATACACAGGCCTAGTGTGGTATCCTGACAATGTGCAGACACATTTCCATGTTGGATCATTGCCTGTAGTGATAATCCCATCTGGATTATTTGGGTGATAGCATTGCCATATTTTTAAATTATGGTCATCTGACGCAGAAATGATACGGTCACCTGTTTTATCAAAAGAAATAGACCAAATAGTTGATGTGTGACCAGTTAATGTATCATAACATGT
Organism: Hydractinia symbiolongicarpus; assembly: GCF_029227915.1. Classification (NCBI taxonomy): domain Eukaryota; kingdom Metazoa; phylum Cnidaria; class Hydrozoa; order Anthoathecata; family Hydractiniidae; genus Hydractinia; species Hydractinia symbiolongicarpus. The sequence goes on from NC_079886.1 coordinate 10,953,168, forward strand.
CCAATCATCATCATCCTCTTTGTAAACATTTATAGTGTCATCGTAACTACATGATGCCAACACATCAACATGTGGATGCCATTTTACTTTTTTCACATCTTGAGTATGTTTATTCATAACGCTGGCACATTCAAAATCATCATCATCCACTTCCCACACCCAAACGCTTTTATCACGACTGCAGCTTGCTAAGTACGACCCTGATATACTCCATGCAACAGATTTTACTTCGTTCTCATGACCCTCTAGCGTAGCAATGCATTCAAACTCACCTTCTCGGCGGTCCCAAATAGAAATTGTAGAATCAAAGCTTGCTGCTGCTATAAAATTACCACAAGGAGACCAAGATATTGATCGAACAGTACGATTATGCTGATCTGACAATGTAGACTTACAGACCCACTTTTCTCCTTCCTTGGCCCAAATTTTTATACATCTATCACCACCACAACTTGCAAGTAAGGTACCTTTCGGGTTCCAATCTACACACCAAACACGTTCTAGATGTGCATCTAAAGTTTGTAATAGTTGTAATGACATTTTGCATTTTACGATATTTTTGAAACTGAGAATGAATACTAAAAAAAGAACAATGGTTAAAAATACACAAATCATAATCAGCATTTTTCAATAAGTACTTCAGACTGTGTGTAAGCCCTCACCTAAGTTTCTTTATTGAGAGGGCTTTTAGGCATAACAGGTATGTAATGAAATAGGGTATACCTTGGTAAACGGTCACCTGCCTACTTCTAATTTCACAAGTAAGTAGGTTTATACATAGTTAGATACGAAAGATAAAAATTCAAACTTTGCTTCATTAAAAGTCGTTTTAAGTAAAGAGATTGCATAGAAAAAAATTACACACAACAACTGTAACTGCATGTTAGGTCAGCCTGCAAAATTGCTGTTGTCGTTTTATTTTACATCAGCAACACACTGCCAAGGTTGTTCAGGTAAAAAATTTTGATGTTAATACAACATTATTGATTTGCCCCAAAACACTGTTAACAAGTTCTCAAGTAATTTTTTGTCACAAAAAGTTACATAAGACATAAAAAAATACATAAATAAAAATGTAATATCCTGAAAAATAAATATTACAAAAATAAGAACGAACAAGAAAAACATATAATTGAAATACCTAGCATATTATTTTTCCTTTTGTTTGTGCATAAAGTATGATAGATAGATAGATAGATATTTTATTTATCAATAGCAGTTATATATATACAATTAAAATTAAAAGAAAATAAATATAAAGAAAAAGAAAATAAATATCATAATTAGTCAGGGTAACAAAATTAAAATATATAATGCTATTGAAGGGAGACCATACCTAATAGCATAAAGCTAAGGCAAAGGGTATGGCCACCCTTGGACAATTACAGTAAACGATACGAGACGCACAAAACAACACACACATAAAAGTGGGTCAAATGATAAACAACCAAGCGGGAAACAAATGGCCAAGTCTGACAATTCAGGAAGGATTAGTAAGAGGAAACAAAGTACTTTTTCAGATCACTTCTAAGATTAAAATAATCAAGGGAGACAAATTTTCTAGTCATTAAAGACTGCAATTTATTCCAGGAATTAATGGCATTAAATCTAATTGAGTTTTTACCAAAAGAAATAGTATTAAAGGTAGGGAGATTGATCAAACCAATTTTCTCTGCCCGAGTGCCTTGAGCATGGGTGAAGTCAACCGCAAATGTATTAAGGATAGAAGCAGGCAATTTTTCATGAAATAGTTTATGTAAAAATAGAATATTGTGACATTTGACAATATCAGAGAATTTGAGGAGCTCAAGATTACCATACAGGTGACTGGATGATGCTCTTCGAGATTCAAAAGACATGAGTCTAATAGCAAAATTTTGCAAAACAGTAATACGATTAACATCAAGACTGTTTGGCTGACCCCAAATTTGATTACAATATTGCAAGTGTGAATGAAAAATGGCATAGTAAACTAGAATAAGAACATTTAAAGGCACAAAGTGACGAAGTTTAGCTAAAGCTCCATTGGGCCTCTTGAGCTTGGCAACAGTATCATTGATCTGAGACTTCCAGCTTAAATCAGAATCTAATAGAACACCAAGATATTTAATACAATTACTAGGTATAAGCCTTTTACCATTGATAAAAAGCCTAAAATCGTAATTAAGAGGTTTCCGTGTATGTTTAAAAACAATGTACTCAGTCTTACTAGCATTAAGAGAAATTTTATTGGCATTGAGCCAATGGCAAAGAAGCTTGAGGTCAAAATTCATTTGTTTGGCCAGTTGTTTCAAAGATTTACTGAAGTTTAAGAGATTGGTGTCATCAGCAAAGTGATGCACCAAAGAAAAATTAATTGAACAATGCAGGTCGTTAATATAAATTAAAAATAAAAGAGGTCCTAAAACAGAGCCCTGAGGGACACCATGCCTGATAAGATTACTAGTTGATATATTTCCATTGATGGATACAAACTGTTGACGTCCTGTTAAGTAAGACTTAAATAGTGAGAGTGGGGTACCACGAATTCCATAGTGAAAAAGCTTTTTAAGCAAAATTTCATGATCAACCGTATCAAAAGCCTTTTGAAGATCAATGAACACTCCACATGCATAATTTCCTTTATCAAGAGCATCCATAATTTTTTGAGAGATGTTCAGAAGTGTTTGAGAAGTCGAGTAATTTTTCCTAAAGCCAAATTGATGCTTGTAGAGGGCGTTGTTTGCTTCGAGAAAACCATACACTCGTTTGTATATGATTTTTTCATATATTTTATCAATATTTGAGAGTAAGGATATAGGTCGGTAATTTGTTAATTCTAATTTGGACCCTTTTTTATAAATAGGGATGGTCTTGGCAGTTTTTAGGTTTGTAGGAAAAATACCAGTTGTGAAAGACAAATTAATAAGTTTTGAAAGTGGTATAGATAATTCAGATTTAACAAGAGTTAAAATATGGGCAGGAATACTGAATGGCCCAGAAGATTTACCAGGGTCAAGGGAAGAAATGCAATGCAGAACTTCTAAATCATCAGTTGGTGAAAGAAACATCGAATTAGAAGTAGAATTTTTTAGAAAAGAGGAGAAATGTTTTCGAGTGAACGGGATATTCATTCTGATGTTATCTGCAATTGAAGCAAAGTAATCATTAAAAGAATTAGCAATTGTCACTGGATCAGTTACAACAGAGTTATTAATGTTCATACAGGTGGGAGAAGCAGAAACAGAAGAACGAACAGAAATAATATTTTTAACCCCTTTCCAAATATTGCCAATATTTTTTTGGTTATTGCTAAAATATTTATTGAGGAAATTACTCTTACTCATTCTACATAGAGATACAATTTTGTTGCGGTACTTTTTAAAACTCTCTAGCAAGGAAGACTTTAAAATTGGATCTTTCTCTCTTAAAAAGCATTTATGCAGATGGTCTCTTTTGATTATTGAGGTAAGGATACCATTAGTAATCCAAGGATTGGATTTTTTTTTTCTTTTTTTGTTGCATGTTTTTTTTAGAGGAGCATGATTGACCAATAGACTGTTGATACAATTGTAAAAATTGTTAAACGATAAGTTGGGATCATCTACATTCAATTGTAGGATATCATCCCAATTTTTATTGTGAAGTTCGGTGAGAAAGTCATTGTGATGAAATTTCTTCCAATCATGAACAAATATATCATCAGAGGTGTGCAAAGGATTGATTGCAGACAAGTTTTTTAAGACTAAGAACTGAGGGAAATGGTCAGATATTGAACTTATAATATTACCAGACACAGTGTCCCACTTGGCTGAACTAAAATAAATATTATCAATAATCGTGCTAGAAACTTCAGTAACTCTTGTGGGAAGAATTATATGCGGGAGTAAGTTAAATTGCGAAGTAATATCGATGTAATCGGACACTTCTTTGACTGTTTCAGACTTTAGAAGGTCAATATTAAAGTCTCCAAGGAGGAAGATAGACTTGTTATCTGAAGACGCTTTCTCAAGAAGAGGCAATAAAAAATGATTGTTGAACTCATCAACAGACATCGAGGGATGTCTGTAGATGCATCCAACAATCATGTTTCTATCTTTGGCCCGTATAATTTCAATGAATTTAGATTCAAGCTCCTTGCTTTTATATGCAAGAGTATCCAGGTCGGGACGTTCAATAAATTGCAAGTGATTAGGGATGTACAAAAGAGCACCACCCTTTTCACCTTCAGTAGGTGTGTGCGTGAAGGAATAACCCGATAGATCGCAGTTAATAGGTGGGATTTTAGTCTGGAATTTGGTCTCAGTGATACCAATAACACTGAAGTCATGCCCAAGTTGACCTAACAGAATCTTTAGTTCATCAATATGTTTAGACAGAGAGGCGATATTCATATGAAAAAGGGAGAATTTATCAGAATTAACTTGAAGGGCAGAGAATTCAATTGGATCGTAATATTTGCAGTTGACACCACCCATGGTTTCAGGATGGGGGACCTCGTTGATTTCAATAGAGTTGAGCTGGGAGAGAAACCTTTTCATTTCCATAGAGGAAAGACTCTTGTCATAAACTAAGGGGGGAGTTGTTGAGCCAAAGGGGAGAATTTTGTTGATACATTTACAACAGAACCAAAGTTCATCAGAGTTTTGGAGAGATATATAATCATCAGCATTGAGACCATTGCATTTAATATGAATCCAGAATTTACAAATATCACACTGAATAGCCTTATGATTTGAATTAACAGACTTTCCACAGACACCACACGGAAAATTTATCATTTTTAAGTGAACACACAGAACATAAAAATATCACACAAAAATTATCAACAAGCCTATAGAAACAAGATAATCACGTATGAGAGCAGACGAAAACAAGCAGGAAATGACACAACACACAAAATGACAATGGGATGTGTCAAAAGATGTGTTTAGCGTTTCAAAAGCTAGACAAGATGATAAACTATATGACTACAAAACACAGGCCAGGTCATGAGTTTTTTCTATGATGTGTGGTGCAAAACACACCTAAAATAAGCTATATCAATATCCTGCACCTAAATCTTCTTAGATGCATGATATTAGGCTTTATAATTTCAATTTTTAGCATTTTTAGTATAGCATAGTAATGGTAAATTACTAGTGACTATTGTTTATTTTTGTTGTGTACTATTTTGTTGCTTTTCTAATTTACCATTATTTGATAACGGTACATTAAAGTTCACTGCTCATATAGCTTGTTCTAAAACATACCTCCTTCCCCAAAATAGTCTTGTTTGGTGCACAAAGAAAGAAGTCTTATGTTTAATTTGTTGGCGACTGGACATTAAATAAAATAGGAGATTTGCATGGTGTATCTAATTTGACAAGGTTGATTGTGCAGCCAAACGTTATAGTAGGAGGACTGAAAGGCATAACCTGGCCTGAGACACGATAAATAAATACTTATATGCTAAATAATTTCCGTTTTTGTAACTACTTGTTATTTATCATGGTCTTATACTCAATTCGATCTACAGGTTTCAATTGAAAATACCTTTTACGAACATTTGAATATTCTTCCACTAGAGACTAACTAGAGAAAAACTATACCAACCAACATATCTTTTCTTAGCAGCTTTTAAAATACTGGAAAAAGCTCTTCATAAAGTAAGACAACGTATTATAATACCATTAAAAAAACAAATCAACTGTCAATTCTCTGTGACTGCTAATATCACATCCTCCAATAGCTTCATAGTTGATTTACAGACATTTGTATTTGATAAACAATTAACTCGTACTATATGTCCTGCGTATAAGAAATATACAAATCCCGTTTGACATGTTAATAAATATAAAAGAATAACAAAATTACTCGAATAAATGCGTAAATAAGAGCTTTATAGTTAATTTTTTTATAATCTAAAATAATTTGCTATTTATCATAGTCTTAATCAACTTCATTCGATCAGCAGGTTTGGTTTGAAAATATCTTATTTGAACTGCAGAATATCTTTCTGAAGGAGATGATACATCGCGAAATGTCCACTCCTTCCAATGAAAATTATAACCATCCAATACTTGAATCTTTTCCTTATTACTTAAAAAATCTCTAGGATATACTTTTGGAATATTTGAACAAAGAACATCTTTAAAAATTATAATACCACGAAATGCAAACCAGCCACCATATTCTGGGTGAATACTAACGCCATATATCTTTTTTTCGCCCCATGGTTGATTTAACACATCAGTTTTTTGATAATAATATGCAGCACCTGCTACATGGCCAGCTGTTTGCACCAAAACTTTTGGCCTTCTTGTTGGGTGCAAATCATAGTCATGAATTATATCAATATCATGTTGCAAAGAATCTTTCAAACAGTTCAAGGTGGACGACAAGCATTGATCTAAAGGGTCTTTTACATCATTACAGTCAATATGGTTTAAGTATGGCAAAAATCCCTTCTCAAAGAAAGATGGCAAACTGATAATGCAAAATGCAACAGTGCTTTCAGAGTATGGCAAATGAAATATATTTTTAACTTGTTCGTTATACCATCCAATACAAAAAGGATAAAATTCCAACCCTTTCTTTGCAGCTTTTGCTTTTAATGCTTCTTTGATTTCTTCAACAGTTTTTAGATCAGACATAACCTGAGTAATACAAATATCTTTTTAATGCAAACTGTAAAAAACATGAATTTAAGTTTAAATATGTTAGTGATTTATATGACTATATTTTATAAGATTTGCACAATCAATAAGACTTTTGACTACCTACTTTATCAGAATCTCTCTTTTTTCTAAGTTACTATTTTCTCTATATTTTATCATTCCTAATCCACCAGTTGTGTTTTTGTTTCGCATTTTCAACAACTCGTTTTAGAACATATAGCTAGTATGAAAGCCAGTTCATAACATAGTATGTTTCACAAAACTATTAGAAAGAGAATTATAGAAGAGATCAAGTAGTTGTAGTAAAAGCTAGCACATATAAATTTTAATTACCTATATAAAATTATCTGGTTAAGGTAGTAATAATTAAATAGAACTCAAGAAAAAAATAAATGTCTTTAGAAAACACCCACAAATTTTTCTTAATTTTTCTTGAAATGGAGAAAATTTAAACATGACCATAGCTCCAACAACCTGTATTAGTGTAAAACGCACGTGCAAAGGATGTTACGCGTGCGATACGAGCTCCAAGGTTAATCTTTGTTGCGCATTCATTGTGCGGTAGAAAAGTGGGGGACGTTTGGAATCGTGAACCCCAAACACGATGGTCGAACGTCTACGTATAGCGACTCTCTCAATCTTAACTTCCAATTTTGCATGTCCGAAATAGTATGCACGACTATACTATCATTTTCTTAAATTTATTGTTTATTTTTCAGGTCATCACAAGCAAATAGGCAAAAATATGCTTCGCTTGGGTTTCGTTTTTAAAATTGTTTGAATAAAAATAACAAAAAACTCAATTAAATTCAGACCTGCTATGGTTTTTAATTGTTTTGTCAAATTAAGAAATTATCTACAATTAAATCCATGATAAAATGTCAGTTCCGCCTGTTAGTGCAGTTTTGCAACCTTGCCCCATCTGTTCTCTGTCGGCATTCAACTCCGGGTTAGTTAAGAACCGCAAGTCTGGATTTCTTGTGTAAGACCTGGTTACCAACGGCAAAGGGGCCAGGAAAAAGAGATTTATGTCTACCTAGTTCTTGTAACTCAGTCAGGAGTCGGTGAATTAGCTCGGATGGCCAGGTTGGCTATGAATAGGCTCGCTTGTTGATTAAAAGGACCAGGACTATTCAATAATTCCGACCAAACTGAAAATGTGGTGGACATTTTGTCTGACGAGTCTGCAAAAATTATTTCGAGGGCTGCCATAGCACACTACAAAATGGATTTTAAAGGTTGATATTCAAAACTCAATATTTATTTTTCAGGTGTGCGCTTAATCACATGCCTGAAACGATTAAGGCGTGTGCCAAGGCGTGCGTGTGCACTTGCGATCACACGCCTCTCCTAAAAAGCCTGATAATAACCAAATACATGCCAACAAAACAACTATATTTAGACAGATGATTCAAATCTTCATTTCTCACTGCGAGCATATGTTCTTGAACACGCTGCTTGAATTTTCTTTTTTTTTTCACCTATATATATACTGCAGACACTGCAGCTTAGTGGTTATAACTCTCACACTACAGATGAAATATTCTTTAATCAGCCAGCTTCAGGAAAAAGAATGAGTTTTTATTTTGCCTGCTTGATAAAGTGCAACCTAAATTTGGTGGGCTATGAGAAAATAAGGTGTGGATGAGTGGCTAGTTAAGATGGTACAGTCTATGTAAAGCAATGCTAGAAGTCGGAACAGGATTAACGATTCACTTAGTGATGAATTTAGTGTAAAAGTTAGTGTACATCAAGTACTTAGTCCTTTGTTGTTTGTTTCAGCCAAAAAAGAACTGTCAATGGAGTTATTATTGTATGCAGATGATTTGGTTCTCGTAGCGGAATCAAAGAAAAAATTAATTGAGAAGTTTAAGAACTGGAAGAAAGTACTAGAACAGTAAAGGCCAGGGCAAATCGAGGCAACTTTTTGAGCAACATTACCGTCAATTTTGTTGATGAACATGTTGACTCGATTTGCTATGGTTATCAACATGTTGATGAAAAAAAAACTTCTAAAAAATGTTGATCAACATTTATTAACTTTTTTATAAATGTTGATCAACATGGTTGATGAGTTTTGTACATTGCTACGATTTGCTATAGCCATAAACATTTTTGGCAACATTTTTCAGTATTTTTAAATCAATTAATTGCAAGTTGATCCTGCAACTACCACTGCTAATAAACAAAAAATTAAATGGAAGAATGAATTAGTGGAGAAACTGATTAACCTGTATGAAGTAAAATATGTTTAAATGAGTTTTAATCCATCCTCATCATTCTAATTCACTCATAATTTCTAGTATCCTCAGCGATTAGCTCCTGGACGAGGTTAGTATAGAATCGTTCCTCTTTCCTTCTTTGAATACATTTTCTGGTTGGGCCTCGCTTTTTGATCGTCATTTATTACCAATGCCAGCAATAAACATACTGCAGCTTCCTTCTCTGCCATTTTGAAAAAAGAGAATGGTATATATCAATTAAATAACCAGGAAAAAATAAATAAATAAATAAATAAACAAAAAACAAACAATAAACAAAACAAAACAAAAACTGAAAACAAAACAACACACATTGACACACACAGAACCAACACATTGACACACAAAACACGCACACATGACCCTAGTGTAATGACAAAAGTTTTAAACAATTGGCGCAAAATAAGCAGTTTAAGAAATAAGGAACTATTGTTGGGTATAAGATTGTAAAAAAAATCAGTTGCTTTAATCTTTAAAGAATTAGATGATAAATCGAGGAAGGATAAGTTGAAATGTTGGATAAACTTGTTCCATAATTAAATGGATTGAAAGCGAATTGAATTTAAACCGTAGGATACCATTTGAACAGAAGGAACACTTATAAGACCATTACTATATCCACGAATACCATATAGTTAACAGAAAAATCAAAATCAAAAGTTTTAATGACAGAGAATGGAAGTGTGTTTAAAGTAATTTTTTTAAGAAATAGGACATTATGAAGGTGGACATAATCAGGAAATTTCAAGATTTTAAGGTGGGAGAAAAGTGGATTAGCATGAGAACGAGGATGTGAAAAAGTAATAATACGTAAGGCCTGTTTTTTAAGAGTTAAAATTGTATTAATTAAGGAAGAAATGGCCTGACCCGAAAATCTGGCAACAATATGAAAGATGGGAATGAAAAAGTGCAAAATAAACTTGACAAAGAGTAATTCTGGTGACATAATGGTGCAGTATAGATAAAGTTTAAAGTTTAGAATTAATTAAATTAATATGAGATCGCCAGGAAAGGTCAGAATCGAGTAAAATACCTAAATATTTAATCATGACACTAGAATTATAATACGTTCATAATAATACGTAATTTATTATAATAGGGGCACTTGGAAAGAATGGAGGGGGATAATTGGGTAAGAAAGTGTAGAGACTTTAGTTCCTGGGGCAAAGCTCAGAGGCAGACCGAGAAAGACTTGGCAGGAGGTTATAAGGACAGAATTGATACAGAGGAAGTTGAGTTTAGATCTAACACATCTACATCACATTGGAAGAGGGTCATTAATATATCCTGTCCAAACCATGCTAGGAAAACAGACACTAAGATGAGAATGGTGACTGGGGTTTGATTCCCCTTGACAGTGATTCAAATATGGGTGAGTGAATCTATCTCTCTTAAGTAATGAAAAATTGTGTAAGTCTTCAGCCATAAATAAGTATCAATAATAAAACACTTGGTTAAAAAACAATTTATTTTCACGAATAATCTTTTACTTGATAATGTAAATTATAGATTACGAAAAGCTTCATGAAAATAAATTTTTATTTAACCAAGTGTTATATTAATTATTGATAATGAAAAATTGCAATAGTTTTAGAAGACCGACTTTCCTTGATCTTATTCTGACATACAACATGCTATTAAATTTAAGAAAGCATGGTAACTATAGCTAGCTGCAGTAAACACAAACAGGCACCACAGAAAAGTTTAGAATAAAGTGAATTAATGTGTACTTATAGCAAAGAGATTGTATCCAATTCAGAAGACTGTCACAAAAGTCTGAGATATTTTACTCATTTCAGAAATTTTCATCTCAGAATTTGGAGTGTCTCTAAAAGTCTTTAGAAAAAGAATTGCTCTCTGAAATAAAGATTTCATTTTTGAACCCAATTATAATTGTCTCAAAATGGCACAGAATGGAGTTTTGAGAGACAGAGCAAATGCTTCAGATACACGTAAACAGAAAATTATCCTTCACAAAACAAATTGGAATGAAATTTAATTGACTCCTTCAATTGGTTAAAATTTGCTAGCTATTATCTATATTTCCAAATGTAAAACTTGTTGTTGTTGTTTTCCAGAACTAGTGGCAATAAAATGTACTTTTTGACAATAACCTTCAAGGTGTTAATTGAAAGCACGGGTAATCCTATTGGAATAGTATTTAGGCTAGTGGTTGGGTAGCTGATTTTAATATTCAAGGCATATAATTTTGTAAATATACATTATATATTCAATTTGACTCCAATATGATGGCTCTTAGCTCAGTAAAACATACAAAATTATCGCCAATTAACGTAGCTCCACCATATTTAGCATTCACCTTTGCCAAAATTTGCATTTGCAAAACTGAGCCCGATAGAAATTAACCGCTTGAGGCGGGTTCATACTTCATTCGATGTAGCGACCATTTATTTTTAGTACACTAAATCATTTTCTCTCATTCGCCAGCATTAGTGTCATAGTAGTTGGAATAAGTACAACTACCACGGTGAATTGGAATTTATTAACCAATTATAGATTTTGAAATACAATTTTAAAACAATCTTTATATAGAATTTTAAAATGAAAATAAGGTTGATGAGAAAGAAAAGTTTAACTTTTAGTGTCCCGCATTTAATGTAAACATTGAATATCTTATTAAGTATAATATTGAAAAGTGCTAAATGTGCTGCAAAATAGAGTAAAGTTACTAACTAGGTTATTTATTTCAGGTTTCGTGCACACTACAAAACTTTATATGGAATTCTTGCACAACAACTTTTGGGCACACATAACTTATCCCCAGGGGTTATTGGAATCTAAGCCATTTAACAACGGGTTGCCAGTAGACATGATCAAAGAAATCCAGTAAAACAAAGAAACTTATGTGGAAATTTCTGTAGCTAGCTATTATAGCTAGATGGATTCCTTTGTTTTTTACATTTTCAGTTGTAAGCTCTTTTGGCTTTGGTATCTGTGTAGAGCAGGAAAAAAAGATGGGACCCTAGCTAGGTGAAGCAAAGTTATTTTTAATACATTGTTAGGACTTATGAATTCAAATAAATCAGAAGGCATCAATCTATATAGCTAGCTAGCTACACTCGATAATAGTTTATATACCTTAAACGATGTTTCTATGCAAGAAGAAATCGACAGGAAAACACCTTATAGCATCTTTTTTCTGCCACGCAAATGCACGGAATCCACGGAAACTATATCCGCAAAATCGTTTGTTGTTCTAGCTAGCTATTTCTTGCAAAATTTGCAACAGCTTCAAAATAACCTAGTTACTAGCTAGCTCATAAAGACGTCAAATGCCTGCATATGGCCGTTTGTTTTAAGTATTTCAGCGTATGACTTTCAAGTATGTGCCCATTTCTGCAACGTACCGGGCAACTTTAAATGCTTCGCAAAAATTGTGCCTAAATACGAATGATTTGCATACGGGCAACACAGAAAATAAATTGAGAATTCTAGTTATAAGTTGCAGGAAGAACAGTAAACAACAAGCGGAAAAGGTCTTTTCTAGACCTGGAGGTTTCTTATTACTATAAGATGATCCGTGGTGGCATATCTGTTGCTAAACACAATGCACGTATACTATTAAACACTAACAAAACTGGTAATTACAGTTTTTTTTAATTTTCTGAGGACAGTGTAAAGTCTCACTTAATTTTATATATATAATGTAGCTTATAGGTCTCAGTGTTCCGACACATATTGTCTGGCCGACCCATGTTGTCCGAAGAACGGCAACAACCCATATTTTCTGAATCCAACCCATATTGTCGGGATAACTAAAATACACTTATCGCTTGATTATTTTTCAGAAAATTAATCTTTTGCTAATGCGGATTGTTGACACCCTGGGTAAGACCTTTCAACAAAATTTACAAGGTAACGCAAGTCATGTCCTCATCTAAACCTTTTTGGACAACATGGGCAGGCATAAAACCTTTACCCATATTGTCCTAAACCTTTTTGGACAACATGGGCACGCATATAACCTCTACCCATATTGTCCTAAACTATCTCGGACAACATGGGCAGGCATATAACCTCTCCCCATATTGTCTTAAACTATCTCGGACAACATGGGCAGGCATATACAGTACAGTCCAGATGTAAGCGTACGCGTATGCTCAAGTTTCACACCTTTTTCTCGGAGGCGGTAGTTGTTTGTCTTTTGTTCTTATTAATTATCTTGCGAGTCCTGTAAGTCATTAACTTGCGCGTAATAAACAAAAGATTATCGAAGAAAAAATAGCTTATTATAACTGCGCGTAACTATTGTTAAATAGTGTTAACATAACTATTCCCAATAGCATAATTGCAAATGTTATCAACTCTATCAATGTGACACGAAGAGCCATTGTTTAATATTTTTATTAAACAAAAGTTTGACGTGGAAACTAAATAAACTAGCGAGAAGGCATTGTTGGTTGCGTGGGTTAAATAAAGCTTTTAAGCGATAGAAATTATTATATTTTAACAAAGATTGAAACTTTCATTTTGATAGAAAAGCTTTTTTAGATCGTGTTTTAGAAGTTTAAGAACGAAAAACGGCGATAAAAATGTTTTTTAGATCGCCTTTTCAAATTAGAAATGTTTTTTTAGATTGCATTTTTAAAGTTTAAAGACGAAAAACAGCGATAGAAATGTTTTTTTAGATCGCATTTTAAAAGTTTATAAACGAAAAGCGGCGATAGAAATGTTTTTTAGATCGAATTTTAAAAGTTTATAAACGAAAAGCGGCGATAGAAATGTTTTTTGAGATCGCATTTTAAGTTATAAACGAAAAGTGGCGATAGAAATGTTTTTTTTAAAAGTTTAAGAACGAAGAACGGCGATAGGAAAGCTTCGTTAGATAGTGTTTTAAGTATTTAAAATGTTGTCAACTCTGTCGTTGTTAAAAAAAATAAAAATTCAATGGCTTTTGCGTTTAATTTATTTTCGTGCAGAGTATTGTTTTATAAACAATGTTTCTTGCTATGCTTTTGTTTTTAACACGAAGCAATTATTTTCGCGCAATTTGAAAGGAACTCACTATCCTATTGTGTTTTTTAATGAAAGCAATTATTTTTGCAAGTTGAGCGTACGCGTACGCTTACATCTGGACTGTACTATAACGTCTACCTATATTGTCCTAAGCCTTTTTAAACAACATGGGCAGGCATAAAACCTTTACCCATATTGTCCTAAACCTTTTTGGACAACATGGGCAGGCATATAACCTTTGCCCATATTGTCCTAAACTATCTCAGACAACATGGGCAGGCATATAACCTCTACCTACGTTTTCCTGAACCTTCTTGGATCATATGGGTTGGGGTGTCTGCTGAACTTCGAAACTTTGAAAACCTGCATATCAGACTTGACTTAAAAACATTAAATATCCACATTCTCCAAAAGAAAAGATAACAAATGACAAAGACAGTAAGTATTCTCAGTCTTTTTCAGGAGAGGCGTGCCATCACACCTGCACGCCTTGGCACACACCTAAATCGTTTCACGCATGTGATTAATCGCACGCCTGAAAAATAAATATTGAGTTTTCAAAATCAACCTATAAAATCCATTTTGTAGCGTGCAATGACAGCCCTCAAAATAATTTTTGGAGAGTCGTCAGACAAAACGTCCGATAGATTTCAGTCTTGTGGACACTTTTAGACTTCAGAAATTATTAAATAGTTCTGGTTCTTCTAATCCACAAACAAGCCTATTCATAGCCAACCTGACGATCCTAGCTAATTCACCGACCCCGGACTTAGTTAGAAGAACTACGTAGACATAAACCTCTTTCGCCTGGCCCCTTCGTCGTTGGTAACCAGGTCTTACACAAGAAATCCAGCCATGTGGTTCTTAACTAATGTGGAGGTGAACGCCGACGGAGCACGGATGAAGCAAGTCTGCAAAACTGCACTTACAGGAGGAATAGACATTTTATCATGGATTTAATTGTAGATAATTTCTTCATTTGACAAAATAATTGGACACCATAACAGGTCCATTTTTAATGGATTTTTTCTTTATGCCTGTAAAAACGAAACCCACGGGCAGCATAAATTTTTTTCTGTAAGAATTTTGTTGAAGTGTAGCCGAACTTTCTCAATGAGTTTTGAAGTTTTATTTAAGCCACGTGGATAAAGATTCTTTTTAATTTAAAAACAAAGCATATTTTTGCCTATATTTGCTTGTGATGACCTGAAAAATAAACAATAAATATAAAAATGACAGTATGCATACTATTTCGGACATGTAGAAAAGGAAGTTAAGATTGAGAGAGTGGCTATACCAGTAGACACTCGATCATCTTGTTTGGGGTTCACAATTTAAAACGTCCCCCACTTTTCTGCTGCAAAATAAATGCGCAACAAAAATAACCTTGGAGCCCGTATTGCAGGCGTAACATTCTTTGCACGTGCGTTTTACATCGCACAAGTTACTTGATTTACATGTGCGAATCATCGCACACCTACTCAAATATTCCTGAAAAAGACTGTATTCTTGCCGAATTTTTTTAACAAATACATGAATATAACATAAGTCAAAGAACATTTAATAAATAATTGTTAATGTTATCTCCTTGCGTGAAGTCGATGGTTTTGACTCGTTTTCCGTTAGAATATTTTTTGTCATCATAGTTGCATTCCTAGCAATCTCAGCAGCAACTTTCTCCCGTACAGTTGATCTTTTAGGGTATTCGTTTCAAATGGTGTTTCACTATGTGGATTAGGTTGATCTGCAGAAAAATTGACTGTTTAATCGTTTTCGATAAGTTCTGAAACATCTTCTTCTTCTACCCAGTCTGTTGCAAGATCCAGTTGATCCAAACCGTTTGGTTTTTGTCCAAAAACAACTTCGAACGGTGTCTTTTTAATGCTGCTAACAACCGTAGAGTTCAAAACAACTAAATATAAATATAGGACTAACATTCCATATGTTTACCAGTTTTTCTAGATTTTAGCAAGGATTCATGCAAGATACTGGTTTAAAAATCAATGAAGCAACTAAAGCAGCCAAAGTCAGGATAATTCTATTTAAATTCATTTCCTCACATTGACATAACTGGGTAATACAGTTTGTTTATGTCACAAGCGTGCACTTACACTGTATTTCAGGAAGCCATTTAGACCAGCAGGAAGTCTTTGTATCCATCTCTTTGGCACTTATCATGGTCTGGATTGTTGCGTTTCCCTGCTCAACTAAACCTGAAAAAACAGTATTCCTTACACACAGATAAGAACCCAGTAAAATTTACCACAGCCTTTAGCTGTATTAGAAAATATATGTTTTTTTCTTTTTGGTCATTGAATTGTACTTACGCTTATGCTGAGTTTAAAATATTGCAGAACCATTACTTATGCCTAAACTTTATCTACCAACAATGTAAGAAAAAATAATATGTGTACAATACATAAAACACCTAACACAATAGAAACCTTGGGACTGGGAATGACCAGGAGCACCATGAACGAATGTTGTTTTTCCTGGCCAGGATGCAGCGACATGTTCCATGACACCATTAACAAATTCTCTCCCATTGTCTGAGTGTATGATTTTTGGCAGTCCAAACACACTCAAAAACCTATCTTTAAATCTTTCGGATGTTTCTTCAGCTGTTCTTCTACCCAGGGGGAAGAGCACACAGAATTTCGAAAAATGGTCAACTATGTGACCAATATATTTGTAAATTCCATCAGGTTTTGATTGTATATCAATCAAGTCAATCTGAAATTTAAGCCAATATATAGGGAACAGTAACTATGGTACCAATTTATATCAAAAACTTCTATTTGAGCATTATTTGTAAAAGTAATTAGATACAACTAAGACAGTTTTTCTACAATGTTACCTGAATTCTTTGAAGAAAACCAGTTGAGATAATGGGCTTCAGAGGAGCCTTTTTCAGTTGGACAGATTTTAAGGCACAATGCCTTGTGTAACACTCCACAGCCCCATCTTGGAATGTTGCTGTATGTTCTACTAATCTGAAACATGTTAAGGAAGTATACAGCATCTGATTAGGATTTGACAGGCTATTAATATCAATCAATTACCGTTAATAACTTGTTTTTTTTAAACATATTTACTTTTTTATAATTTAACAACTTTATTAACTGACAATGTTTCATTGTTATCTTACGTTTATGTTTGATTTCCTAATTACACTTTCCCGTAAGGTCAAAAATAGTTATAGGCGTTAATACCTGTTCAAAAGTTTTTCTTGAACCACAATGGATGAGTTCCTTGCTATGGATTCTTTCAATTATGTCAAACATCTTGTTTCCTGTGCATACCCTCTTAAAATTTCCCAGAGTTGCGTTGCACTGAAAAAAGCATTTAGATATATATAAATATTGTGTCAAATCAACGATTATATATATATACATACTTACAAAAACATCTACTGTATATAGCCATTATAAAGAACAGAATTGATTCAGACAGGTTTCACACTTGCATTATCCTGTTAACAGGACATCCTACCAATTAGATGACTGAATCGAAAGTCAAAGTTAATAGACATATATGAAACTAAACTTACATTTTGCTAGTTTAAGTTTCCAGTCTATGAATCTTGATTTTATTATCTAAGAATTATGGTATATATACAGGAATAACAATAAAAAAAGAAAATATAAAAACCATCTCAGTTTACCACAGTAACTGAAACATAATTTAGAGGTCATGCCAAAACTGAACTTGCCAAAGAAACAATCCATGGGTATTAACTAACATGCATCTTTACTCTTCTGCTATTTGTTGTTCATATTTTGGCCTTTAGAGATGACAAATAGCTAAGCATTGTTCACAATGGAAAATGAAAAAAATTCAAACACCATAAAAAGTATAAAAAGTATATATATAATATATACCTAGGTACATGAATGTGTAATAAAATGCAGTATAATTAAACTATAAAGGAGAAAAAAATGACTTACATCAACTGTAGTGCTTGGAACACATAAAATATCCACCAACCCAAGTGTAGGGTAACTCATCAAAACATGCTTGTTTCGTCTGATACGCCTTACAGTACTTTCTGATACATCGCTCTTTTGTTTTTTCAATTATAAAACAATGTTGTGATAGGTCTCTTGGGACATTATTGTGGAGTTCTTTTTGCACGCTTCCACCTCCAACCAGGCCTGGAACTGTTTTTTATGTTCTCCCAGATCATTTTTAGGCAAAAGATTCTCCATTAAAAACTCAAATCTAAATTATCCCTGAAAAGGATAAAAAAAAACAAAGTAAAATAACAAACTTATATAAACAAACTGAGGAAAATATAGCTAGCTAGATATCCTCAATACCCACGATCCACACACAACAACCGCGCTGCACTAAATTGTCGGTTTACCCATATTGTCAGAGGGCTGCCCATATTGTCTTTTTTCCACAGTTCAAAATATCGGACAACATGGGTCGACAGACATCTTAGTCCAACGCCTATGTCCTTTGATCCAGCATTAAATGCTGGCTCAACTATAAGTGTAGGACATTAGGCTCATTTTAAACAAAAGATAGCTTTGTTCTGCCCAATCTTGGAACGTGCCCTGTCTTAAGACTGGCCAGGCCAATCTTCTGACAGTGACAAATGGGTAGCCAGTCTTAAGACTGGACTGCCCAATCTATCGACATACATCTCCAATCTTAAAACAATTGTGGAAAACAAAGAGAACAGTGAAAATTTTAGACTGTACCTCTTAAAAGGAACTTTAAATTTTCTTGGCAAATCAAAAGGTGAAAAAATTATACCATATATAAATGTGTATAAAAAAAATTGAAACTATTCAACCATAATGGCTGACTATCGCTAGCTACCTAGCTAGCTAGCTAAGCTTCTCATTCAAAATGACGTTAACAGCTAACGATTTATCTGATTCTTTATAAATAAACCTTTTTTTAAAAAAAATTGGTTGCTACGAGCTGTATATAAATGCCAAATGTATATTACGTGCTAGCTATAGCTAGCTAGCTGCTACGATTTTAACTTCGCCCAAAAACTGGCCTGGTCAATTTAAGTTTTTTGTTTTTCGTTTTTTGTTTATCATCCCTTCTTTAAAATTTAAAAGGCATCTAAAAATGGGCCTAACGGTTTCCTGCCCAATCTTGTTACGCCTTGCTAAATTAACCGGCCGGCCAGTCTTAAGACTGGGCATTTTTATGTCCAAAGATTGGAAGTGTCCATAGATTGGGCAGAACAGCCTGATGTTTAAAAAAGTGCCAATTTTTTTATCAGCTTGGACAGCAAAGTCAAACTATTAACATGGGACTCATGATTTTGTTTTCACTTTAAATTTGTTGGGATGAGTGGCCCATCTTTAATTAGTTCTGTATTTCATTGAAATACCCATATAACAACAAGCATTACAGTCTAATCGATATTCAAAACTTGGTATGTTTTGAATATATCCACTTCTGGATATAATTCTGATGTTAAACTCAGGCTCCCTCGCAATAAGCGCAGCAACGCAAGCAGCTAACCTGACATCCATCGATCAGGAAATAATGGGCAAAACAGGATAAAACATAATCAGGGAAAAAACAGGAAAATAGTTGGGTGTTCATGGTGGTTTGATATTACAAATCTGTTATACTTAATTTTCTAAAAGCGTATAAGCAAAAAAAGCGTACCTAATACGAATCCTACATTATATATGTTAAAGAAAAAACTCTTGGCTTTCAGAAAAGTATAGATAGTCTGAAACCACGGAACGAATCTTATTTGTCTGAAATACAAGTAAAGCTCGCTGTTAACCAACTTGCAAATTAATTTCTGTTTGATTGAAACAAGCTACAAACACGCGAAAAACTGAAAATAAAGCGTTTGATAATATCCTTTTTGGTGATATATTTGTAACGATTTTTAGCCAGCTTAAGAGATTATATTAGAGGAATTTGTCAGAAAAAAAAAGTTAAATATGCTTTTTTCACGAAATCTAGAATTACAGTACCGTTTAAATGTAACTTTACATGTGCACAATATTTATCACCGTCACAAGAACCTTTGGTAGCGTCAGAACTTTTGTTGTTATTGTTAACCTACTGTTAAATACATGTGAGCTATTTTGCATGTTGAAAACAATAAAGTTCATGTGTTACATGTGAACTTTAATTGGCTCATGTAAACTTTGAGTAATTCATTGTTGTATTTAATTGGTATAGCCATCAAGGGATCAATGGGAAAAAAATATAAAAATTAAACAAAGCTTTATGTTTTTATTGTTTCTACTCATGAACGGCAACATATTATCTTTTGTTTTTACATGTGATTTATTATGATACTTTGATAAAATCTCGTGTTTTGCTTTCATTTTATTGTTTTTACATAAACCTAAATGTTGTATTTTATTTAGGGACTGTCTCCACCATCGTTTTATATTTTATACGAATTGAAAGGATCATTTCTAAGATCCCGTTTTCATGATTTTTAAACCATCTACGGCGATATTTTCGCTTTCTACGGTGCTGTTTCCATCATTTTTAAACGATCTACGGTGATGCAACAAAAATGCAACGCAACAAAAATTAATAAAACTTGGGATTGACGAAAATGGCAAATTGCTTTATCTTTTTGAATCTTCGTCAAGTAAGTTTAATTTGATCAACCGAAACTAGTATTCGAAACTACTATTTTTAACAAAAGTCAAGGCAAAAGAGCTTCAAATTTTGAAAACACTGTTTTATTAAAAAACAATCTCATTAACACTTTTTAACGATAGCATGCATGTTACATGTAAGAACAAAAAGATTTATCAAATTTTATTGTTACGACTGGCGGATGATGATAACAATAGAAAGCAATTAGGTTCATGTGTATTTAATTGTCTTGGTTACTCAGTAAAAACACACTTATTAATCGAGAATATTGTATTATGGCACATTTTTGGTATACATCATATGCATGGAATGCAATTTGTAAGTTTAGGAAATGGATCGGGATACCAGGTAAGAAAATAATTGAGTAAGGCAGGACAGATAATACATGCTGCTAGTAATCATAACAAGGTAATCACACTAAAATGCTTGCCCAAGGCAAAGAGGGTAATTTCCTAAGAGTATGCACGTTTTGGTTGCCCCTCACAAGCTTATATTCTCATGGATCATAATATTGTGAATGATTTCCAAGGCATGACCCAGATCTCTTCATGCATGAATTACATTCATATCCTCTATTCACGAGGCACATTTCACAACTAATTGTACAGGTACCTATCACTTTTTATTTAATGATTAATTATTTAGTTTATTAATTATATACTTATTTAATAATTTATTCTCATGCATGAAGGATATTTGTTTCTCTTTCACTTCAAAAGTCAGTCATTAAGAGTATTGGCTTATATGCGTCAACAACATACATACATACATACATACAAAGGAGCCTGGATACACGTAAAACTTTACAATAGCTATAGAAAGCAAATAATAGTCTATAGCCAAAATAAACACAAAGTCATAATACTTGACATATATAAAATCCATATTACGACACAAATTTTTGGCCAGGAGAAGTGCTTCCTTGCCCATAGAGGCCCACTGCTCAGCTGCGCGCATGTGAGGCTCTGTTTCGAGCACAGGAGTGACAAAACACTGCTTACCAGACTGTGGTGTGGATGAACAGCATGGTTGTTCACTGGGCGTGTCGGTTGCTGGTGCTTTAGTGCCTTTTTGAAGAGGTTGCTTATTTTTAGGTGCCATAGTGTTGCTGTCAGAACCTGTTGAACAAGAGCTTCAAATCTGAGGGGATTTAATCTCCAACAACCTTAGTTCTTTATGGCATGCGAGGCAAAACAGATGCATGTTGACCTGGGGCAACTGGGACAATGCTCTAAGCAGATATAATTCAACAAGGCTACCTATTGACTGAATCAGAAGTGCCTTTTTCTTAACCTTATTTGAGGTACAGTACTAGGCCAGAGCCAGAGTGGTATCTATCATTCTACAGGACAGCTAGATGGTATACTGAAGTCACCGCAATTAACACAAGCTAAATTTTCATTTAGCTCCATATAAACAAAAGATATGCAAAAGTTCTTTATGTAGACATGAGATCGTTACACGACGTTGTGAAACTTGCGCATATGTAAAGTTACATTTAGACGGTACTGTATATCTACATTTGGATATAATTGATATATCCACTTTCGGATATCGATCAGTCTGCACTAACAGTTTGGATTAGGTACCCATCTATGTACACCACTGTTTTTCACTCTCAAACTTGTATATAAAAGTAAGTGTGAATAATGGCCAGCTTACTAAATCCAAAAGAAAAGTTTTTTTCAATAAGAGAGCATTGTACCAAAGAATGGAATAGAAATGTATTAAAACAAAACTGAACTGAGACTAGAATTGAAAAAATGTAAAAATTAGGTATAAGATGACTAAAGCAAAAGTTTTTATTAAAGTGGCGTGAAAAAGAGCTTTGTAACAAAAGAAAGAATTATTTAAACAATGGTTCCATGAGCTTGTGTATTAGACTTAGATATATTTAACCAAATTTTCTGCAAGCATTACTTTTACACTTTTTTTTAATTTGGCACTATTATTAAAACCATGGCAAAATGAATCTTGTATATAATGTTTTACATCTTAAAAACCGTAGATGCCAATTTATCTACATTGTTTTTTGGCGAAATTTGTGTGTTTTTTTGCATGAAATTTTTTACTTTTAATATCATTTGTCTCATAAGGCAACTCCAACTTAATTTTTTGTGGGTTGAATGTCAATCTACAGTTATACTAAACAAGGTGAATCAAAACGTTACTTTAGGACCATCATTTTTAAGGCCACTTGAAGTTGATTCTTTGTTCATGGTTATTTGTTGCGATAAAACTAAAATGCGTGATGCGCTAATTTTGTAATCATAAAAATAGTTACGTAGTTAAACAGAAGTTTAAATTTTTATGTGATTTGTAACAAAAATTAGCTACTTTCGATAAAATAGTTATAATACAAGTGAAAAACAAGACTGTTGTAAGATTGTCGTAACACCCTCCTTTTTTATGATTATTATAATGTGCAACTTTCGAAACAGCACAAGAATAATTCTTGCTGCATAACTTTTAAAAACAAGTTTTTGAGCATGCAAGTATTTTTATCTTTTTACCTTAAGAACTAGTTCCATTTTTTTAGTGAGACAAATTATTATTATTTTTCCTTTAAAACTAAACAATATAAACTGCATGCGTTATGCAAGAATACATAGAAAAGAATGGTTGTCGTAACACCCTCCTTCATTGTTATTTTTTACTATATTTTTGTTGTTATCGACCATACATTCTCAATAAAATTATTTTTATGTCGCCAACCGACTGACCATAAGGTACTATCGACTTTGCCTGTAGAACAACGAATTAAGTTTGAGTCCTTAGTTCGAAAGCTTATTAAAGACTCACAATTTTACGATGCATTCATATAAAGTCTAAAACAGTAGTTACAATATTTCTCATTATAATGATAATAATTTTTTTGATCATATAAAAAATTAACTTGATTGGCCATTTTAAATTATTGCCGATCACTGTGACCTCCAGGTATGTTTATTTTAACCATTAAACTAATTAAAACCAGATTTTTTTAAAAAAAGAATTGGTTGATATGTCATTCACTAAAAATATAAACTCTTTGTCTTTCACAATATACATACACAGATGTATAGGTTAGCTAAGTTGTGTAATTTTGTCTCAAAGTTAGGTTAATTTTTCCTGAAATTTAATTTCTTTAGCAACCTAATCAAAATTTTTAATTTTATAAATTTAAGAAATCTGAGACTTTTTTTATCATATTTTTCCAATCTTAATTTTTCATTTTAATTAATAATAGTGTCAAAAATTAATTTCAAAGCTTATTACTTGCTTACGATGTATGACCTTAACCTAACTTTCACTGTAGGCTGGTAGTGCTATAATTATGGATTTCAACTTTGTGAAATTTATTTTATATTTAAGGATGTGTTCTTATTTTGTGTTGTCTTTCTAAATAATTACCTACTTTGTTAAACAAATATATTTAATTTCAATTTCTTTTTATTTGTAGTTCAACGCTATGCTGCAACCACCCCAGCTGATCAGAAGCCTCAAAAAATTGAGGTTTTTGTTGATGACAAAAGAGTTTTAGTTGATCCTGGTACAACCATTATGCATGCATGTCAAATGGTTGGAGTTGAAATTCCAAGATTTTGCTATCATGATCGTTTGTCCATTGCTGGAAACTGTAGAATGTGCCTGGTGGAGGTTGAAAAATCACCAAAGGTATATGTGTAGAAAGTTTTATTTTTTAATGTCAAATCTGTGTTTCTTTTTTCTTCTTATTTTTCCTTTTTTGGGTATAGCCAGTGGCGGCATGTGCAATGCCAGTTATGAACGGCTGGAGAATTAAAACAGACTCACCAATAACAAGAAAAGCAAGAGAAGGAGTCATGGAATTCATTTTAATAAACCATCCATTAGATTGTCCTATATGTGATCAAGGGGGTGAATGTGATTTGCAAGATCAATCAATGGCCTTCGGAAATGATCGCAGTCGATTTGTTGATGTCAATTTTCAAGGAAAATCGTATGTTACTCTCAGATATTTACTAGCACTGATATTATTTACAATTGTATAAATCTGTATTACCTTTAGAGCATTTGAAGATAAAAATATTGGTCCGTTAGTAAAAACAATTATGACCAGATGTATCCAATGCACACGCTGTGTAAGGTGTGAAAAATGTTAAATCTTTTTCAAAATTTTTCTGGGCTTTTTTCAGAGAATGTCTTTTTTAAAAATGCTGTAGTAGTTAGGTATGAAAACGGAACAGACGGTGATTTTAATAAGTTCGAAAAGATTTTTAAAAGAATAAGGAATTTCACTGAACCCTTATAAAAATCACACTCTTAACTAATATTTCTTTGGGAAGATTTGGCAATGAAGTGGCTGGTGTAGAAGACTTGGGAACAACAGGACGAGGAGGTGATTTGCAAATCGGAACATATGTTGAAAAAATGTTTAAATCAGAATTGTCAGGAAACATTATTGGTAAGAACACATTTCGCAAATTTTTTACTTAAATTTTTTCCTTGTTCAGGTGAACATCAAAATTATAAATGTATAATTTCAGCATGTAAAAAATTCAAAAAACCTTTATATACAAATTGTTAGTAATTCACCTTATTAATAGTTTCGATCACAAATAACTTTATGCGAATATTTCTTAATTTTTAGACTTGTGTCCAGTAGGTGCTCTTACATCTAAACCATATGCATTCACATCAAGACCATGGGAGCTAAGGTACTGGATTTAATACCATATGGTAGTTTCCATAAAGAAACCTTAGAATTGCATGCTTGGATTGCATGTATACTTTACTCGATTCTTGTGATATTACTGTTTTAGAAAGACAGAATCAGTAGACGTTCTTGATGCAGTTGGAAGCAACATTGTTGTTGGTACACGAGGAGGAGAGGTGATGAGAATTTTACCAAGAGTAAATGAGGTATTAGTCTTTCCTATTTATTTGATTATGTGTTATTCTTTATATGTATTTAACGCAACAAAAACGTTTATTGCAGGATATCAATGAGGAATGGATATCGGACAAAACAAGGTTAGAAATAGCTAGGATGAGACTATTAGCTATTATACTTATTCTTAAGTCAAATTTTTTGGTTTCCTACCAATGTTTTGTTATACTGCTTAATTATGATGGATGATGATGATGAAAACGTTTATATGCTTCGCTATAGATTTGCTTATGACGGCCTTAAGAGACAACGTTTAACTAGTCCGTATGTGCGTGGCGAAGATGGAAACTTAAAAGCTTGTGGTTGGGAAGACGCACTAGTTGAAGTAGCTAGTCGCATGCATTCAAATTCGGGTGCTGATATGGCTGTTGTAGCTGGTGATCTGGTAGATGCGGAAACATTGATAGCTGTAAAAGATTTGTTCAATAAGTTTAACTGTGATAACTTGTTCACTGAAGAAGGATTCCCGAACAGTGGCGCAGGGTAGGTTGTTTCTTATTCACTTAAGATCTAGTGATTAACATATAATAGCCACTATGGAATAAATCACAACTAAAAATAAATTTGTAACACTTTTTTGTATTTACGTTTATTTTGTTTCTGCAGAACTGACCTTCGTTCAAATTATCTTTTCAACACAACTATAGCAGGGATTGAGGTATGTCATTTAAAATGTTTTAGCATAAAAAAGTGAAACTTTTCATATGAAATACCGAGTTAATTGTGTGAGAAGGTACGAATCTACTAGCACTTTATTAAAATTTTAATTATTTCAGACTTGTTTAGTTAAGGCAGCCTATATTTGAACTTGCTAGTATCACAAGGGATGACAATTATTTTTATCAACTTCAAAAAACGTATCAAACTGATTTTTTTTTTTTTTTTACCAAAGCGTATAAACGACCACAAAAAAGTAAGTAAATCAAAAAGTGTAGATGTCATAAGGCAGAAGAACGTAATAAAGTAATCGCCATAGAATAAAAAAGACTGAAACGTGAAAATTCTTTTGTCTTTTTAAAAAATATCCCAAAGTTAATTCTAGCGAATAAGTCATTTTTAGTAATTTCGCTCATATTTATTATTGAATATTATGAATAAATCTCGCGAAAGTTGCGAAAATTGACCATTTAAGGTTAAATTAATCCTGAATTCATATTTGGACAAATACCTATAAATGTAATGCATATATATGTACTATATCTTTCTTTTTTTGCATGACGCACAAAAAAGTCGGTCAAACATGACGAGTGCATTTTTACTATTATTACCGTAATAAAGTTTGTAAAAAACAACAATGATAAAAAAATAAGTTGAATTTTTTTTAGGAAAATTACCTTGACAAGATTTTTTTCTGATGAAAAATATCTCTTTACGCCTGTTTCTCACTTCATTTTTGCGTTTGTGTTTTCACAGGATGCAGATGCGTTACTGCTTGTTGGTACATGTCCTCGATACGAAGCACCTTTGGTGAATTCAAGAATAAGAAAAGCGTAAGATGGTATTTCTGTTAACTTAGGATTTCAGTAAATAGATCATATAAAATATCAAAATTTTTCATACTTTCTTTTTGACCTTATTTTCTGCACATATTTTTTCAGGTGGATGCATAATGAACTTAATGTTGCCATGGTTGGCACAAAAACAGATCTCACTTATGATTACGACGTAAGCGTTTTTATTATTTCGGCGAAGAGGTTCGAAAGAAATATAGATTTAGTTGCGGAAATAAGGCTTGTTAGTGAATGATGGTATGTGTTCTTGCGCATAGCAGCACGTTTTAAGACAATAGTTATTACAACTGATTGATAAAAAATAGTGCGTCAGTGCAACGCAATCAAATGCAAATTCGTTCGATGACTGAACATATTGTGGACAGTACCGCGTCTTACGACAAACGCCACTTCAATAAATCGCTATTTTCGCTTAAGGTGTAATGAAACTTATCTTTTAGCATCTTGGTGACAATGTAGGAGTACTTCAAGAGATCGCAGAAGGGAAACACCCGTATAGCAAGGTATTAATACTGAATAATATTTTGTATTCCGTGTGTTTATTGTTGGGATTTCGTAGTATTGCTATTAGTACTTCAAATCGTATACGACAAAACGTACCATGTATTTGCCCCCAAAAGACGCGTACTACGCAGGTTATCATTTAAAAATATGCGTTCTAAAAATGCCTTTAAATAAATTTTTGGGGGCGCCTTTCCAACTACAAAATGTTCTGGCGACAAATACCAGTACAGGGTTCCCATGCCTCCTCATAACCTCTAAAATATCCTCAAATTCAAAGGGTTTCCTCAATTCTCCTCCAATGTCCGCAATTTTTTTTACATTTAGGTTTTCTTTTCAAATCTCCTCAAACATTTTTTGGCATTTAGTTATGTTTTATATACTAGTAGTTAGCCCGTGGAAAATCCACGGGTTCGCCCGTCCTTTTTATACCGCATTGCGTGCTTCTCGCTATTGCGCAGCTAAACTACCATTTTGCGTGACAGACAGACAGACGTATACGGGTATTATATTATAGATGCTATTTTTTATATTATTTATTTTGAATCAACACAACTTGTGGTTGCTGTGGCTTGCAAACATTACTTTCTTTTTTATGTTTGTATTTAAAGCAAAGTTTCTTAGTTATTTTTTGTAAGAAAATATTGAGATGTCAGTCTGTGTTTTCCTTACAAGTGCAATTTATTTGTTTTCCAAATCTACTCAATCACAAATATCTCCTCGAAAGTCCTTAAATCTTTTCAAATTTTGATTCGAAAAAAGAGTGGAACCCCCTGCACTAGGTACCAGCCCTTTATGACGTCGAGTCTATAGTATCAGTGTTCGTATATTCAGGTAATATTTTACTGAGTCCAAAATCTGTCAGTTTAACATCCCAGCTCATAACACCGCTACCAAGTAAAATGTTTTCTACAAAACGTCGACATATTTTGCCTGCCGCCATCTCTTGTTCTGATACAAAAAACAATTGCGAAAGACCAGTTTGATCAGCAAGAAAGTGCAGCATGTTGTATACACACTAAGGTTGCATAATGTTCTAGAACCTACCGCTGTCAGTTTTTTACAAGTTCAGAAGTTTATAACGCTTCTACAGTCAGATTTAGGAAAGTTAAAACAACGTTAGCATTTGCAGTAGTTCTATAAGCTCTGCATTTTTAAACAATCTTTAAACTTTTAAAACGAACACTTCCAATCTATTTTACCAGGTGCTGCAAGATGCCAAGAAACCTGTGATTATCGTTGGTTCCAAACCCCTGAACACAGCGGATGGAAATGCCGTCCACGCGTTGTGTGCAAACATATCAAACAAACTGAAATCTCAAGGAAATGTTGACAGTGAATGGAGAGTGTTGAATATACTACACAAGGTAATCCTCCTAAATTAAAGGATAATTACGCTGCCGTAGTAAGTAAAAAAGTATTTTCAAAAGATTTCATTTGACTAGATTTCGTGCTGCTGAGAAGCTGTTTAGTTTATATTTGAAGCTTTATACATATTTAAAAATTATGCTTTTGTCACGAAACTCTTTGAAACAGGTTAACTTTTTTTTGTTATAATCCATAGTCGATATAAATTTTTTTCGACAGGTAGCAAGTCAAGTTGCAGCTTTAGATATTGGCTACAAACCTGGTGTTGAAAATCTGGGTTCACCAAAGCTGTTGTTTCTTCTCGGTGCTGTATGTTTATTTCCATATATTTGTTACAATCAAGCTAGTGTTCAAAGTAACAATTAGAAAGTCAACCTCGGATTGAGCCATACATCAACTAGGTTTGACATAACGGTCATTAAAGTTACTGATGACATTGGGGGCGTTAAAATATGGCTTCCTACGCAAAAAGTGTGGTTTGCGTTGTCAGAATTGATCGAAGAGTACATTTCTCCTTAAAAAAAGAAAAAATAGCACCCTGATATAAAAATTTAATGTTTAGGACAGCGGAAACATTTCGCGGTCAAATTTACCAAAAGATTGCTTGGTTGTATATCAAGGTATGTCACACGAAATGTTTGTCTTTCGTGATTGGTGTTGCATTGCTACTTGTTTTCAACCTGTTGTTGTTATATAATAGGTCACCATGGAGATAATGGTGCCAATATGGCCGATGTCATCTTTCCTGGTTCAGCATACACAGAAAAAACTGCAACTTATGTTAACATGGAAGGTCGTGCACAGGAAACGAAGTATGTTTTTTAAAGAAATGACGATTTAGCGTGTAATATAGTGTGTGATAACGTTTTCCTTTGGAACACTTATAGAGTTTTTCTTAAGTGGATTCACAAATAGCATTTTGACGACATACCTAACTGTGCGTTTTGATATTTGGCATGAAGTTTTGTTCTGTAACGCTACAAAAACTCACGAACATGTCTTTGTGATAAAGAAAAGTCACCAGCTTTAATAATTTCATAGCATTGACGTATCACGAGCTCGAAGCTAGACAGCTTTCTTTTGAAGTCATCTAATCTTGTATTTCAGGCGTGCTTTGACCCCACCAGGATTATCGCGAGATGATTGGAAAATTATTCGCGCATTATCAGAGGTAAATATTTATACGACACGATAAAGTTACCATCACGCGAGAAAGTACTGTACGTGTCTGTATAGTGCAGAATCGTACTAGAGTTAAACCAAATGAAAATTTAAATACAGTCTTTCCTCGTTAATAAACGCTTACAAAATAAAACGATACGAATAACTGGTTACCCTTTTCTTTATTTTGTTTTCATAGATCGCTGGAAAAACGTTACCGTACGATAGTTTACCCGAAGTGCGACAACGTTTAATGGATGTTTCGCCCAACCTAACAAGATTTGGAAATGTTGAGCCCGCCAATTTCTTCTCACTCGGAGCAGCTTTAAGCGAGGTCAGTCAACATGGATGCTAACTGTACTTCTTTTCCTTCATTTTCCTTTCACGAGCAAGATTTGCAGCAGCATGGGGTGATACTTTGAGTGATGCCTGCATATAAGAGTTTGACTCAAAAAGAAACAGAAAGAACAAACATACACATCCCTAAGAGTGCTCCCTTTGTTTGATTGGTTTTTGCTAAAGTTTTTTTTATTATAGATCTACTGTAATATAGTAATTTTTTTTCTTGTTTAGATTAAACTGTCTGGTGGTGCAAGTACGGTTTTGCAAGCTGATATTTCTACATTGAAGGACTTTTATATGACTAATAGTATTAGTAAAGCATCACAAACGATGGCGAAATGCGTGCATGCTGTGCAAACAATGAAATAACTTTATAATAGCTGTGAAATTATATGATTTAAAAAAACTGCTTGTGGTCACACGTGCCAGGATTTTATACCAAATGTTTTGGGTGAATATCGTCAGAGGTGAATTTAAACATGGTGCTGCGACGTTTCTATAGTGAAGGTTTTACACGAAGTTTTGGAACGTGTTTCATGCTATTATTTTAAAATCATTGTTCAATACAGAACTTCTCTTTCCAAAACATTTCCTTTTCTGTCTATCTACAGGGCACGCTACAATGTTTGATATTTTGATTTTTTACGAAACAATATGTTGTTTGACTGCGGGCTTAACCACGAAAAGCGTGCGTGTGTCGCAGCACGTGACCGCTATGATTTTCGGTTGATTTTTTATGGAAATGCCAGATAACATTGTCTTAGTTCGATGTCTCTACATTTTGTTATTTAAAATGGTACCTTATTTCGATACTTAAATTTCGTTCAATTTAAATAAATTTTTGCGTGTGCGGGTGACAAAAGAGACATTGCTCTGGTGTGATTAATTTCTTTTTGCAGCTCTATTTTCTGTAAATTTTGTGTGGTTTTATTTTGGAAAATTTTGAGATATGAAAAGTGGGTTTAATTTGGCGAAGCTTATGTTTGCGTGGATTTAATTTTGCGGACTGTTGAAAGCCTTAAAGTTGCCCGTTAAATTAAATTTTGTGATTGTGACTTAATTAATTAAACTACCTCTCTAACTACTGCTCATCAGAAATCATGTAAAATGCAATCAGTCTTTAAAAATAAAACTAATTCTTCGCGAAAATTTTGTTTCGAAAGGTTTAGCGGCTTTCTTATTTTGCGACGTTCCATGAAATATACATCATCTGTTGCTCTATTGTGTTAAGGATCCCACTCCTTTTGTATTTTTTATCGTTGACATCATTCTGACAGGGAAAAGCTTCAATCTCTTCCCTTCCTAGTGATGGAGCTTGTTGATGCAGCTTATGTGAACCAACTTCGCCCTTTATCCTTGCTTCATTCTTGCCGCATGAGATTAAAGTTAAAAAAGATAAAACAGCACGTAAAGAGATGAAATCATACGTGACATGTTTAGGGGCAAAACACCGTCGGAAAAGCATCGGTTTTTGAAGAGAAACGGGAAGAAATCAGATGCCTAAATTATTGCTTAGATAATTCTTTTTTCTCCAGAATAAAACTGACGTCTTTTTCCTCTCTTAATTCAAATTTCTAAAAAAAATGAAAATCATTAGCTTAAACTACTTCGGAATTTAGTGGATAAACTTTTTGTAAATTGAAAAATGAGCAAAATTTAACGAGATAAATTTTGCGAATGAACGACTTTAAAATGTTTAGCGAAACTTTAGCGAAAAAATCTCAAAAGTTTCTCCCATTAAAGTACTACATTTCTCGACTCGCACAGTTCTCCCTCTTGATGACTTGTAGTTTTTTTCAGATTCTATATCGCAACACATGTTCCACGTTGTTCACATAAGCCATTCTCATATGACGGTGAAATCAATTTCATATTGTTAGGACGATGTGAAAAGAACTACGCTTTACTGCCGTATTAATAAAAATCAGCCGTTTTTTTCCCTTCGATTTCGTAGGTCGACATCAAGTGTCGTATAGGTTGCCAAGTTACGAGTGTCTTTCTTTCAACGACGTACAATTTTCATCATCGTTCCGTGCGAAAAAAACCATGCCGAAATGATGATGCAATAATTACGCAAAGGACTCGTGTCACCAGAACACGAAACAAAGAATTTATTATTTTGATTATTGTCGTGATAGAATTTTCGATTTATGTAAGTGAATTATGCGATGCAATCATATATAAAGTGTTTGTCCAAAAAGAAAAGATACAACATGCAAGCTTCAGATGTGCATGCAAGAAACACTACAGTTACATAAGATGGCGTTGAACTTGAAAGATTTTGTCATTTACCAATTTCATCTAGTTTTGTTTTCAATCATCTTTATGATAGCAAAAATCTTAAGCTAT
This sequence comes from Hydractinia symbiolongicarpus, assembly GCF_029227915.1. Taxonomy (NCBI): domain Eukaryota; kingdom Metazoa; phylum Cnidaria; class Hydrozoa; order Anthoathecata; family Hydractiniidae; genus Hydractinia; species Hydractinia symbiolongicarpus. The sequence continues at coordinate 10,985,797 of NC_079886.1, forward strand.
GTGCCTGGGTTGAAGATATTTCTAGGGGACTGCGTGGCAAAAATGGCGGGAATTGAAAACGGTTCCTACTTTGCGGGAAAGAATCTGTTTTCTTCGCAAATGTTCTTCAATGTACTCTATCAGTTATACTTGGATGGATTTAAACAAGCAAAGTTTGGTCTTGATGCACCAGATGCAGTGCTTTATAATCAAGAAGGAAAGCAAGTTAAATTACTCGATTTCTGTGATACCGGAAGACCATTAGTTATAAATTTTGGTTCGTGTAGCTGACCAAAAATCATGGAAAGTCTGACACAATTTAGTGAATTGACAAAAATTTATTCCAGATGTGCAGACTTTCTTTTTGTTTATGTACAAGAAGCACATCCACAAGGAGGTTGGGAATTGAACGTAAGTATTATTTGGGTTGTGAAATTAAACCAACAGGCTTTTAAAGCATATTTGTTTCTCAACGATAAAGTTGACATGCGATGTGCTGACGATGCTAGTTCATCGTTAGCTCAAACAATATTTTTTCGCTCGTCAATGGCGTTGGTTTTCTGCTGCTTTTGTTGTGTGTCTACCTGGTTTGTAATTGTTTGAGAATAGCACGTGATTTTGCAGAGATCAACTTCCAAATTAAGTCATTATGTTTAAGTTTCGAAATTTGTACAAAAACGCAAACCGTGATTTTTTTTAGCTAAACAAAAACGCACGAATATAAACATGTAAATCTGTTGGATTTTAATTTGTCAATTTTTAAAATACTTTCAAAATTTCAATCTGCAAAACAAACAGTTGCTAAGCACTAATAATCCAGTATATCTTTTATGCCGTTTTGCCACGCCACACAACTTTGTTCCCATTTTTTTTATTTAACACAACAATGTGCGTAAATATTACCTGGCAACCTCGTCCCCAGCAACTGTTGTCTCTTTTCTATAACCGGGACAGCGAAACGAACATGTTCTTATCGCCGTCCGATGTTAGAAAATATACAATATGCCCTGGGGACGAGCTTAATTACCTGACTATTTACCTGAAAGTAATATAGGCACATATGAATAAAAAAGAGCGCATTTATTTAAACTCGTCCCCAGGGCTTGTCAGTACATCATAGGCGTAGCAGAACCCTGGGGACGAGCTGCGTACTGATTCAGATGTTTGTGAATTAGTATACTTTTATTGGGTTTTCGCCAAATTAAATCTGCGCTAAATTTAGCAGTTTTAAATTTGCCAATTCAATTCACGCTAAAACTCCCATTATAGCCGACTGCCAAAAAAAATAATACTGGGTTATTCCTGGCTGCTGTTGTGCTTGGGTCGTATGGATGTGTCCCGTGACGTAGCTATCAAACAAAATTCTATTCTTTCACAGGATAATGTCAGTGTTAATGAACACGCGAACATGAAAGAACGTATACAAGCCACGGATTTTCTTCACAGTCTTAACTGCCACATCATTGTTGACAATATGGAAAACTCAACCAGTCGACTATATGGCGCGTTTCCAGCACGTCTTGTTATTATCGAAGAGAAATTGATTACATATCAAGGCGGGATGGCTCCGTTTGATTATCATCTTCACGAAGTTCAAGATTATTTGCGAAGAAAGTTTGGTGCAGCAGATAGTAATGTGTAACAGGAAAAACTTCTCAAAAAAAAACAAATGAAAACAAACGAAATGGCATAGTACATTCACCACGTACGTTCGTTCTGAGAGGGGTGGTGGGAGGAGGTATCTATTAACGAAAAAACCGAACAAGAGAAGGATGTTTTTTTATTATTATTAAAATTTAAGACCTTACGATACTTTATTAGTTAATTTCGGTGTTTAGCTGTTAGCTTTAGGAGGACTGATTTCCCGTTTCTTTTGGTCATGTATTGGTTAGAAATTTAAACAAGGGGACGAAGTCTCAGGAAGTACGTAAATATGGCAAATATTTAGGCGAAAAAGCCTTTGATAATTTCTCTAATATTTGCAGCCAAACTCGAGTTGTACATAACATTGTATAAAACACGATTGTATGTAAATATTGCGCTCAACGTATATATAAGTGAACATGGACAACCTTACGGTTGGAGGAAAGGGAGGATATAAAATGTTTGATATTTATTTATGAAAACTGAAGTTAAATATTGTAGACTTAAGTTGGATAAGTTTTTTTGAAAAATAAAAACATAAATATCACATCTATTTGTGTTACGTTGGTTTCCAATTTTCCAGTCGTAACAGCGCGTTATGAAGTCAGTTGCGCCTCTGGGTTTTTTTTGTCGTAACAGCGCGTTAAACTAGCTCCAATTTTTGTTTTGACAATGCTCCCGCTTCATAGGTGCTAAAAGTCTTATCGCTGTCTCTTATCTCATCGCTAGTAACAAAAAACTAGAAAATTTTTTCAATTTTAATTATTATACAAATACTGAAGATCTATTTACAAGCCTTTTACCAGCATTGTACCGAGCTGGTATAAATAAAAAAACATGTTCCCAGGATAAGCAAATTGTTTAAATTTATTATAAAGATTTCGCAAGATTTCTCAAATACAATAGCTTCATCGTTTTCTTCCAACGTTTCCCCTCGAATAAAGGTTTTTGTAATTTCAAGAATTCAGGGTGGTTGTAGTTATTAAGATGTTGACTGTTTTGGTGGATCTATTAATTTAAGATTGATTTCAATGTCGTCCATCATTTTGTATGCCGCTTCAGGTATTCGTGTCCCTTAAAAAATGATCATTACGTGTGCAAACTCTTATTTAAATCATCGTGCAAATAATATTTACACCAAAGTAAATCGAAATTCATTTTTAGAAAATTTAAAGACGAGGTTTCCATATGATGCAACAAGACTTTACCGACTGTTTCTCTCTAAATTTCAAGGTAGTAATTCAGAATACAAAGTTTACTGGCGGCATACATACCTGGTCCAAATATACTGGTCACGCCTTTCTCGTACAAGTATTGGTGATCTTGCGGAGGAATTACACCACCGCACACAACCACGATATCTCTAGAAATAATAAAAAAACTCCGCATTAAAAACAGCTTGCGTAAAATGGTGGGGTGAAGCGTTTCACCACTCACTCTCGTCCCAGCTCTTTTAAGCATCGCACTAGCTCTGGAACTAAGGTTTTATGACCAGCAGCTTGCGTACTTGCACCAACTGCGTGTACATCGGAATCAACAGCTTGCTGCGCCACCTCACTTGGTGTCTAAAACAACAAGAAATATATACGAACACGAAATAAACGCAACTAATAGCGCAAGTCCTTGCGCAAACTGGTACCATAGTAGCGATAGCAATTTGATATCTATGTTACAGACACACGAAATACTACATATGAAGCACGGGCGAACCCGTAAATTTTTACAGGTCCTTTACATATTTCACTAAATATCATCAATAATAAAACAACATTCTACAACGATATGAAGACGATGAATTGGTACTTTAGCAAACAGGACGGGAGCGCTTGGTACGGTAACCGAGCATTACACTGAATTTAGGACACTAACCCGTCCTGATTTCACACCGTACGTGAGAAAGGAGTATCTGTCGCAGTCAAGATGGCAAAGAAAACGTGTTTTTACAATTTTCTTTTCCGAAGTTATGAAGTATAAAAGTATTGTAAAAGTAATTTTATACGAAAGTACTATTACATATATTGTTGCTGGAATCCTCCTATGGACTGAACTACAAGATGAGCTGCTTTGTTGAGAGGTTATGTTAGTACAGCCTTATTCTTATAACCCTGGTATTAGAGAAAACTGTAATGCTTAGACCAGAATAGTTTAAACAGTTTCCTTATTGAAGAACCAAAATGTTAGGTGAATCAACTGTCAGTCAGAGAACACTTTAATTTATTGTGACAAAGTTTAAAACAAAAAAAACTCAGCAGAATTAAATTACGGGCATAGAGGTTGATGATGATCTTACATCAACAGAAAAGTTTGTAAAATAGAAGAATTCAAAAAAGATGTTATTGATGCTGAAGGTTAGAAGCTCTAGAAACACTTGCAGAAACCTAAAAAAGAAGAAGGAGAAAAAGTCAAAACTAATAAGAAAATCTCGATCAACTGGTAGTAAAACTCTTGCCTAGCTAAGAGAAAAGGTTGTCAACGATCACGAACTTAAATTTATGCAAGCATAGTAGGAAGAATAAGAAAACTAGAGAATATTTTTCGAACAATTGGAACAACAACAACAAATGTTGCAGATACTTCAGATGCAACAGTAACCGATAATGGCTTTGCTTCAAAAAATGGCAAACGATTAACATTTGATTAGAACTTGTAATTTTTTTATGTTTTTGATATTATGTTATTTTTAGGCATTTGTACTTCCTTGATTTAGCACTCACACTCACACTCTAACAACAGCTCTCTCAAAATCAAGTTAATATGTACACTGATGATAAATAAATCGAGCAAATACGGTATTATTTATATTAACATGATTCTCGTTAAATCCCCTCACATTAAAAAATGCTTAATTACTTAAAGACTAAATTACTTAAAATAATTTTGCAATGAAGGCGTGTCAAACATGATGTACATTTTTCCAATCGGACTTAAACTGACCTGATTTTTTTGTCTATGAATTTAAAATAGTTTACAACATCGCTAAACACCTGTTTACAGCAATGCAAACTTAAGTCATTCCAGTGTTAAATTCTCTTTAAAGCTGTCTAAGCCTCGCTTCCTGAAATGACCTTTGTAAATGAGCACGAAGTGGGTACGCTGGATCCCTATAAATGCAAAAACATTTCCTTGTGGAGAGAGAGAGAATCTTTGCAAGCTAGTATACAATCCCGATTGTATACTGATTGACAATATTGCTCTGTCGTGTTGTTTCCTTCGAAATGTCCATGCAGTTGTGCGATCAATCCATTAGGTGCTACAACTGACTGAAATTTAGGCGAATGTATACGTTTATGCCCATTCCAAAGCACACTTTCACCAGGTCTTGCATATGGTTGTACAGTCCCGTCAATAATCCCAAACAATAAGGTTGTGGATCACGTATAATGTGTATTGCATCAGCGTACTCCTGAACTTTGCAGGAGCTAGCCATTGTTGATCCTTGTCAACAAGTGTATGTCTATGAGTGTTGTACATATTTGAAAGTATAACTGAAGTCACATTGTTGAGTTCACTAAATGACCTTTTAAAAAGTGGAATTACGTCTCTAAAGGTAAATACTTAAAGCTGCAACAGGAACAATTGTTTGTCTGTTTGAACATTTTATTAGTACCGGCAGTTGAAAACGTCAACCAATGTGTAGATATCATTTTTAAGAAAACTTAAGTATTCATTTCATTCAATATCTGACAGATTGTCACGATCAAACCGATTAAATTGCCAATGTGGGAAGTCAGGGTTATTAGAACTGTTTATATCATGAAGCAGAAGTAATTCTACATCATCCATTTGATTTTTTTCATGTGCATCTCGCACATCTCTGAACTTCGACACTTTTAATGTTCACATCTAAATGGCTACCATTTTTATATTCGGCCTCCTTTCGATTCTGAAAAACATAACCATCATCTCAAGCCGACCATGTGATGTAAAATTGCCGTCCCCAGGCCATCCGTCTTCTTTAAAGTTTATTTACGCGCATTATTTACGCGCATTATTTACTCCGGGAGGTTTCACAAGGAAGAAATTAGGGCATAAACTTTCGGCAGTTTTTATTTGCAAATTTCGCAAAAAAAACTTTTGCGAGCGCTTTTTTTTAATTAAATTGTAAAAATCTTTTGTGATTAAGAAAAACCTTAAATATTGGTGCATTTTCAGATTTTTGCGATTTTTTTCATTTTGGATGTTATATTACGTGAACTTTAGCGAGAAAAGTAGAACGTTGAGAAAATTGCTAAAGTAATAAACCTTCCTTAATATCAAGTGCTACTTTACACAAATTCGTGTGACCGTTTTATCGTCCACTTGGGACTTATTTTCGCCTGTATAATCCCTTCTGTTACTCTTTTGGTTTCGTCGAACTGAACTGTGCCAACAAGTTCCAAAACGCAAGATTTTAATTTTATATTTTCCTGTTCACAATATAAGTTATCTACTAAGCAAGAAAAATTCTCTTTCAAATACATTTTCGAAAATTCGATATATGAATATGCTAAAATTTAATTACCATTTGAAACCTTCTTATATAGGAAATTGCAGACTTAAGAAAGGAGAAAATATCAAACAAACCAAAAGTGTTTAAATGTTCCTTTTAACTTTCTCAAACTCAAACGACAAATCTCAAAATAATCAATGCGCGCTAAATACAACTTGTCTGGATTCATAAAAATTACCCCCTAAGTTTTCTAGATATAAAAATAAATTACCTGGAATAATGGACCAACATCCACATCAAAGCCGAGATCAGAAAATCCGGTAGCAATCACTTTCGCGCCACGATCGTGACCGTCCTGACCCATCTTGGCCACCATTATACGAGGTCGACGTCCAACTTGATCTTTGAACGACTGCGCAAACAAAAGTCACTTTTTAAAATCCCAACACAGTGCAATTTTATACAATATGCAAATTAAACAACGTTCAGATGATCCGACTAATCTTGAAGTTGACTAAGCCTTTCAACTTTGTTGGAAAATTCGTTGAATTTCAGTGACAATTTACTTTTTCTTTCGTTTATATAACCACCTGACGAATAAGTTTCTCCAACTTAAATTTCTTTAACTGGTTTATTCGTGTAAACTCTTCTATAAAACAATTTGACAAAGTTAAAAAATACCCGCAAACCTCGACTCTCTTAATGACATTGTCGATTTCTTTGTTCGACCCATATTCTGATTTATAAGCACCACTGACCATTCTACCAGTAGCGACATGACGTTTAAAAGCCTCCTCCATTGCATCTGATATTTCACCGACTGTACAACGAGCACGTGACGCCTATGAAAAAAAACATGGCGGTATTCTCACAAATTTGAAAAAAATGATACACACTATAGCATACCTATGATAAAAATTCGCAGATAACCTTGATTCAAAGCCTACTTTTTAAATGCATTTCAAATTAAGTTTGTCCACGTAATGAAAAACATAAACAAGCAATCAAAATGACTGGTGACCTTGTGGTAGAGCGTTCGCCTACAGTGCGGAAGGTTATTGGTTTAAACCCCAGCCGAATCATGCCAGAGACTATAAAGTAATTCTGCATAGCATGAGAATAGGATTGATATCTTAGGCGGTTGTCTAGTTAAGAGGTTGTTGTGCTTGCACGCCTTTTGTAGCTCAAATGGGATTTTTTAAATGCCAGTACCAGTAGGAACTAAGGATGCTATCCTAGGTAAACAATTTTAAATAATATTAACGTTTTGTACTCACATTTATAGTCAACGCCATCAGGTTTCCTTCACCACTAAACGCACATTCAGTTAAAGCTTTCAGTGCTTCTGTAGCCTGAAGTTAGTATGACGTGATATTATACAAAAACGAGGACACAAGCGCAACAAACAAAACTTACAAACCTTTGTGCTGTCTCTTGTGCTTTTAATTTGATTTATTTTCGCGATCTAATAGAAAGTAAGAAGGCTTACCAATTATACTGCTTCGAAACCTAACACACTATTAACGTCGAGTACAAAAAAATCTAGATTAATTACAAGTATAACTTTCACAGCAAAAATATTTTATCTTTGAAATTTTCATTCGTCATTTGGATATTTTACTGTTTTCTTTTATGTAATCAAACAACGAAAAATTCATTATCGAAGCTAAAAAACATATTTTTGTTTTTTGCATAGCATACGATAAAATAAATTCTGCAATGTTTTTTGATAAATTTTTAATATTTTTGGCTTGATTATCTGCCTCTTTGTGGTCTTATGCGCTTAAATTATAAAGCTACCTCCCATTTTATCTACGATATCGTGCGTCACTTATCATAAATGAAAATAATAAGCAACGAATATTTGCTGCCAAAACCAAAAACTCTTACTTTGCTTTGCAGTATAATTGAAAAAACAACACATTAATTCAACGCTAAAACTTCTCATAATAACGACGAATACTTTGATACACACATGATTTAGTTTTGTGTAGTTAATAGTCGCTAATCCTTCGTTCACATATGGGATACGGGTAGGTATTAGGTATTTAGTATTCATGAACATATCTTGCACAAACATTTTATGCATTTCACAATTTAACATATTTTTTGAACAGAAAAGCAACATTCAAGTAACACAATAATCTAAGCACCCTCAAACACTGAAATCTTTTACAACTTAAGGTACCCCCTCCCCAATTTCAACGACTTTTTTTCTTTCCTGACCGAGAGGGACGTTCATTAATTAGGTTGTAGCGTACCTCGCGGTCATTACTACTTTCTTTTAACTAAATATGCTGGAATATATCAAACCTCGGTCTATACACAATAAAACAATGCAACAATTTATAGTATACACAACAGTGTAACAATTATAGTATACACAACAGTGTAACAATTATAGTATACACAACAGTGTAACAATTTATAGTATACACAACAGTGTAACAATTATAGTATACACAACAGTGTAACAATTTATAGTATACACAACAGTGTAACAATTTATAGTATACACAACAGTGTAACAATTATAGTATACACAACAGTGTAACAATTATAGTATACACAACAGTGTAACAATTATAGTATACACAACAGTGTAACAATTATAGTATACACAACAGTGTAACAATTTATAGTATACACAACAGTGTAACAATTATAGTATACACAACAGTGTAACAATTATAGTGTACACATTAGTGTAACAATTATAGTATACACAACAGTGTAACGATTTATAGTATACACAACAGTGTAACAATTATAGTATACACAACAGTGTAACAATTATAGTATACACAACAGTGTAACAATTATAGTATACACAACAGTGTAACAATTATAGTATACACAACAGTGTAACAATTTATAGTATACACAACAGTGTAACAATTATAGTATACACAACAGTGTAACAATTTATAGTGTACACAACAGTGTAACAATTTATAGTATACACAACAGTGTAACAATTATAGTATACACAACAGTGTAACAATTTATAGTGTACACAACAGTGTAACAATTATAGTGTACACAACAGTGTAACAATTTATAGTGTACACAACAGTGTAACAATTTATAGTATACACAACAGTGTAACAATTTATAGTGTACACAACAGTGTAACAATTATAGTATACACAACAGTGTAACAATTATAGTATACACAACAGTGTAACAATTATAGTATACACAACAGTGTAACAATTATAGTATACACAACAGTGTAACAATTTATAGTATACACAACAGTGTAACAATTTATAGTGTACACAACAGTGTAACAATTATAGTATACACAACAGTGTAACAATTATAGTATACACAACAGTGTAACAATTATAGTGTACACAACAGTGTAACAATTATAGTATACACAACAGTGTAACAATTATAGTATACACAACAGTGTAACAATTATAGTAGAATCAAGGTTTGGATAATGTTTTAAAGTTTGATTGCTTATAGTATACTTATAGTATACACAACAGTGTAACAATTATAGTATACACAACAGTGTAACAATTTATAGTATACACAACAGTGTAACAATTATAGTATACACAACAGTGTAACAATTTATAGTATACACAACAGTGTAACAATTATAGTATACACAACAGTGTAACAATTTATAGTATACACAACAGTGTAACAATTTATAGTATACACAACAGTGTAACAATTATAGTATACACAACAGTGTAACAATTTATAGTGTACACAACAGTGTAACAATTATAGTATACACAACAGTGTAACAATTATAGTATACACAACAGTGTAACAATTATAGTATACACAACAGTGTAACAATTATAGTATACACAACAGTGTAACAATTATAGTATACACAACAGTGTAACAATTATAGTATACACAACAGTGTAACAATTATAGTATACACAACAGTGTAACAATTTATAGTATACACAACAGTGTAACAATTATAGTATACACAACAGTGTAACAATTATAGTATACACAACAGTGTAACAATTATAGTATACACAACAGTGTAACAATTATAGTATACACAACAGTGTAACAAATTAGTAATTACTCAGAACCTACTTGGCTTTCACGAACTTTGCTATTGTCAACAATCAATACATCCACTTCATCTTCTTTCAACAATTTGTATTTATTAACTCCCACAATCGTTTCTATACACACAAGATGAAAGCAAATAGTTTACGCCTTAAAAGAATACATCAACACATTTCGCAAACATTTTTTAAAATTCATGTCTACGACACAGATGGAAATCGTTGGTAAGATAAAATAAAACATAGTAAATATCTCCTCCGTGTATACACTGCACAAAAAAGTCTCTGCATTCGAAACCGGATGAACAAGCAGGGGTGACAAGTACAAAAAATAGTAACATCTACACATAATCTGCTTGCGCAAGGTACACATTATGAGAAGAAATTTTGGCGGGAAGAATTTTTTGCGAATTATTTTCAAACTTTTTCTGTGATTTTCCTGTAATTTTAAACTAGTCTTGCTTTCGAGTAACGCGTCAACAAAACAAGCAATCAAACTTTAAAACATTATCCAAACCTTGATTGGAATCTATTCTTGCTTGTCTTTTAGCAGCACTTTCTTCAATTCTCAATTTCGGCATCCCAGAAGCCACTGCCTTAGCCATACCTCCCATCTCTTCAATCTAACATAACCAAAAAAGAAACAAGCCTTTATTGAATTTCCGCGCCCGAAGGCGTAGGAAATCTTTAAAGCCGTCGTTTTTTTCTTTCCGAGCATTTTTTGAGAAAAATTGACCCTGGGATTTCACGTTAACAACAGTTAACAAAAAAAGTATGCTGAACATAATGGTGACATCATAATTTTGAAAATTGGTCCAAAAATTAAAACTACTTTATTTTTGACAAAATTTGGCACAGTTAATAAATAAGTATGCTGAAAATGATGGTCACATCAAAATGTTGATTTTTTGTCAACTAAATGCCGTTTAAGACCATAAACGTTTCAGTCGCAAGACTTTCAACCATGAATGATGGGCTGTATTTTTTGTTAGCAATTTCTTTTAAAATGTGAGTTTATTATGACACGTTTCTTTTTTTGCGTTTGTTGTAAGATATAATGTCACTTGTGTGCTTTATCTTCAGAGCTTCATGCACCAAACCTCTTCGAATGTTTGGCACGATAACACAATGAATTAGCAGGTTTTCATCAAATATTCAAATATTTTGGTAGCGAGCGGAAATTCTTAGAGCCCCCAGGGCTTCTTGTATGTATTTCAATTATAAAAAAGTGGAATAAAAAAACTTCACAGGCGAAAAAAGTCACACACCTCGTCAATTATTTTTCTGGCAGCATCGTACACTTCATCAGTTAGACTTTCCATCATATAGGAACCGCCCCACGGATCTGCAACCTACGATAACAAGACAAATATATTTGGCAAAAAATCATTAGATTCTCGTACATTATAATTAAAGTTAAAAAAAGTGTAAATTTAATAGTTTAATTACTGTAAAAACATTCACTCAGTAGTGTGACCTGTCAGACTTATTTTAAGGTAAAACTAAAATTTAAATACTCGAAGGAAGTTAATCTAACCATTCAGTATCCAACTATATATCCATCTATACTAGTAAAACGTAATATGCATAATGTAAAATGTATTAAAAACCAGAGTATGTCAAACGTAAACGTTGTTACTGCATACGTTACAAATGAAGCTTTAACATCAAATTGCCGAATTAAGGTTTGCAAATGCGACCACAAGAGGTATTTTTTAAAATAGCGAAATTAAAGATTGCGAAAAAGTAAACAGTTGCCACTCTTTACAGAATCAAATTTTCGATGAGAATTTTTAACTTTTTTTGAGAAGAATTTGAAGAGACTTTTGGAGATTTTTATATTTTTTCGAAGAAATTAAGATTATTTTAGGGGTTTTTAAAAATGATGGCATGATCAAAGAACATTTTATTTATGTACATATGTAGTAAACACTTGGCATAACGAGACAGGCGTAGCAACCCTAAGAAACGTGTTGTGTAGTTTATACTTAATGTTTATATTAAAATTTACATTGAATTTAAATAAAAATGGACCTTAGTTATTCCCGACTCTTCTTGCAAGATGATCTGCGTGTTACGTGCAATGCGTGCACTGAATTCTGATGGTAACGCAAGTGCTTCATCAAAAGAATTCGTGTGTAATGACTGCGTCCCACCAAACACTGCAGCCATGGCTTCGATCGCTGTACGTACCACATTGTTGTATGGATCCTACGAAGAAGGAAAATATTTCTTTTAATTGCTTATAACAAACAATTTTTTTAAGCTGTAATCTTGGGAAGTGTCTTATTGATGTCAATCAATGATATTGATGTCAAAAATTACCAGTTACTTAAAAGCCTAGCAGACACGTGAAAAACATAAAAGTGATAAATTCTTCATGGTCAGACATACTTGCTCAGTTAGGGACCATCCAGATGTCTGCGAGTGGGTGCGAAGTAAAAGTGATTTGGTATTCTTTGGATTAAACTTTTCTTTTATCAAGGTGGCCCAGAGTTTTCGAGCAGCACGAAATTTAGCGATCTCCATATAGAAGTTCATCCCAACACCCCAGAAGAAAGACAAACGTGGTGCAAAGTTGTCAATGTTAAGACCAGACTTTATACCTAGAATTAAAATATACAGGACTCGGTTGTAAAACAGATTTTGAGCCTTTGGGTGAGTGAAATATAAGAGAACTAAAAAACATGAGTTTAATTGAAAAACATTCTTTAGATCTTGGTTTTATTTTCAGGGTTATTGGTAAATGTTGTCCACTCAAAAAAAAAAAAAAAAACTTCGAAAGGATAATACCACGATGGTTAAGTGTATGTTTAAAGATTTTGCTTAATAATTCGTTGATTGAAGTTGTTCTTTTCCTGAAAAGAATTGTCGCTAAATTTAATGGATTGTTTTGTCATATAAAAGGACTAATTTTTATGAAACTAACAAAATTTAATAATAAAAATATTCAACATAATCTTAAAATAACTTTATTTGCTGTTGAACAAATAACCTTATGAACCGTGATTAAAATTAAACAATCATCTGCCGAGTATATCAAATTACATTAGTTTATCCTCGATTTATACAATAAAAAAATTATGGCGCTTGTTCTTGAAAAATATCGTCATATTGTTTACATGATTTTTTCGAATAAGTTTGAATTACACGAGTTTAAATGTAGTATCATTCTCATCGGAGAGAATCTGCAAATGTAAGATGGAAATTTCTAGGTGCGAACTCTTCTTAACCTGAGTACTGAAGCGCTTGCTAAACAAAAAAAAAATTCCTATGTCCTGCGGAGTGTCGGGTATATGACTTTTACTTTACCCTCTATTTAATAAACATTGTAATACCAGTGTTGCAATACTCCAAGCCATCAGCAATCGTGAAAGCTGTTTCTAACACAGCATCGGCACCAGCTTCTTGCATGTGATAACCTGATATAGATATACTGTTGTAGCGAGGCATGTTCTAAACATTTCACAATCACTCACTCATTCATGTGTTTACTTATTTTAAACGTATTACATAGAAACTGACTGGTTTTCATGTTGTACTCTGACATACAAAGCCTGACGACTGCCCATGGCCGATCTATACAAAACAAAAAATACCTGAGCTGTATATGAAAATATATCACCAATAATTTTCATGGACGGTTCTGGAGGATATATGTAGGTATTTCTCACCATAAATTCCTTTAAAATATCATTTTGTATAGTACCCGTTAATTTGTCCTGGCTGACACCCTAAAAATGTATTTAAACACAAGTTAATCTTTTCCAATAATAAGGTGTTTATTTCTTCCTGTAGTGACAGAAATATATACGACATATTGTGTGCATGAAACAGCAGAGAACTAGTTAGAAATCTATTTTTAGTAATTACAATGTTTATTCGTGTTTAATTAATAACTGCATGACGTCATACCTGTTCTTCAGCAGCAACAACATACATTGCAAGCACTGGTAACACAGCACCATTCATCGTCATGGAAACACTCATTTTGTCCAATGGTATACCATCAAATAATGCCTAATGAATTTGAATACACACAATATTGTCGATCTAACGTCTATCTATTGTTAGCTAAACATTGTACTGGTGACCAATTTTAGTGAAATACTGGTTGTCGATACTTTGTGTGTAATACCTTGCTCATGAGAATATCGTTTATATCAGGCGTAGTACTTTCTATTTCATAAAATAAGGTCTATCAAAGTCTACAAAAATTTCATGAGGTTATTATGTAGCTGCAATCCTTTTGTATTTAAAAATTTTGCTAGGTAGCTGAACATGAACAAGTGTAAACACAGCAATGTGTTAGCAAAAGGACAATTTTTTTACTGTTGTTTGAAACCGACATAGAACAATAATTTAAAGGCAGACCAAGCACCCCTTTTGCAAATACACATTCAAGAGTTAAAAAGCATTTAAAACACATTAGTCAATCATTTTCGCTTGAAAGTTAGAAAAAGCAATCATGTCGACGTCAGCAACAATTGAAACTAATTTAGACAGTTAACATAACCAAATAACCTAAGTTCCAAGTGTGCTGTGATAAGTATGGCTTAACAGGTTCAACATTCTTACTAATTAGAATGATCTTAAACAGGCCATAAAATTTTGGTGTTTGAGAAGAGCACCTTAATTTTACCTGACGGTAACAACAGTGAATAAGTTTTTGTTAACCCAATTTCGTCATTATGGTAATGATAGATGAGTTTTAATATTTACAAAGTTCGTTATATGTGCATTTAGTTTTAATTTATGGATTGTAAGGGGAAAAAATTTAAAAAGAAGTAAAAATGACTGTTAAATTACATCCCAAAAATATATTTATAAAATATAAAGACTCTGGGCTAACAAAAAATTGTTCATGCTATTTAAACGTTACGGTAACAACGGGGTAACAGAACAATCGTTACTCCCAAATTTTGTTAATTAAAATTTGAAATTTAAAATCTGCCATTTTTATTCGAATTGCTAATAACATTACAGAATTCACTAGCCAGTGCCAAGGCAGCATCAAATTTCAAGAAGTAACGAGAACAAGTTGTGACAATTTATCAGAAAGAAATAATTAATTCTCTAACAAATACCTTCATATCCTCAACAGAGTCAACTGCCACTCCAGCCATACCCACATCACCATGTACTCTAGGATTATCTGAATCATAGCTAAAAAATTAGGAATGTAATCAGGCCTATTTTCAATAAGTTTTTCTTTTCTTGTAATTAGCCGCTTAGGTAGGTAGTACTTAGATAATAAGGACAGACTTGATGCAGAAGAATTTTAGTTTAAAAGTAACACAGTCTAGATCAGATTGGAGAAAGGTTATTCTGCCCAACCCATGCTAGCACGGAAAATAGACGTTAAGCCGATAATAATGATGGTAAAGGTTCCCCCATCGTATGTATTTCAGTACTTAGATTAACATCCCTGGCATCGCTATTGTGTGCCTTTTCAACACTAGCCCTTAAAATTAGTGTCTGCAATGAGCAATAATTTTGTTAAGGAAAAAACTACTGAAGCTATTTAGGTCATTTTTTGAAGGTTAAGAAATGTTTCAAATTTTCTATGAAAAAATTAACTGTGTTTTTATTATGTTTAAAAAAATAGGATAAAGCTATAAGCAAAACAATAGCAGCATTATAATCACACCTATAATTAAAGTAATGACCCCTTTTGTTATAGTAACAAGGACGCATGAAATAGTGATGTGGGAAATATGTGCGACGAGTGACCCCCTGTAAAATTTTCCATAGACTAACTACTAGTGACAATATATTTTTTTTAACAGAGATTTAAATGATCGATGTTGAACAGAAAATTAATTTAGTCACATAATTCAATACATTTTAGCATTTTTCACAATAATTTTATTGAGCTCATATAAACATAAAGTCAAGGTTAAGTTAGGAGAGTAATCTTTAACAAAATGAGAGTAATTTAGGATGGGCAACAAATATTTCCTGAATTTCATTTTACTAAATAGAACAGTGTTCATTCATTTTATTCAGGAAATTCCCTCGAAATTCTGTGAGAATAAGTGTGAGAATAGCAGCTAAAATGAGTTTTTCTTTACTTTTTAAGCCCAAAAATAAATGGATAATCTTAACAATTTCGTTCTTGACTCACAATTTAAGTTAACTGAATATTTTTTTAGCATTGAGCTTCAAATTCTATAACACCAGTGACAAAAGAAAAGGATTAAAGAAGAAGAAATAGAAGAGAGCAAAACACAATTGGGCTTCACATGAAGTCTAATTAAGAAGTATCAAGTAAGATTTCGACATCAAGGTTAGAAATTATTGCTTATAAGCATAAATCCAAAAAAAAACAGGGTTCTTAGTTCCCTGTCCCTTAAAGCAGAACCACACAAACAGATATGCATTAAGTTAATAGCTTCATCCATATGAAAATACTTACCCACGGTGAGTGGCTAAATCAAATGCTACACTAAGACCTTGTTGTCCAGCAGCTATGTTTTTTCGATAAAACTTGTTGCTCTCTTCCACAGTGCTGAATCCTGCATACTAACAATACAAGTTAGCTTCTTATGTTATTATTCTTTTTAATAACAACAATGGTATGCATAAGATTTTTCTACATACTGCAGAGTGAAATTGTATAGAAAAATATCAACAAACCTGTCTTATGGTCCATGGACGAAATGTATACATAGTTGCATAGGGACCTCGTGTGTATGGGTATTTTCCAGGAATTTCGTCTTCAATATTTGCAGTATCTTGGCTTGTGTATAATGGTTTTATATTGATTCCCTGGACATAGTATGAGCAAAATTTTTAAATTAAGATTTGTTCAGCAACAGTAAATAATAGTTCGTCCACATCGCTAAACACATTTCAAATCCCTATCAAATGGTATAAAAATAATTTGAAAAATTGCAACTTGTAAAAAACACACCCTGGCTTTAAAAAACTATTTCTTTTACAAAACTACTTTGTTCCGAACTCTCATTCAATGTTTTTTTAGAATCGTGATAAAGTATGGAAAAACTATTTTTTTAACTACTTTCTACAGGTCCCTGTTTGGGATGTAGTAACTAGACAATATAATAAAACACTCGTTCCTGCAAAGCTTTTATAGTTTTGTTAAGGAGATTTGAAATGTAATAGATCGTATACGAAAAAATGCTACAAAAAAGCATTTTAAAGGGTTTTTTTTCAAATATCACACCTTTCAACATTCAGAAGGTCGCTCTTTGAAATTTTTCTCACAAAAGGCAAATTATACACAAGAGGATATTTTTTTTTTAAATGGCTAAAAGCAAAAAAAATACGATTTTTTAATCCAAAGAAAGGTATACCGTATCCTTTATTTGCATTGTGATATGTTTATAAAATATGATAAATCAAGATGACAAAAAAAATAAAACAATTAGTTACCTCAGGTGTTTTCCATGTCAGCTTTTCCTCTGGATCAACTCCCTTCAATTCTTTTTTAGCTTTCTCGGCCCATTCTGGATTTAGTGGATATCTATGTATCAATCTACAACTTGATGCGTAAACCTGGATAATTTTAAAATTGATTATTACAGTTGGATATATAAGACAGTGAATTATTCACTATTCAGTAACTTTATGCCAATAATTTTATCTAAAATTAAAGTATATACTTGCAAAAAAATTTTCCATACATTTGGCAATATTTTAACTGTGATTTATGTCGTTTTATATCTACAGCCCCCTGTGTTCTGGCTCCTTGATTTTATTTTTACATAATTACTTTTTTATGTACAATTTTAATATCATTCATTGGCCAAAGCAAGTATAGAATAAGGTGGTTAATGATTCGGGAGTGGTGTACAATATAATGTGAAGATTGTAAAAGTATTATCAGAAAAACATGTAGAACAAGGAAAACACAAATGAAAGAACATTACATATGATTTAATTTGATATTAAAATTTAATTCAGAAATTGGAAAGAAGTACAAATCAGCAGTGAAAATAAGTGAGTACACCAAAATTACATTCTATAAATTATTGAAATCGCAACCTTACGACATCTACCATTAACCCTTATACCCAAATGTAAACTGTACATTTAGTAATACAAACGTCGATTTCAAAAAATAAGAAAGTAAACCTTACTTGAGCTGTTGTTCTTCCAGACAACAGAGCAGCCCTTGCGGATAACATTGGTAATTATTCTAGCCTGTTTCAAATTTTTAAAAAAATAAAAAAAATAAATGTTGAGTGGAAAAATCTGACGGAAATTCAGAGTGGCCTGAACCAATTAAAATGACATGGTTTTCTAACACTCTTCACTAAAATATCAACAGAATGGCACTTTTTGGCTGTTTTACAAAGTCAATACGAAGAGTTAACTTGTGCTTTTTTTGCAGTGGGTGAGTTTCAGAGAGGTACAACACCTCATTTTTCAGCTATTATACTAAGTTGACAAACAGCATCAACTCGCCAATTCACCAGTGTAGGTTAGGTAAATAGCATTTTAGGTGTGTTAGTCGCACTTTCTAAAATGTCTGCTTTACCAAATAATCCAATACTTGTCAGAAGAAACATAGAATTTGCCAACTTGACTTAATATATTTTGTAGAGTATTTTAGTATAAAAATAGCCTAATTACTTTCTGGCGGGACAAATTTCAAAATTTGCTAACTTGTTTGTAGATGCTTGTAGGACATGAACAACACTTTTAAGTTAGACTGATTTAGTCCTAAAATGTTAAGAAAAGATATTTTTGATATCAATCCTCTATTTCTCTTTCGGTAAAACTAGAACGAAATTGTAACAAGAACTATGCCTGCTATGCCCTCTCTGCTCATGCACAAATACTTTTGGGTGTGCAGAATAAAGTTTTAGAAATTCTTTCATTATAACATGTAAACAGGCAAATATTTTATCCAAATTGAAGTAACTATTTAAATCAAGGCAAATAAGAAAAATTTTAATATTTAAATTTTTAATTTCCACATGGATGGCAACATAATGATCAGTTGTTAACCAAGAAATCGGAGGTCTGATTACTTTCCTTTGCATCAAGCTAATTCAACTTGAATAAATCGTAGATAAAAATTCTTTCCAGGTAAAACAATATTTGTATCCCTAAACCATTGAGATCACAATTAATGGCTATTGATGTAAAGTATCTGTTAGACAATTACCTGTTAGACACTTAAATGTATGTTAGAAGCCTGCTTAGAAGGCTGCTAATCAGCTTTGGTCTTACCATAAACGCCGATTAGCTGAATCGGCGTTTATGGTAAGACCAAAGAGCACCAACAAATTTCTGGATGTTTTTTTGATATTTCTGGATTATATTCTGCATAGTGTAAAGAAAAAAATTATAGTGGCTATACTTTTTCAGATTGGCGTCCAATTGAGGCTTTTAACGTACAGAATGCCAGTTAGATGTCAAGAGGGAGTCAACATGAAATTGACCTAATATTAAGCTGCAAAGCTTATGTGAAAACTTTCTAAAACTATGAAATCCACAAAAAGAGACACTGGACAAAAAAAGATGTTGAGGAGCCAAAATAGTCCTTGCAATACTCACTATGCTAATTAAATATATAGAAACATTTTTTAAAGCTAAAAATTTGCAGAGGCAAAGTACAGCATGCAAAACTGAAAAATTTGTTTACAATTGTTTATGTAAGAATGAACAGTTAAATACAGCTGTAAAATCATTCAGCTCCCAACTATTACAATTCCTGATTTCAATAAAATATCCTAGTAAAATTAACTATATATAAAAACTGGAATACCAAAAAACAATACTTTTGGCTAGTTGCAAAAAAAGGTCTCCAATTTTTCCTTACCACTTTCCAGAAAAACATTAGTCATTGGGTGTACATAGAGTATATTTCCTTCATGTAAGAACTGAAATTTTAATAAGAAACATTTAGAAATACTAAAGAAAAAAATAATGACAACCTAAGGCACATGGAAAATTAAGTCATTTTGCAATCTCCATAAAGTATTTTGTCATACATCATTTACAATAAAAGACTTTTATTGTCTAAGACTTAACAAATCATTACTCAAAAGTCTATTAGGATTTTTATTTTCTAGTTTTTCTTTCTTTTTACGTTGGTTTTCTGCTCATGCTTTACATGCTTTGAGTCAAGCATTTATTTATTAATTTCAAACATTTTAACTATTGATAAGATTAGCTGAATTACAAAGGAAAAATAGGAAATGTTTCTCTTTTCACAAACTGATTCTTAAAAACAACTGTTATAAAAATATGAAAAAAACCCACATGTGATGATTTCTACTGCAAGATTTCAAATGTTTACAGTAATCTCTTATTGATCTGATAAAACAATGAAGAAAATATATTTACAATATAATACAAAAAATAGCTAGGCGAAATACAAAAACAATTCTGTTTCTTTGCTTGCTGTAATGCTTCTTAATTGACTATACGAACATTAACAGCAGAATGCTGATATTTTAACATCCCTAAGTCCTTCAGTACCACTTTTCTGCGTTGGGACTGATATTTTGTGGGGTTGATAAAAATAAAATGATAAAAACAATGCATGGAATTTTGCAGTATTTTTCGAACAGGAACATGGATTATGGTGTGAGGTAATTTTCAACTATATTGGACATGTTTGATCTATGCAAACTTCATGATATAATACAACCACCTCCCTTTGGTTGAGGACCGTTCTGTTGTTTTTCAATTTCATCAATAATTGCATGAAAAACTTGGTGCACAAGCTAAAAATGAAAATGGGAAAAGTTAAATATACAAATATACAAATAAATATAAATACATAAAAATGGAAATTAGTCTGTATTAAAATTAAAAAAAATTTGAATCTTTTTTTTTTTTTTTTTTTTTAAGAACCATAAAATGATAAAACAAAGGTTGAACCATTCACTTTAATGGCACTTTAATCACTATTAGTCTGATTGAATGTCAGAAAAAAAGTGTTTTTTTCTGTTGTGAGTAATATTAAAAATATTTATAACCTTATTCTCTTTGGCTGATGATTCCAAAAAACCAGCTTTCCATCGTTTCGCTAAATTACTTCCTTCATCAGAAGATATAACTCTATAAAAAAATAATTTCGAATACAAAATATGCACATCAGTTTGGAGAAAAACTTGCAAGAAAATAATACCTTTCCATATGGAGATCTGTTTTGTTTCCAACAAGAAGAATTGGCAAACTAAAAGCAATAAATTAAAAATATATCAAAGCAATAATAAAAGCCAAGCAACGTATTCTGAGTGGAATCCACTGGTTCAAATAACAAACAATCTCAAGTGATAACCTTGCTCAACAAGAAACTATATTTACTGAAAAATTTTGCATTTCACAGCAGTTAAAATAAATATTTGACCACTAGCAATCATACTGCTGCAGGATATCCAAAAATGACCGGTCAAAAATGACCGTACAAATCTAATTTTTCGGCAGTCAAAAATTCTATGCTATTCCATGCGATTCCTCTAATGATTTCAATCACGAAATTTGATTCTATCAAGATATAAGAAAAATAAATAAAAAAACTGCTAACAGCGAAGCCTTGTATATGTAGTCAAAATCGCAGCATTTTAACTAGCTAACTACACAAAACAAAAGAGGAAAAATCGAAAGAACCGTGTATAAATCAATGGGAAATAAATATGAAGCAAGATATTTAGATTATTATGTATTCCTAATGGTAAATAAATAACATTTTTTTTACGAAGCAAGGAAACATTCGCTGGTCAGTCTGACGACTTGTAACATGATCCTGACGTTCAATCAACAAAATTTGGCCATTATTTTAGCCGCTGTTTCACCTGTTATAAGACAACAATTGTAGGGACACCAGAAAACGTGATCCTTTTCTCTTATAGGAAACCAAAGAAAAACTTTAACTTTTACTCCCCATAATGATATGACTTTACTAGTAGAGTACCGTAAATATTCGTTTGCACTCCCCAGGCGCTTTATTTAAAATTTTGAACTTCAAGGTGGGGCTTATTCCAGAGGGGTGGTAAATCGAGAGGGCTCTTATAAAAAAAGTTTTGAGTTTATGGTAAAGTTTTCTTTTTAGGAAATTATAGTGGTGAAAAATAAAAAACAGAAGATTATATATTATACAGTTTAATATGAGTGGACAAATGGTGTAATTTCTTCTACGTCAATGAAATAATAGCGCACTGCTTAAGCATACAAATTGACAAAACCTTTTGACACAGAATGTCGAAGAGTGTGTGTGATGTGTGACACACCTCCCTATACTCTTTTCTTCATTGAAAAGACTACATTGGATATTACTACCCTTTGTTTTTTAGACTAGGTTTGTGGTAACCTTTTGTGAACAGAGCAAAATTTTCAACAAAGGTGTATAAAGTTAATAAAATAATACCTTGTAGTTCCAGTCAAATCCAAAAGTCTATCTCGGATATCTTTCACAACCTCGAAACTAGTATAGAAGATTAACACATATTACCATGAAAAATACACTTTACAACAAACAAATTAAAGAGCAAAGATGTTTAAAAATTTGCTTTATTTCAAAATTATTTTGTCCTAAAAGCACAAACAAACTTGAAAAAAAGCAAATCAACCATAAACATACACTTTCAAAAACGCACAACATTATTTTTCATAACAAAACAAATCTCTTTTAATTCCTCTTAGCTCTATTTTAAAAGTTATCCACAATCTTGTTCAAAACACAATAAACAAAAAGTCCATTTTGCTAAAGTACTCATTGCTTAAATGTTGTGATAATTATAGTTCAAAAATAAGTATTGCTATACTGTCAGGTGATATGTTAAAGGAAAACAAAGTATCTTGAAAGAAGCATCCTTCCAATTTTTGCTTAATACAATGTAGTGCTGTTATGACTAATATACCTTTTTCTTGACGTGACAGAATAAACAAGCACATAGCCATGATTGTCAACAACGTAAGATTGGGGAATAATAGAATATTCATCCTAAAACAAAAGGTTTATGTGGTTGCAAATAAGCTAAAATTTCAACCATTAGGAAATGTTTACTTCACTGGTTAAGGTGGTGTCCGTTACAGGCAGTAAAGGCATAGTTTGTACCTAATTAACCCATACTAAAGAAATATTTTTAGATGACGTTAATAAAAAAATCAGATGATGGACTTAATCAAAGGTTACAGAAACAAAACTTAATTAGGAGTTTCAGAAAAAAAACTGGAATAGGGTTCACTGAAGACTTAAAGTTTTCTTTAATAGGTTTGTTGTTGCAAACTTTAAAACAGACAACAAGTATCGAAGAAATATTTTCAGTTTTTTTATAAATTTTTCATAAAACAATGTAGTTTTGTAGTTCCAAAAGTTTTTTGAGTTTTATTAAAGGTCATATGTCACTAAAGGTAACAGGTCAACAAGTGAATTTATTTTTTGGCCATATATATTTTTACTTAATGTGATTCTTCTCAATGGAAGTGATGCTTAATTAAAGGACAGCACTATTTTAAACATAATAAATATCATAATTTGTTAGGTTCACACATACATCTATGTTTACATGAAATAAAATTGCTTTAATATTAGAAAATAACATATCAATGCCATTTTTGTGCTTTATTCTGTTAATGAAGATCACAAACACAAATTTATTTTATCTGTTATTTCTATTTAATAATACCCATGGTGTTTGTTGGCCAAAAGTCATGCTAACCGATAAATTGTCTACTTCGCAGTCTCTGAGGCCAACATCTTACTTGAAAATTTATTTTACAAAAATATAAGCTTAGCAAATAAAATTAACGCTGCTTTCACAATAATTTACACAAGATTCTTTTTATTATTAAACAACATACAAACCTATAGAAGTGTGCACACATGCAATGATTTACAGATACCTGTATTGAAATATTTAACATACTTTTATACTTTACAGATTTTAAGCTAGAAATTTCCTGTTTAAATTGCAACCTTCAGAATATTAAAACTTGAGCATGGAGCTTGAGAGACCACAAGAGGAAAATAATTTAAGTCTTGTCTTTGGCATTTACCTTTTAAAACTGAATGAGCTCAAATGTGAAAATATTAGAAATATTAAAAAATTAAATGGATGCAATTGGAAAAATGCTAGAAAAATTGGCTTATAAAAGGCAACTGTAGCAGTCTAACAAACAAAAAACTCTTAAAGCATTACCTGACCAGCTGTGTCAACTAAATCAATTTGATAGTCATGCCCTCTATGTTTTATTTTTGCTTGAAATGCTAAAAAATAACAACAAATAATAGCCTTCTTTAGCCTCAGAAAATTATTTTTTTGAAAAAAAGAACGAAATATGTAAATTTAAAAACTACCTTTAAAAATGAATTTGCAATACGCAAATTACTGCTATTTTGTATATACATCTTTTTAAAAATAACAAAAATCACATTAGAGGTACATTCAAGTTATAAAACATATTGAATGGAATTATCTTTTCTTTAAAAATATAAAACACATTTTTAATAACAAGCTACAATTCTTACTGTTTTCTATGGTGGGATCATATGAATCAACAAACTGTCCTTCCACAAATTGAATTGAAAGGGAAGATTTTCCTAAAAAAATATCATATATACTTTAATTATGGTAGGCAAATTAATGAGTTGAAATACAAAATAAAAAAGAACCAATGGTATATGTATGTCAAAAAGTATAAGCTTTTATTAAATATTTTTAAAGTCAATGAGTCTGACTCATGTCCAACATTTGCACGACCTGTATATCAAATGGTAAAATAGTAAGCCAATATAATTTTGTAGCATAAATACTCTCGTATTGCCTATGCAAACAACCTGTTTCTTTGTTGCTGTTTTGAAGCCATGCATAAACATCCAACAATGCACAATTCACATTAATGATAACTTGTAAGCTTTTAAAAATGGAGGTTTTTGTGCAATATAGTTTATAAGATTTTTTGAGCTATTTTTTAAAAGATGACATTTTAAATTCAGTTATGCTTAATTTGTCTCTGATTTGGAAATGAAAAAAATACTGACAGACAATTTGATAGTTTGTACATATAAAAATGGTATAGGTTAAAAGTAAAAAAAATGCTTACGAACGCTATATTATATACACGTAAGGACTAAAATAGAAAAACACCAGTTTTGACAGAATGACCAGAGAACCAGCAGCGTATAAGCGGTCTATACAAAACTATATGCAGAATGTCCCTCAATTCCCGATCTTCAACTCGTCGTTGGAATCACAATTCTTTGCCAATATTTGTGCTTAAAAATTTCTTTTACTGTGATTTACTGTTTGAAAAATGTGAAAATAAAATCCTAGTGTGATTAAATCTCCCATTTAACCTACGGAAGCTGTGGAAATACAAATTGCTTATTTAGACATCTGCCTCAGATATTAACCCTACTCTCGGTTGAAAGCTGAACAGGAAGGAATATATTCAACAAAAACCTAATCAGAATGTGATTTTATGACTTTTCTCACTGAAAGCAAACGCTATACACCCTTTTATAAGAACTAGTAGTGCTTTTTCATTTGTCAAGTTTTGTTGTTAATATTAAGAAGACAAATTTAGAATTTAGCCGTGTTTATGTGAGAAAAGGGGTGTTTTGCTGCTAATCAAGCTTTATAACTACACGAACAATCGTGGCAATATGAATGCAATTGTAGGTGAGAAAAGAGACAATGGCAAACAAAAAGAATTATGAGTATATAGCTTGAGTGAGAGTTGTAAGAGAATGCATATTTAAAATGTGTATCACAAGGCCCAGTGTAGTTTGGCAGGCCAACTATTTATTTTTTATAGACTATTTTTATTCTGACATTTTTAATAACACAGATATTGATACCGAAAAGATTAGTGTCAGCGTTTTTTGCACTAGTGTCAAAATAATCCCTGCTCTTCGTCACAACGTGTTGTGCATATTTAGTGTGTGGTTGCTTTGCAATGTTTTCAGAGGTTTGGATGATTTCTGTTTGCTCCCCTTCCTCTACGTCTTTTTCTCTAATAGTAATTACTTAGACTGCTCGTTCTGTCACAATACTACTGCTTCGCTGCTGGTTCTCTTGCTGTTCTGTGAAATTTTTGCCTAACTAGAAACAGCCGTAAGTGAGGATCAAAGTCACAACTTGAGTATCAAACACAACCTTTTACACAGAGTCAGGCACAACCAACTGAGCTAACGATTCTTACTGACTGAGCTAACAATCCCTACTGATGGAAATACCAATTCTATAAGGCCTATAAATGTATAGGGATATTCTTATTGTGTTCTGATTATTGGTTTTGCATGCATTTTTCTGCCTGTCAATTTTCAAAAAGTGGTTTGTGTATAGCCAGCTAGCTAAATACCACCACATCAGAAAGAAATTTGTCCATGGGTATTAGGGGCTGTTGCCAGATCATTTTCGGCTTTTTTATCAGAATATGGCTGATTGATACTTGACTCCTATGTCATTGGCCAAAAATATATCAAAAAGTAGCGAAAAAACAGTGAAAAAACATTGTTGAGCTCTGCACTGATTGCATTCCAGTCCTGTGACTAATAAAAGTTGTTTCCAACAATTGAAATTAGTTCTTTCCATCTATTTGTAAGGTAGTTGATCAGTATATACTTTGAAAACCGTAAACGAGTTTTATGTGCTCTACTGTGTGTTATGATATTTGTCTTGTGTTTTATGTTGTGTTACAGATTAGTTCAATTTTAGCTTCTTTGAGCTAATATTAAGCTGGCTATTCACAACAATCAAAGAAGCTATATTTGATCAATAAACATCATGGAGCGCTATATAAAACCGGACGGACTGGGTGTTGATCCTAGTGCTGCGGATGCTGACAGAACTTATAAACATTGGTTTCGTACGTTTGAAAACTTTATACAATCGTTAACTGGTCCTGAGAGCATAGCATTTAATAAGCTGAACCTTTTAATAAATTATATCGATCCAAACATATACGAGTATAAATTAAAATGTATTTTGAAAAATTTTGAAAAGCTTTGTCGCTTTACACCAGCTGTTGCTCCAATTTATGACGATGATTTCTTTATCGGCGCTATTACAGCCTCAACAAACAAACCTTTTCGAGTCATGTCACCAGTTTTGATAAATGATACACATAAAGCAGAAGCATTAATTGACAGTGGATGTGCAGACATCCACAAGTTTTATTAGTGAACGATTGTGCAAAACATTGAATTTAAGAGTAACACCAGACCCTAGCATGGTTGGAATGA
Organism: Hydractinia symbiolongicarpus; assembly: GCF_029227915.1. Lineage (NCBI taxonomy): Eukaryota > Metazoa > Cnidaria > Hydrozoa > Anthoathecata > Hydractiniidae > Hydractinia > Hydractinia symbiolongicarpus. The sequence goes on from NC_079886.1 coordinate 11,013,080, forward strand.
CTTCAACCGAATTATCCACTAAATCAATAGGTTATTGCCAAGTATCGCTGGCACTTAAAAATCGTAAATATATTTCTGTGAAACTACATGTATATATTGAATGGTCTTGCAGCTGATGTTTTTCTTGGTACTGACTTCCGAGAGCAACATGAAAGTGTAACAATCAAGTATGGAGGAAATAAACCACCTTTGACCTTTGTTGCTGTTACTACGATGAAAACATCTCGTCGCTATCTTTAATTGGGTAGATGGCACACTTTATGAGACTTTGGATGTGGCAGGGAGTTGTCTGGCAGAGTGCCGAACCTACAATTGCGTTTGCGTAGCTCAAAGAGAGCATTAAATACTCAAGGACTCCCCATCAAAGCCATGGCTCCTCCTGGAAATAATAGACAGGGTATATCCTTCAATATATGCGAGGCTAAATATGCACATTTACCTATCTATCTAATGGGTGGAAAATAACTCTGAGTGTTTTTGTCTGTTTTAAAAAGATAAAAATCTTTTGTAGACAGCACCTTACTGGTTTATTTAAAATTTTCTGTGAATGATCATTCACACATCTTGAGTAATTTTACCATAAAAATTCTGAACTGGCATTATCCAAGTTTTAAACAACATGTGCACAAAAGAAATACATGAGAAAACTTGAGACGTGTAAAAACAGGTAAACAAGAAGATTAGCTACCACATACCAACAGAACGAAAGCCCATAATTGCAACTTTTCGTGATTTAGGGGGTGCCATTGCTCTGCAAAATTAAATTATTTTTCTGGGTCTACTTTCATTTCCAAACAAATTTCCTTTTTCAAATCCTTTTTTATCACCTTGTTGTACACACGGTGCGGTGTTGTTTTATTCCACTCAAAGTCGGGCGCCTGTCCAACGTTGCTTTGAAACAGGGAAAAATCGCTTTTAAAATGAATTTATCGACACATTAATATGTCTTACTTGCTCAAGTCATTATACTACTAACAAAAACATGATGTAAACATTCTTCATTTGACAAAAGTACAATCTTACATTTTCTTCCCTGCAATAAAATCTAAGCATGCCTCTTGAAGGGCGAAGTTCATCAGGGCGGAGGGCGTTTAGAATAGGACTACTCAATAAAAAAGCGCACCAGGCACCACGAAGAAGGGCGAAACCAAATCTCAGATAAGATATATAGATAAGATAAGATAATTTTATTAATCAAAAATAGCTGTTCAGTTCAAATAATTAAATAAATTGGTAATATGAAGAGAGAAAAAAAAAACTATTTTTGAAGGGAGACCTTACCTAATAGCAGAAGCAAAGACGAGGATAAGGCCACCCTTGGGCGAGTACAATAGACGGCACAGGACACAAAAGACACGAACATTTATAATCACCAGATAAATGAACCGTGTGAAAACAAAGGGAAAAATTGTTACAAATTAATAAGAGGCAAAAAAAAATACTTCTTTAGATCACTTTTAAGACCAAAGTAATCTATGGAAACAAATTTTTTAGTCATTAATGTCTGTATCTTATTCCAGGATTTAATGGTGTTAAATCTACTAGAATTTTTACCAAAACAAACGGTATTGACAGTAGGAAGATTGATCAATCCAGCCTTTTCTGCACGAGTGCTCTGGGAATGGTTGAAGTCAACCGCAAAAGTATTCTGGATAGTAGCAGTCATTTTATCATGAAAGAGCTTATGCAAAAACAGAATGTTCTGACACTGGACAATATCATAGAATTTGAGGATGTCCAGATTGCCATAGATGATACTAGATGATGCTCTTCGAGATTTAAAAGTCATTAGTGTGATAGCAAAATTTTGTAAAACTGCAATACGATTAACATCAAGACTGTTCGGTTGACCCCAAATTTGATTACAATATTGCCACATTGCAGGTGGGAATGAAAAATGACATAGTAGACTAGGATAAGGACATTTTGAGGCATAAAATGACGAAGTTTAGCTAAAGCTCCATTAGCCCTCTTGAGCTTGGAAACAGTATTATTGATCTGAGTCTTCAAGCTTAAATCAGAATCTAATAGAACACCAAGATATTTAATAGAATCACTAGGCATAAGCCTTTTACCATTGATGAGAAGCCTAAAATCATAATTAAGAGGTTTATGTGCATGTTTAAATATAATGTATTCTGTCTTCTGCTAGCATTAAGAGAAATCTTATTAGCCAACGGCAGAGAACCTTGAGGTCTAAATTCATTTGTTTGGCCAGTTGTTTCAAAGAGTCACTGAAATGCAGGAGGTTTGTATCATCAGCAAAGTGGTGTACCATAGAATAGTTAATTGCACAAATTAAGTCGTTTATATAAAATAAAAATAAAAGTGGTCCTAAAACAGAGCCTGGAGGGACACCATGTCTGGTAAGATTATTTGCTGATCTAGCTCCATTTAAAGATACAAATTGTTGACGTCCTATTAAGTAGGACCTAAATAAAGAGAGAGCATTACCACGAATTCCATAATGATGAAGCTTTGTAAGCAGAATTTCATGATCAACAGTATCAAAAGCCTTCTGGAGACCACTCCACATGCATAATTTCCTTTACCAAGAGCATCCATAATTTTGTGAGAAATATTCATTAGTGTGTGAGAGGTTGAGTAATTTTTTCTGAAACCAAATTGTTGCTTATACAGGACATTGTTAGCTTCAAGAAACCCATACACCCGTTTATATATAAGTTTTTCAAATATCTTATCAATGTTTGTAAGTAAAGATATAGTTCGATAATTTGTTAGTTCTAATTTGTATCCTTTATTATGAATAGGTATAACCCTGGCAGTTTTTAAATTAGAAGGAAAAATGCCTGAAGTAAAAGACAAATTTATAAGTTTAGAGAGTGGAACAGATAATTCAGTTTTAACAGTAGATAAAATTTGGGCAGGAATGCTAAATGGCCCAGAAGATTTACCAAGGTCCAAGGAAGAAATACAATGAAGAACTTCAATATCATCAGTTAGTGAAAGAAACATTGAATTAGGAACAGAACCTTTTAAGAAGGAAGAAAAATGTTTTGATGTGAATGGGATGCCCATTCTTATATTGTCAGCAATTGATGAAAAATAATTATTAAAAGAGCTAGCCATTGTCACTGGATCAGTGACAAGTAAGTTATCAATGTTCATACAGGTTGGAGAAGCAGAAGCAGAAGAACGAAAAGAAATTATATTTTTAACACCTTTCCAAATGTTGGCAATATTTTTTTGGTTATCACTAAAATATTTATTGAAAAAATTACTCTTGCTCAATCTACACAGAGTTACAATTTTATTGCGGTACTTTTTGAAACTCTCTAACAATAGAGACTTAAAAAATGGATCTTTTTCTCTTAAAAAACGTTTATGAAGAAGGTCTCTTTTAGTAATAAAGGTAAGAATACCATTAGTAATCCAAGAATTGGATTTTTTTCTACATTTTTTATTACATGTAGTTTTTAATGGAGCGTATTTATCCAAAAGACTGTTGAAACTGTTGTAAAAATTATCAAACGATACATTGGGATCATCTGTGCTTGGTTGAAGTATAGCATCCCAATCCGTATATTGTAGTTCAGTGCGAAGGGCATCATGACTGAATTTTTTCCAGTCACGAGCATAAATATCATTAGCTACATGAGCCGGATTGACAGCAGACAAATTTTTTAACACCGAGAACTGGGGGAAATGATCAGATATTGAATTAATAATTTTACCAGACAAAGTATCCCACTTGGCAGAGTTAAAATAAATATTACCTATAATTGTGCTGGTAGATTCAGTGACTCTTGTGGGCAAAATTATATGAAGCATTAAATTAAACTGGAAGGTAATATTAATATAATCAGAAACTTCTTCAACCGATTCGGACATTGAAAGATCAATATTAAAATCACCAAGGAGAAAGATTGGCTTATTTTTAGAAGACGCTTTCCCAAGAAGAGCCATTAAAAATTGGTTGTTGAACTCATTAACAGACATTGAGGGGTTTCATCCTACAATCATGTTTTTATCTTTAGCCTCTATAATTTCAATGAATTTAGATTCAAGTTCACTGCTTTTGTATGCAAGTGTATCAAGATCAAGACGTTCAATAAATTGCAAGTGATTAGAAACATACAACAGAGCACCACCTTTTTCACCTTCAGTAGGCGTGTGTGTGAAGGAGTAACCATGTAGGTCACAATAACTAGGAGGAACATTAATCACTTTTTGCCGACTTTTTTTTTACAGAATTGAAAAAGGATCGAAATATTAGGCAAGGATGGAACCCCCCCCCCCCCCCCCCCCCAACGAGTGTCTTCCCAACGAAGCTGTGAACTATTCAAATAATTAGTACCTTACCCCAAGAGATTTTTTTTTTTGGCTTTTTATTAGGGAACGAAAAGGAGCCCTCCCGAGAACGAGATGGAAACTCCCTATAACATTTAAACGTTGCGATTTTCCATGCCAGCCGACGCACATTAGTTGATTATGCGTGTATCAGGAAGGCGAAATTTCTTTACAATGACATTTTCACCTGACTTTGTATAAGATTTTGTGTGATACAGTCAGCATTATCTGATTAAACCTTTAATGCCGTCATTTATACCAATAATTATCTGACAAAACCGGTTTAACATATACTAATATATTAATATATAATAAATGCCTTTCAGGCGTAGTTTATTAAAGATTGAAACCTGTTAGATCTAGCATGGGCGGCTCTGACTTTTTTTTTGTAAATATACTTTGTGACTAGAAAAATTATTAAAAATTCCAAAATAATTTAACCTTTAATAGAAAAAAATATGTGCAGAAAATTTTGCGGATAGAATTTCAAAATGCTCAATTTTGCGGTATTAGTAATCTTAATCATTTGTTTTACTTCGTCTGGTTTTTCGACTTTTTTTACTTTTAATGTTGTTAAACAAGTTGAACTTTGTTTTGTTTTCAGTGTAGTGACATTTACAGCATGTATTCGCGTCTAGTGACGGTACATAAAACCATTTCATGTCTATCCATATATATATATATATATATATACAAAAAAGAAAGTCAAATAACAAAAATAGTAATTCTAGCAGAAAAACAACTTTGCATAATTTTTAGAAATAAAAGTACGAGCAATGAAAATCTTAATGGCTTAGGTACTGCAGATAATCGAAAAAATTAAAGCCAAATAAAGTACGAAGAAATAAAAACAACACTAATTATAAGTGTTATACTTCTTTTCTCTTTGAGCTCCTTCTAGTTTCAAATGACTTTCAAAATTCAGCTTTTGAAATTGGTTTTGCTTATTCTGGTCTTCAAAATATCACATTAACGCCTATAAATCACCCAAAACCTTGCAAAACTCGCAGCAAACAGAAAGACGATATGAAAAACTTTCGCTTTTCATGCATTATGTAACTTCTTGGCCGACATTTCCATCTACAATCCATGACTTATACTTTCAGATCTTCATTCAGACGTGAAAGAAAATGAGAAACGTTTATTTTAACAAGTGGAGAAATTTTATCAATATTCAGCTAGTGTTCCGAAATTTACACTACTACATTATACAGAACATATAATATAAACACTCCTTTCCCAGAACACAAGTAATAATGTAAATCTGGAAACAGGTAATTAAAAAAATAGAAAAAATCTGCTTCAATTACATTTTTATCTTTCTATACTAGATTGATGTTAAAATTAATGTGTACACTTCGCAAATATACAGTTATTAGCTAGGGTTTGGAGGAACCTCTGATAGCTATGAGGATCAAATCATCAATGGTGGTTTTCACATTATAACTTAACCAATTTAAGAACACAAGCAAGCATATGACTCGTAAGAATGACCTCACGTGGAAACCGGCTTGAGGATAACAGATAGAAATAGAGTAAAAACAGAAAAAGTATATCCAACAAGGACGCAAAACACTAAACAAAGTTGATGATCTGGTAACTAGCTTGTACCAATTTTCATCAAGCGAAGCTTCTTCAATAAGTTGTACGTGCCCACTTTACGCCATCGAACACGTCTGAAGAACACAATAATTCCATCAAGAAAATACTTGTAACAAAAACAGAAAACATCAAGTTTACTTCTACAAAAAAGTGAGATGATTTCACTTTCGAGTTGCAAGATAACTTTCACGACTTTAAAAATTTAGGGGGTTGGTAAAACTTTAGAAAATTAGCAAAGTACTCTGAATGCTCTCCCGATGAAGAGAAAGCAGATATATTTATAGTAGCATTTAACGTGAAGATGACATCGACGTATTAAGACGTATACAGAATTAAACATATTCATATATATATATATATAAAATATTGAGAAGGAAAGTCTGGAAGTATAAAACACGTCTACGCTCTAAAAAAAACTGTTTTCTGCTTATAAAAATATCACTAAAAACTAATTTTTTATTTTATTCGATACCAAACGTGCTCGTTTCTTCGATGGCATAAAGTAACTTCTCTAGTAGCGTATCATAGTTCTTGTAAGGTGGAAGATCTAACCGGTTGAAACATGTATGTGCCCTAGACGAAAGAAACAAAACTGAGTCAGCATTACAAGTATCGGACGAGGTGCTCTTACAAAATTTTCATTTTTTTTTGCATATATATATAAAGAAATTTTCACTCCTGATATTTTTTTAAAAAAATGACAAGTTATGAGTGGATGTTTTTGAATGTTCACAGATATAGTGAAACAAGGAGAACGAAAGGCGAAAAAAATGGCATAATAGGACACTGTAATGACATTGTAAATGAATGCTTCAAATAAACTCCCAAGAGTCTATTCAATGAGGCGTTTAAAAGTGGGAGCGTTTAATAATTTTTTTTGTATTCTTGTTGATAGAATACATATGCTTTTCATATCATCACCAATATCGTTATCGTCAATTCTATTAAGAGCTAATGCAGCGTGAACCATGTCTTTTTCCCATATTTCATATGTGGTATTGATGAAGATGGCTGAAACTTAACATTTTCATTAGTTGCGATTATTATCATTAAATTATCATCTGGCGTTTAATCGAGGGGCCGTCTAAAAGAAGGGGGTGTTTAATTGAAGAGTTGCAGTATTTGTGTTTTTGTTAACTTAATGGACAAAATGACAAGTGTGACGAATAATTTGGTCCGACGAAATATTCATTAGAAAACTTTAGTAAGATTTTACAGGTTTTCTGGGATTACTTTGAAGCCTGTCTTGCCATTCCCATTTTAAGATTATAAATAATTTCAATTGTTTTTCTTTTTAGATATATGCTTTCCTTCATTCAGTGCATTCCTAGGAATGCACAAAACTTAATAATAACAAGGCGAATAGGAATTCAAACAAAATTATTTTAATGAAAAAATGCTATTAAAACTTATTTTCGGATTTTTTTGACCCGACCTCTCGATTAATGGTGGAAGCAATTACGAAAATGGACAGGTGAAATGAGGTGCACACAACAATACTCTCCTAATTAAAATAGCCTTCGCTTACTAAAAAAAGGCACAGGTTGAAGCACCAACGCGTACAGGTCATTCTAACTTGTGTAACACACTAATTGTTACGGCTATCGTACTGTATCAAAAATAAACAAAAACACAATGTTTTCCGATATTTACATTTTACCTTTTTTAAAAAAACAGAAGAAAAAAACAGCAAAGTTTGGAGATTCTGATATTTCCTCGTCCTCGCTAGCCGCTTTTATGCTGATATTTTACACAGTTAAAGACAAAAACAAAAACACAAAAAAATATAAAGCAAATCTGTTCTTACCTAGGTAGCATATCAGACGTTCCATAGCAATCAATGGTGAACTTTTTTAATCCAGTGCTACCACGTAGTGCGCCGAAACCTTCATACGGAATACTCGATGTCCCAGTCACAAACTAGAAGAAGAATACGAAAACAACATTAATCACGAGAACGTATCGCATGTGTTATACATACAGATGTAGTCTAAAAATTATTTTTTAACATGATAATGGTCAAATGATTAACGGCCAGCGCGAATTTGTTTCACCATTTTATCCACGACATAGAAAGACTTTTTTTACTGGCACCACAACGACCAGTATGATCATGCAAGTTATATAAGGATTCACAGTGCCTTTATTCTTTAGGCTATTTTTCCTTTTCTAATTTTTTTTTTGGCCAAGACACACGATATTCTTTCGTAAGCTAAGTTTGTTTAGCGAATATCGTCTCGCTTGACCCACATGAGAAAAACTTTCAAACCTCTACCTTCGTTTTATCTTGAACCGATCGAATAAGGGTGAAGTATATTTTTTCTTCTTCACGTTGGTGTATACCCGCCAACTGGTTAGATTTAGGGAGAATATTTCGTAAACGGGCATATAATGTATCAGGGGCAAGGGGGGGGAGTATTTGGTATTTGTATATATATATTGTATATATATACGAAGTAACTAAATATCGTAAAACTTAAAGGTAAAATATTAAAGCGGGAAAATATATTTTAATATTATAAACTTTATCACTATTATTCAAACTATATATTTCATTAACAAAAGTCCGCCTTTTTAACGTTTGATGTACAATGCCTACAAAAAGGCGGTGTTTAATTCAAAAATAAAATTTTAAAAATTGCAGTTAATTAAAACTAAAAAGATATTTAAAAGCGTAATCTATTAAATTAAAAATTAATCTTGAACACCAGATATCAATATAAATTTTTAATAACTGATTTTCCAAATGCAGTTTCTAATTACCACTGTATGTAAACGGGTGACGCCCATAAGAGGGCGTTTGTATTAAAGGGTGGTGTTAAACCACTTAGATTTAACGAAGTAAAAACGGTATTGAAAAAAATTTTAATTTTTAAATACTTTTCATTATTTTGGAAAAACATTTCATGGACGCAGAGTATAATTTAGGGCCAGAAACAAAAAAGTTCACTTTCAACGGCGACATTCCGCTGATTTTCGCTTTTATTCAGTTACGATTTAATTTTGAGCTTTTTAATTTGCGTCAAATACTAAAATGCTAACCACCTTACACAAATAATCTAAATTCACGAAATTCGACTCCATAAAATTTCGCTTGAATAAATTTTAAAAACAGTTAAAATCCGTAGAAGGAATTTAAAAATTAGTTTTGCTACAAAATTCGCGTTGTTGTTAAAAACAACAAGATATTCGACGACAAACAGAGGTAGCAAACTCCGATAGCCATGAATACTTTTGTTTATGGCTATTTCGTGCGTTCTTATCATAGTCGATTCGGCTAACATTTAAATAGGATACCGGTATTATCATAGAGACTAAGCCCGTAAATAAATCCACAGGTTTGGCGTCCTTTATAAATCGCACTTCGTGTGTCGGTAGCACGGCTACAAGATGACGCAGAGACAGACTACGGGTATTAATATAAGAAAATAGTTGTTAGCCAATGGAAAAATCAACAAACGTTCGGCCATCGTAGCTACATATTTAGTTCATTCTTAGCACCGATTTTGGCAGCCATTTTAAAACAAATATGGGTATTAAGACATGATGAACGACAAAGACAAAAATAGGAAAATTTTAATCTATGGGAACATGCTGTATTTGATCAATTAAACAAATGTTTTTAACTTCTTACTCAGCAGAGAATTAAAATAATTATGAGAAAAAATTCTGAAAAGGTGTTTATGTGAAATTCAGTTTGGAAATAAATACAAAAATACAGCATTTCGATTGTAAAAATAGACCAAGCTATGTCATACATTTACTTCGCTTGGATTGCACAACTCTTAACGTTCACGGTTTGGGTCTATAAGAGCTTCTTCATACAAATCTAACTTGTTAATATATGGACTGCATGTTCTATAAGCTTGTCAACAGTTTCTTTGACTTTTTCTAGCACGTCATCGTCCGTCTCTGTGCGAGTATTTTGTTCTTCTTTTATAATGTCTGCGACAGAGTCAGTGTGCTTTCCTCCACATCTCTCACTAACAACATTTGGATGAATGATAATGTCATCCATATTAACCAGATCAACTCTTTCTCCAGTGAGACCGTTTGTTGAGTCTTTGGAAGTCTCGGCTAACCTCTCCAAAGCAGTGTTATTAACAATAATATGCTCGGTAATTTCAACGCCGTCCGTGTTTTTATCCTGCACTCCTTTATCCGCCATGTTGTTGGTATGAACAAATTGCGCATGCGTATTGTTGTTTGAGTTGTTGTTATTACCGTGCAATGGTTGCATTGAATTGATATACGTAGGAACAGTAAAGCTAGCAAACTCTTTAAAGTTTTGAGCATGATTATTTTGTATAATAGTTTCTTTCATTTTCTCGGGCGAAGATACAACGATGTTGGGTATAACTCTACTGCACTTCGACTCAAAGCTCGTCTCCGTGAAACGTCGAGAACGCCCTTTTCCTTTACTAAAATGCTTTGTGATGAAATACAATTTGTTCCGAAGTACTCTTCTAACAGGTCGTTGAAGGAAAATGTAAATAAAAGAATCCGAAAGAAATCCGAAACAGAATAACAAAACCCCGATTCGCCGTACTAATATTGGGTGAGGGGTTCCGGTAAAATGTATGGACACTGATAAAAACGAAGCCGTTGTGTCAAACATCAAATACGACAATACTATCAAAGATGGTAAAATAAACTTTGGCGACTTAAATGAATTGTCCGCAGAACTAGCGATAGAATTTCGTCGAGATAGTTGTCGAAAGTGACGAAACTTCGTGTATAAATATGTGTATGTGAACAGCGCATCGATAAGAAATGAAACATCAGCAGCGAAGAAGAAAAAAAACAGAAATTTCATCACATCTTCAACTGAATACACTCTGTCCATGATGGCTAAGACGCCAGCTGCAAATGACAAACTCATTATCCAGTTGAGAACGATGATATATACGGTCTTCTGTGTTGTCACCAAACGAACGTAAGACAAGTGCAGATACACTTCCAACAATCGATCAATCGATATATGGTGCATAGTAAAAATATACGATAAAGCAATAGCGATTCGAACGAACAACTCGAACCTAAAATACGAGGGATTATTCGGCATTTGCAATATCCCAGCAAGATAAATTTTGATCTGGACGCAAGAGAATATGAACTCTGTTACCAGCATGTTGGTGAGGATGCGTCTTTGGTTTACAATACGCGAACCTTTGCGACTATGATACAACAAGTAGAAACAAAGCAAAATGGCCAAAACACACAAGCCATACAGCGCAATGATGATATACGGAAATGGATCCACCATCTTTGTCTCCTGTAAATTATAAATTTATTCCAACTTCGGGGTGTTACCCACTAGCGAAAACCACCGGCCGACCAGCAGGGTGTCTAGATGACTTCTGATTTTAAATTTGTTTTTTTCTTGTTCATATCTGCTCTGAGATTAAAGGAAGCGACGAGGTCGTTAACATCAAAATCCGCAATTAATATAAGATTGATCCCGCTGAATAATTAATGTATTTTTTAGACTACAAAAGCACAATATAGTGTGGGAAATATAAGGTTGTTGACCCCCTGTTTAATAATTAGAATAGGGTTACTGGAGACGGAATTTCCATACTTCTTCTTCTTCTTCTTCGATGCTACAAAAAAATTTCTTAAGGAAAACCTTCAAAAACGTTTTACCCATGGTAAACGAAGAATCACAAAAATGGTCTCCATCTTTTGTGCCAAGCACAAAACAGAAGCAGTTTAAAAACGATCAATATTTTCGATTACGTTGAAAATTATTTTTTTCGTTTTTTTTTTTTATATTTTATCAATTTTAGACCTCGATATTCTTATTTATGATATTATCCATATATACAAGTGCTAAATAAAAAGGGTCGCACGTCAAACGTTTAGGTTATGTAATTCATTTATTGATAAGTGAGTAAAAAATATTGGTCCTTCAAAACAACATGAAAAAGAAAAATGACGCAAGTGTGCTATTGATACTAGAAGAAAAAACACTCCGAAACAAGTGTTATATCATGATAATTTCATATGCCAAGATATTTGAAAATGAAAATTAAAAGTCAAAACATCTTTAAAAGTACCCAATCATAATTAATCGCGTTTATAACGAAATAAAAAAGAATTTTAAACGAAAATAATTCATTAGGTTTTAGAACAATTTTTCTTGCGCCGGACCAACGAGACCAGGGGAGGGATGGAGTTATGGTATAGCTAAGATAGCTTCGAAAACACTTTTTCCAAACACAGTAAAACGTTAGAATTTGAATAGCGTGTTTGCCATTCTAGAGATCTTAAATTACAAAAACGTTTTTAATGAAGCCTCAACTATGATTGGGGCTCGCCTCTTCGAATTTCAAAACCATTTTGTCGGAGCTGTTGCAATGTGATTGGTTTTCTTAAAACAAAAACAAAGTAGAGAATATTTTTTTTCAAAGTAACGAGGTACACAAGTGAAATTATAAATCCAATGTGCTGGATCCAGGAGAAATAAAAACAAACATAAATTCAAATCAGAGTGAGTAAGATTGTGTTGGACGAGTCCACAAGAACGACGTGCACTGAATCACATCATGGAAATGTATGCAAAGATTACATAACATTATGAAGATGTTTTCGAGTAATGCAAATGAGAATGGCTATAGCATCGAACATTCAAGATATTAATTAGATAACCAAGCTAAAAAAGACAGGAGTACAATGTAAGGTTCACACGATTTTTTTCTAGCTATAAAAAGCAGTCCTTTGTAATCCTTTTATCAAAAAAGGACAGAAGCAGAACAGAAATAGAATTTTTTTAACCGTGTGAGGCCTAGAATGCTCGTAGCTGGTTATAATTATGCGCTTTTCAAATCTGTTGACGAAAAAAAAGTGAAAGAGGGAAGGTAGCGAGTTATTATTAATTTGGGTCAGTTCAGATACATGTTACAAAATCATTTTGAGGTAACAGAAATACTATCGGAAAAAAATTTACTGACACGGTAGTACCAATTAAAAATTACATCGCTTCATATCAAATCAGAAAACGGAAATAATAAACAGGTAATGAGATAGAGTAGGATTGTAATTAACTAACAACCCTGAACGATAACCTTGAACCTGTTGGGAAGGAAAATTTTTATTGGGCGGAAACTTAACTACTGATAAGAAGAGGTTTGATATTTTTTCAAAACATCATTCGCGCTTGAGAAAGGCATGATCTTAGGCGTGAAGAGTTACTACCATGGCGTAATAATGCAAGCTGAAATGCAATCATTTTTCCTTGTCAAGAGGCTTGTGACAGCGATGACAGCAGTGATAAGCAATGACGACATTTATATACGATGACGACAGCGGCATGCGATAACAACATGCGATATGCAATGACAACAGTGATGTAATAACAGCAGCAATGTTCGATAACAAGTGACATTCGTGCTGTCGTAACATATGTGAACACAAAAATTTACCACAATCATGCAACAAACTTCTGTGTTTGCACTCTCGAAGCAGAAAAACAAAAATCATTTGAACCAACAATCACGAAACTTTCGAACAAAGCATTTAAACAGTATTTTCCAGAAATATTCAGGATCGTTGTCAACAACAATTCTATCTAGACGAAATTGTCATCAACTTATCTCACGAAGAATACAAAAGGTGCAAATAATCCTAGTACTAAATCTTGTGTTAAGAATTAAAGGACAGGATACGAAAATTAGGTCATGGATATAAATGTTTACGAAAATGATAAAGAGGATTTATGACAGGTTGGTACGCCATTATAGCTATCTATTTGTTATGTGTGGTAGGGTCACAAAAAACCACACAATAAATCACATTGACTTATCATTTAGATCTTTTACACATTCAGAAAATATCATGTACATTGTCAATGACTTAATTTTAATAGCAAGTCTAGGGGGATTCCACCACGCTGAATTATTTTTTGCGTATTTTCGTGAATTTGATTAGAATTATATTTTATATCAACGGATTGAAAAAAACATGTTCGAACTTTTTTTTACCCACGATGTTTTAGGAGAGGCGAACTGCGCACAGCACGGCTGTTGAATAAAAGTTCATGATGCCAGTGTTGATTTTGAAAACCAGACCTGCTTCGATATAGTCTTATCTATTATTTAAATTTATGTTTTTCATAATAAAAAACGTAGCCAGGAGACCCAGTATAATTTTCCTTACCAACAGGAAATCGGAGTAGTTCAAGTGGAAAAAATTACGCTGGGTCGTAAACGAATTTCCTGCGGTCAGAATACTTACCACGCTTTTTGATTGGTTACTTCTATTGGTCTTAACTCACGTGGTCATTATCAGGAAATCTGTTGTTTTGAGCGCGAATGGTCTTACTCGCCCGAAAAAATATAATAAATTCTTGTACTACTTAAGAGGGTAAGATGTGACCACACAGGTTTTGTGCGCATTGGTCGATTTGAATATAAGGTTTGCTCTGACACATTTGCGTCTGAGTTTTGTTTACATCTTTGTGAGTGTTAGGTTTATAATTAAGTATTCACATTTGCCAAACGAGTGGCTAAATTAAAAAAAACAATGGAATATCTTTCTCCTTATTTTGATGGGCACGGGTCAATACACACAAAAAAAATAAACAAAAAAAATATTGAACATGTAACGAACATATTTTCCTTATTTTTACTACTGAACGTACTAAACAACTTTGTGAGTAAAGATAAAAAAGTAAAGATTCGTAATTAAAGCTAAAGCCACTATATTGCGCGTTCGATTGTCGAATGTTTCCGGTCCGGTTTATCAAATCTGGCGCCATCTTTAACATAAATGTGCGTATTGACCTGCCATCTTTAACATAAATGTCCTAATGCCAAACGTGAGATAATTTCTGAATAATTTCGTTTTTTATAGCAAGTCAAAATCAGGCTGGGATATGCTTATGAAAACAGAAACGACTTTACGTTGCATTGTGAGATGAGATGAAATTTCCCTGTTTTTAGCTTTAAAAGAATAGCGACAAGGCAAGTTCAGACTGTGCAGTGGTGTTAATTAAGCGCCATTTTGTATAAGGAATTAGAAAAGTCTGTCTAATTAAAATACTCATAAGAAAAGACTGGGCAATACGCTTAGCATACACTTAAAACATTTTCCCTATCTAAGCTTATGCTTATATGCGATATGCTTATAAAAAATAAGTATTTTGAAGTTTTAAAAATTTTTTTTTCCTTATAAAATATTGGACATTTTAATACGGATCAGATTTTTCACAAATTTAAATGATGTATTCAGTACACCTCTTTTTACATCATTTTTATTCGCAGGTATTAATAACTACATCTTACAGATAATGTAACATTACATTAATTACGGCATGTATGAAATTATCTAACTTTGGAATCCAAAACGTCATTTAGTCAATAAAATGGAGCACTGATGACGTCATTAAACACATGATAACGTATTGACCTGATTACATTTTTTAACATATATTTTAGGGTCGACTACTTACCTGGCAAATTTAAAGTTCTAAAATAATAGAGGGGGATGCCGCCCTCCCTTCTGTCCAGTGAAAATAGGTAAGGCACTGCTTAAAAGGAACACAGAAGTTCTCTTTATTTCAACTCTTTAAGACCTATTACTACTCGCTTATTTGATCTCTTCGTAAAATCATCAATTGCGCTCGCTTCTCGTACAAGCGCCCGTTTACACCACTAAGATTATTTATGTGCATAAATAATCACGCTCAAGAATTTAACGAATATATAATAAAAACAACACTGATTTTTGTTTGGGCGTAACAGGTGTAATGGCGTAAACATGTGTACGTAAGTTTAATCAGAATTTTTTAAAAAGTGTTAAACATAGGCAACCAAGGCCATCTTTATCATGTTGACGGACAGCTGTTTCAACCGAACCAACAAACATCCCCTCAAAGTAAAGAAGAAAATACAGAATGAACAAATAAATTTGCGAATTAAAAAGTCATTTTAAAAACCTTTAATTGAAGTTGTAAAGAAAATTTTTTCACCTTGAGAAACATATTTTTATGAGAAAATGTTTAAATTGAAACTACACAGCGTTCCATTGAATAAACAAAATAATTTGGGAAAGAAATAGTTGTAAAGGTTTTGTTTAATTTATAATAAGAATAAAAACATAGAAATAAATCAAAAAAGAAAATATAGTGAACCAAACACAGATGAAATACGAAACGTAACTAAACGAAAAAAGAAATTTTTTTTGTAGTTCGCTGGTACCAAATCGTTTTAAAATACAACACACGAACAACAAGAAGACTCAAAGATATTTGTGGTCCGCACCAGGACGGAACTCATACGCATAAATCCTGTCTGAATAGAACTCACAACGCAATGACGTCAAAAAATTATTTGCAACCGTTGACACAGGTCAACATCGCATTATTCGCATTTGATTGGCTTGTTCAAATAATTGGCATGACTTTACTGATTCAAAAATGGAGAACGAAAAGCAATCAAAAGACGATTCTTATCAGTTTGAGTTGCCACCATCTTGGATTCGCTACAGTGGGAATATACGTTCTAGCAGTCCAACTTAACGGTAGCGAAGAATCGACATATCAAGTCATGTTGGTGACATTCTTACGAGGGACATTAGGTATTGTTTATCCGATTCTGATGCATTATATTACACTGGATAGATTACTGGAGGTTTACCTTCATATGAGGTATCCAGTATTATTTACAAAACGTATCATAAACATCATCACAATAACAATATGGCTGACAAGTGTTTCGTTTGGAAGTTGTCACGCCATATTGATGCACTATTACAGTCTATACAGCCAACTACCAAGCTACTTCTTCCCTGCACTTAGCTGCTCAGTGTTAATTACGGTAACAGTTACATACACCTACCTGTACGTAAAATGGAAAGACTTTAAGCAAGTCTCACACCCAAAAATGGCTAAAAACAGATCAGTGCGTACCCACCAATTCTTACTTCCATTTTTAATCGTGCTAACGTTTATAGTTTTCGAGTTCTTAGGAAGTTTTGTAAGTGTTCTTAGAATCACTTTAAAATTGTCAACATTCGAAAAAGCTCGAATGCGGAGTTTGGAATTATCACTCTTCGCCCTTGGCGCGATATCAGATGTGGTTATATACGTTTTGCTTCAACGCACGATTAGAAGATTTTTACGCAAGAAAATTAGGACGATATCAAGCGTATTACTACGCAACGCAATCTCCAAAGAGAAACTTGATTCGTGCAGTTGTTCAACCAATCGTAGCCGTAACACTTCTTTCGTCAGTTTTTCGAAACACCGTAATTACGAGACTAGGAATAGTACCGAAACGATCGCGAAAGCGGAATATAAAAACGGTTTATTTGACACGCGACAACGCATGTCGACTTCATTGTAAAAGAAGAACAAAAAGAAGAAATAAAAACAAAGCTGGAGCTGCGCAAGCTGCAAGTAAGATACAGACCTCGTGTTAAACTTTTGAGGCTTAATGTGTTAGCATCAGTGTTAGTGACAAATGCAGGAAGAGAATATGAATTACCTGAATGAGTCTTAGACGCCGTTCGTTTGAAAACGAGTCGACGGCTTTCCAAAACCATTGTACAACGCCATGTTTATCGTGGTAACCTATACAAAATCAAAAAAAAATCAAAAAAAAAATAGTGTTTCACTTCTTGCTATCATCACAAAAGGTTTAGCTACATACGAAGAAGATATCAGTTGGAATAAAAAAGCCCTGCGGCTTAAAGATTTCCGCTATTAGCAATAATCTGAACTTTGAATAGGACTGAGTAATATAGGGGAAAAAAATCATTGAATATTCTAAAATTTTAGAATTCAAATTTTGATTATTATTGTAACTGTAAATCATAGCTAACTTAACTTACATAAACTTCATTTCTCTATAAGAACAATTTAAAAGAAAAATAATAAACCTGAAAATTGATGAACAATGAAAACAAAATAAAAACAACGGCAAGGCTGAAAATTTATCTATTATATTTTCTCTTTTTCTCTGAAAAACAGCTTGAAAAATATCTTTAAAGGTGGCCGCAAATTATTTTTTACATAATCAGTTACGAAAGGCCACTTTTCTTTTATAACACACTTGTCACGATTTTATAGCTATAATACATTATCTTTCACCAGAAATATTTAGCTCGACAATTCCTCTTTAAATTAAAACCATGAATAATTAATTAGTTCTGCTGAATATAGCTTTAGTCTACGTGCCTGCAAAATTGTTAGAAGGGAATGACGTAATTATTAAAGAGAAACGTTAATAACATCAAAGATGGCGCATTATAAGACGATCTTCATTATGCTTCACTGCACGAGCTTTAACTTTCGATAGCATATAAACTTTAAAATGAAGTATTGTTCATTGGATAATAAAACAATTTGTTGCACTGTTAGGATTCTTATTGGCTTAAAACACATTTTAGCCTTGTTCTCAGAAAAAAATCTGTCAAAACGAGGATTTAGGCTTTAGCCTGGATAAGTTTCGGGCGTCCAGCTTAGCTGCGCTGTCTCTACATATCTCTCTATCTCTCTATCTATCTCCTCAGGCGATTTTAAAGATTCCGCCTTAGCGGAAATCAAAAAGTTTTTCAGCCTGATATTTCTTAAATATAATGAATTTTTTCTAAAGGTGTATACAGCCTGGCTACTATTTTATACCCTTAAAATACTTTTCAGCCAATATTTCTTAATTCACTTATCGACCTTTTACTTTATTTCACGAGTGAGCAGTTACGAGTATCTACAGTGTTCGTCTTGTGTTTTTTTAAAAATAAAAGCGCTTAAAACATTCTTAAGCGCGACTTGTTTTATTTGTTTAACGAAGCTAAATTCATGACAGCAACTGTAGTAACTGGCTACCTACAAGTTGAAATAGAACAGCTCGTACCTGATCGATATTCAGTGTTTTTTCGCCAATCTTTAATATCAATATCAGCAGTTCCAGCTATAACCAGTTCCAATTCGCGATCATCGAAGAGAGAGATCATTTGTAAATCTAGCGCCTGTAAGATAGTGGTTTGTAAATGATAAGATACTTAACAGAGCGTTCAAAACATTACGTTTTGTTGATGTAAATAATCTTATCATTAAATAGACTAATCGTAAGCTCGTGGAAAAATGGACGAAAATGCACCCAAATTTTCAGCTACCATCTTTAGCTGATATTTATTTTAGACAAACAGCGAACATTTAGTTCTTTATTAAATCGATAAACTATTTTTTTAAATCTAAATGCAGATATAACGTCTAGCTAAAGTATTAAAACATGTAAAAGCTTAAACTATCAACACAAAAATAAAGCTTCGTAATTTTCTCTAAAAGTGTCTGGTTGAAGTATTAGAATATATGAATAAAATATATGAAGTCTTATTGTCACAAAGCCATGCTTCTTAACACCGCACGAAAGTACAAAATGTTACATCACGTGCAGATGGACGCACCTCTGAGAAGCCTTTTATCAGTTGCTCCATTTGTTCCCCCATTCCACGTTCGACTTTCCATTTCACGTTGAGGTCCACATATTCACGTTTGTTTCGCTCTGTTACTGGAATGTTTCTACCGTTCGGTTTCAATTCTCGTTCGTTTACCTAGAAAAAGGCTCGTCATTACTATCGACCAAATTTACGGTCAACTAACGGTAGGGCCGACGAATTAGTTTGGAAATGAAGTATATAGTGCTTATTGGCGCCTTTTTATGGTTGAAGTTGCATTAGAATATTATAAGACCACCAGACTGGTTAAAATGATATTCAAATTCTAAAGGTTTACTGTGTTAGAATAGGAAAAAAGTGCGTTCAGGGAAGGCGAACAAATGAAGCAATACCTCGCTATGACCGAAAACTTCTTCGTTCACAGTAAACACAAGGTCGAGAATATCAGTGATGTCGTTTTCCAGCATCCACGTCAAACTTTGGTGGTACTCCTGATCGATTGTTTCAACGTCACTCAAGTCCCATGGCCTACGAAAGCGATCAATTGGCTAAGTAACATCAAATTTACAAAAGCAGTTTCTTAAAAGCAGTGTTTCACATATAAACTTAAAGAAAACTATCTTCACTATATTTTGTGCTTAATTTTAAGCAATGTGTGTCAAGTAGTGTTTATTTTAATTTTTTTATTTTATTTCACAGCAGCAAAAAATATATTTTTTGATGTTAAATTAACTTGAAATAAACGTATTGATTAATTTGTCTTGTGATCTAAGCAAAATTTGCAACTCGTCTCAACCCTCACAAGAAAGTATTTGCTTTTACATAAGATAAAAAATCTGGTTTAGGTTGGCACGTTATCCTTAAAATTTATAGGAAATCACATAAAATCTTTTTTTATGAAATTCAATCTGTTATTATAGTCATACATTCTAAAAAAGTCTTACTCTCTTAACAAAGCTTTGTAAATAGTTCTTGTAAAAAACACATCCAGAAGATGCTGATGAATTAATGCAAGAGCAATGATTCGACCAGCAAACCGAAACCTAAATGAAAACATTTATGAGCGAGCTATAGACAACAAAAATAATCAGCATACACAATTGTGGTTGTATAAAAAATATTCTGCAACAGAAAGAAGTTTCAGCTATACATGCCAGGCGTCTCGCTCTAGGTAAAGTAGTACCATCAATTAGGTGTGTCATCGTCTTTTTGACAAGATAAGTTTCCACAAGATATATAAACAATAATGGGATACATATACAAAATCGTAACTGTTTAAGGTAAAATCAACGGCTTCGGAAGTTGCATGTTGATTAGAATGAAATTCCTACGGATTATTCCAATTTTTTAAATATTTGACTTTTGCTGACTGTAGACTATGGAAAGACAATTCACATTTGAACTTACCAGTTATTGGCGTTGTCAGCATATCTTGACGCAGGACTAACTTGCAACGTGTATGTGTCACTAGCAGAATATTCGAATAAGCCGTAATAAGGGTTAAAAAGTTCTCTTGAAATCATGAAGAAAAATTCGCGAGCTGGACCACCATAGTCGAGGCCTTCCTCGCCTGTAAATTTGATATAAAGTTTTTCTTTGTGCAAAGCCCGAGGGGACTGTTTCATGACTTGCTCAAAAGCATCTTGTAAGACATGTGTACGTCGAATTTTTAATCTAAACGACAAGGTTGATTTCAAAAATTATTACGTTACATTTTAATAGGACAAATTAAGAAAAAACTAATACCTATGTTGACACAAAAAGCCTTTTGAGGTAAACGCTATAAAACCTTTTCCTTAAATAAATGCTGTCGTCCCTCCCTCCGTTCCTCCTCCCTTCTTCCATCCTCTCAACACAATTTTTAAGATTATCTTCTATTTTTAAGAGAAAATTAGTAACTAAATAACGATCAAGCTTTTACAGCGAGAACGTGTTTTCTGTCAGAATTTCTTTACTTATCAATTATTTTTTTGATTTATTCTTGCAAATAAAAAAAAGATTTCATGTAATAACCTAATTTTTCCTGGTCCCTGACCATAACCATTTTGAACCATCTGTTTGTGAAATGTTCGAATTTTAGCTTCAAAATCACGACGATACGGAGCAGGCGTGCGACCAGATGATATAGTTCCTATAAGACAGAAAATCTTTGTAACTAAGCACCTACTGGACAATTCATCAATAACTAACTCTATTTTTTTTAAATTACTTAAATAGAAAGTATGTTTAAAAAACCGTTACCTCGTGAAGACGGTTCTCTGGGTAATGTTTGCGGCAAGGCATTCTTAGGTACGTAACTTTGAATATCTTCTTCGAACATACTAAAAGATAAACATTCAATCATTAACCAAAAGTAAAGGAAGAAATCCAGATCACAGAGGCAGACCTGTAAACTTGACAGAACAAAGTAACCGGAACAAATATACATAGGGGAACTTAACATGAAAAATAATTTAGCTTACTTTAAATTCCAGTCTTTAAATAAAATTTTAAAAATGGGCACAAAGCAAAAGTTTGCTAAAATTAAATTAAGTTTTGTTACCGATAGCGAATAAGAAATACTTGTTGAAGCAATGCAATATGTAAGAAAAAACAAGATAAAATATTTAATAACAATTTTCAACCGGACTCAACAACATTTTTATCAACTCACCTTAAAAGTATGACTAACTCCATATCATTCTGAAGACGTTTTAGACCATTAACACCATCTCGTTGGATGAACGATATTTTTCGTCTATAACAAAAAATAACGAGGATTTAGCTTCTCCAAATATACCGAATATATCACTTCAGTTTGTCTGTTTAGGGTTATTATTGAAAATTTATCATTTTATCATTTCTTTAACATAATTAGTAGGCTACGTTTTCATTCGATAAATGAGAAAACTTCCCACATACTGCAATGAAGACTTGTTTGCATATTCTGCTTCTCGATCTTTTAAGATATCTTTAATACCATCTTGCTTTAAGAAAGCAACAACTTTTTCATCATAGGCTAAGAAAATGAGAAATAACATAGAATGATATCGTTAAGAATAAATTCACTAATGCAAAAAAAGATATTTTTAGTGACATAAAATAAGCAAGATATTTTAGAGGTCATTAAATACTTTTAGGTAAGGCAGCAGGTGCTTCTGCTTCTACACTATGTGAAGGTTGTTCTGAGTAATTTGGTGGCGGTGGAGCAGTTTGTGGAGGGCGTCTTTGTCTTCGTGATGAGGAGGGTTGCTGTTCAGCTGTAGATGACGAAGCATCACCCTGTAAACACGTAGGAAGTGTAAAAAACTAATTAGAAAAAAAAGGAGCTATAAAAGTTATTAAAATGTTGTTCAGAGCGAAAACACAGTGGGTAAAAGTTCCTGGACCATTAGAAACTATTAGGAATTGGGTGGAATAAGAGTTTTGGTACTCACTTTCTTCATTATGGAAATTTAGCAATTGTTTTCCTAGTGCAGCCAGAATTTAAATAATCAAAAGTTAACAAAAAAAGAAAACAGTTGATTTTTGAAGTTCATTGTTACAACAGGTAAAATTGGAAAATAAATAGAATGATAGCAATGTCGAACAAAAGATAAACTTTGCTCTACTTCTTTCAAGCTGTGAGAAAAACACAGAATGAAACAATTCTCGCTCTTTCTTTCAAATATACACCTTTAAAATGAGGATTTATATGATGTTAAAACTAACAATTTTTATTTCAAATTTTAAGTCAGACATACCTCACGATGGCGACGAGATCTTGATGTATCTTCGATAGGCAATCTTGGGTCAATAAACGTTGTTGCTCGACGGGCATGATCAACAAAATACGACTAAAATAAAATAAAGTTATGATATATTATTGTTTACAAGGGTTTTTCTTATTAGTTAGTAGGAGTTCCTGCAAAACCATGTTATAGCTATAGTGAAAAGAATGTTAGTGATACTTTTCAGCATGTAGACATTTGCACTCTTTTTTTGTTTTTTTACCAGTTTATATAAATTTAATATTATGGTAAAACATGTTACTAAGTCAAAGTATTAATAGTTGAATTTCCGCGCCCGAAGGCGTAGGAAATTCTTTAAAACCGTCGTTTTTTTCTTTCGGAGCATTTTTTGAGAAAAAATCGACCCTGGGATTTCACGTTCATCTGAGAGGAGGATAGTATTGAACTGACTAACTAACCCTGTCCCAAATGGTCAATTGAACGTCATAGATTAAAACTTCGTACCCAAGCTCCCTAAGTACTGGGAAATCATCTAAATGATGTTTCAGGCCAAAATTGGACAAAATTTGGCACACTTAACAAAAAAGGTATGCTGAACATAATGGTGACATCATAATTTTGATTTTTGTCACCTAAATGTCATTTTAGGCCAAAATTTGTTCAAAAATTAAAACTACTTTATTTTCAACAAAATTTGGCACAGTTAACAAATATAAAGTATGCTGAACATGATAATGACATCAAAATTTTGATTTCTTGTTACCTAAATGTCATTTTAGGCGAAAATTGTTCCAAAAATTAAAACTACTTTATTTTTGACAAGAATTGACACAGTTAACAAAAAAAGTATGCTGAACATGATGGTGACATCAAAATTTTGGTTTTTTGTCACCTTAAATTTCATTTTAGGCCAATATTGGTGCAAAAATTAAAACTACTTTATTTTCAATAAAATTTGGCACAGTAAACAAACAAAGTATGCTGAACATGATGGTGACATCGAAATTTTGTTTTTTTGTCACCTTAAATGTCATTTTAGGCCAAAATTTGTCCAAAAATTAAAACTACTTTATTTTCGACAAAAATTGGCACAGTTAATAAAGAAAGTGTGCTGAAAATGTTGGTCACATCAAATTTTTGATTTTTTGTCAACTAAATGCCGTTTAAGACCATAAACGTCTCAACCGCAAGACTTTCAACCATGAATGATGGGCTGTATTTTTTGTTAGCAATTTATTTTAAAATGTGAGTTTATTATGAAACATTGCGTTTTGTTTGCGGTTGTTATAACATATAATGTCACTTGTGTGCTTTATCTTCAGAGCTTCGTGCACCAAAACTCTTCGAATGTTTGGCACGATAACACAACGAATTAGTAGGTTGTCATCAAATATTTTGGTAGCGAGCGGAAATTCTTAGAGCCCCCAGGGCTTCTTGTTAAAACTTTAGCATTGAAAGCTGTATGCATTTGTTTTGTTTTCATTTACAGTTTCTACTCTTCTTATAGATTTAAATTTAAGGAGATTTAAGGACTTTTGATGAGTATTTTCACCTTTTTGAGTTTTAAGGAGATTTTCATATTTTTCCAAAAAAAAAAGAGATTATTGCAGGAGATTTTAAAGGTGATGCCATGAGTAAAGAATTATTTATATACTAATGTAGCAAAGTGAGGAGTTTTAAGGAGACTTTTCAAAACTAAGGAGAATTATGTTATTTGTTTTACAATATCTTCAAATAGTTTCCATCATGAATATTGTTTTAAATTCTAAAGTAAACATAATTTTATCAATATCACCAAACTGAAATGTGTAGACCTAATTTAAGTTATAAGTAATCTTTGGATCACTCACCTGGCCAAACTGATCGGTTTTCATTTCCCAGCCAGGTGGGAGGGGTGCTGCATCGTTTGCGAAGAAATTCAACAGCGTTACAACATCACGGCTGTGTTGATACCTTCAAAACAAATAAAAAATATATGATATATCGAAAACAAAAATCAAATTAACTATTACAGTTGTTAGCAATCAAAAGACATTGCATTATATTAGATGTCACTTTTCATTGAAATATTTCAAATGAAGATAATCAAAACAAATAAAAAATAAAATATTATATTTACACATTTAATTTTTTTTCTTAAAATGATTAGCGAATTGCTACTTTACACACCAAATGTTACTGTCTTTCCTAAAATTTGTACATTCAGTGTTTTTTTAAAAAACACTGCACATGAATTCATTCATGTGCAAGTGTTTAACTAAGCCAATGGTCTCCGACCAGTGAATGGTGAAGCAAACAACATTTGGGCTTATTTAGAAACACATACAAACCTTTCAAACTTTGAAGGTTCAGCACGGACGCGATTAATTATCTGTTTTAAGGTGTTGTTGCGATGTAGGAATTGAGCTGCAAGCTATGGTACAAATATGCTTTGATTAGGTAAGCATATACAAAAAATGTTGAATGTCACATAGTTACATAATCTTTATAACATTGTCGAGAAATCACTGAAAATAAAGTAGTGTCATTTTTATTGTATCTTATATAGTGACTCCTTGTGAAACACAAGGTGTTTCCCATTAAATTTAACAACGTTAAAAACGAGAAAATCAAGTAAAAGAAAAAAAATATAAATGGTTTACAAGTTTATATCAAATAAACATTTTAACACCATTAACAGAGGCAATTTGTTTGTGTGTTTGCTCTTGTAAAGCTCTATTTTATTTTTGGGAAAACCTTTTCTATGTTAACTCCACCAGTAATGACATTAATTGTAGCCAGTTTCCATACATCACCATTTTATTAATCCTTCTTCAGTAGCACACAAAACACCCCTACTATCAATCAACAAACTTACAGTATGGTTATTTATAAATTGGAAAAAATCTCTTCGTCGTATGAACAAACAGCCAGGAGAGTCGGTAATAGCACGTTCTCTTGACCGTTCAACAAGTGAAGGTGTCCTGCTAACGCTACTAGCTGTTGGAGTTTGTGTGTTACTTCCTTCTGCTCCTGCAGCTGTTGCACCTTGTGAAGATTCAGATGATGCTGATGCTGTTTCTGAAGACCTTGAAGTCCCCTCTTGCACTTCGCCAGTTTTCTTGCCAGCTCTTATAGTTCTACGTAAACTTTGATATCTATATGAAAGGTGAAAGACTTGTTACACCACCACAACTTCTCAATTTACAGTACACATAAGATATACAGTACAATACCTTCGATCAAGTTGCTCAAGTTGTGTATTGACATTGTGCTCAGGTGAGGTTGGAGCTGTATCAAAATAAAAAAAAATAAAAAAATGCA
Source organism: Hydractinia symbiolongicarpus (assembly GCF_029227915.1). Taxonomy (NCBI): domain Eukaryota; kingdom Metazoa; phylum Cnidaria; class Hydrozoa; order Anthoathecata; family Hydractiniidae; genus Hydractinia; species Hydractinia symbiolongicarpus. Next base: position 11,039,404 of record NC_079886.1, read on the forward strand.
TAAATGAACACAAACAAAAACAATAAAGAGAAATACAGTTGTTTGTGGTAGAGTGTTCGCTTTCAGTGAAAAGTTTATGAGTTCAATCCTCAGCTAAGCCATTTAGAGACTTTACAGAGTGTAAACCAACCTTTCTGCTTTTATTTAGCATAAGAATGGATCAATATCTTAGGCGGTTTTAAGGGTATGCAAACAACATTGGACATATGGTTCCTTTAATGAAGATCTTAATTATAACAGTATTAATAGAAAAAAAGGAGTAACTATAATTAGCTATGAAATACAAGCCTGCTGCTGTAAAGTTTTGGCAACCTGTTCTATTCAACCTCGGATTATCTTATTTAAATTTGTGTATTCACTGCAGGTCGTGTCACCAAAATAGTTATGTTTTTGAAGTCTATAAGGATCAATTGGGTCCAACTGAGAGTACATAAGTGCCCCCAGACTACTTTTGCGTCCCTAGATTTTATAAAACGATAAGTTCTTTGAAAGACTTCTATGTTCAAATTGACTATTGTATCAATATTACCACCCATTTCAGGTTGTAGTGCATTCTGATCGAAGAGTGTCTATAAAAATAATAGGGAAATCAATTCACTGCATCAGCACTGAATTTGATGACATACAATTTTTAATTTTGTAACTTCATCCTTTAATTTCATTTTCCTTTTTTTGCTTTCTGTATTCATGTCTCTCAGTAAATATTGTTTTTTGATGCCCTATTGTTCACTTTACAATAAATCTGCTGGCTGCATTTCTTTTATGCAATCTGTTGAGTTATTCAGTTTATATTTGTTTCATGAAAAAAAGAGGGAAACCATTATATTTGATGATGGAACACCATTCCAAAACTTTTGTATAAATTCTTGTGCTAAATGGTTTACACATTATTTCAGTACTAAATTTCACCCACTATCAAAATTTTTGTACGAATGCACAACATTTGGTACGCATGGAAATTAGTACAAGCTAGCATAAAAAGAAGACAAAAAAGCTGAATATTGGCTGGAATGGCCATACTATCTAAAACTATAAAGTTAGGCTAAAAGATTTTTTGCTCGTTTCTTTGTTTGTTTTGAAATGCATGGATAAAATCAGCTTTCTTAATGACAAACAGTACATGCAACATTTGCAAAGTCAAAAGACAAGAAAAGCGTTTAGGACGCTTGTTATGCATGGTTGCCTTATAGAAGCATACATATCAGCGTGTCAATGAAGCAACATCAGCAACAATCGGTACTATTTTAAATTTGGGTCTAAAAATACAAATTACAAACATCCAAGAAACCACTGAAAATTTTACAAGGAATTGTTTTTCCTAAAATTTTGTTACCAAAAAATGAAAACCATTCTGGTCTTTTTTAGTGTTAGAAAACAATTGAAATATATAGGTTATTTAAGAAATTTTGCTGACTTGAAATGCTGATATAAGGGTTAAAAAATTCTACAGGAGGCCATTCCTTAAGACGAGTGCGATCGCACGCTCACTCGCCCGCACACTCGTAAAAAGATTTACGAGTGCCTTTTATTGCACTCGTGAATTTTTTCTTTTTCTAAAATAATATAAAGCGATGAAAAAGGCTATTACGCCGATTACATAACATTAATTTCTTCGTGATTGATTTGTTTAAAAAGTATAGAGAACATTAAAGTCGGCCCCTTTCCTTCATGCTGACACTCTTATGCTCAGCTGGTGCATTACACTGAGACTCGAACGAAAGACGCAAGACCATTTGGAACCATGCTACGAGTCAACACTGAGACTCGAACAAAAAACGGAAGACCATTTGGAACCATGTCACGAGTCAGTCCGACCTTCACCGTCACACAAAAAAATGCGAGAAGAGTGCCCACTCATGCAAGTTAAATATAACCAGAACATGGGAGAGGTTAGGTGTCCTATACCTTAATACAGCTTTCGGACGAATGTTCTTGTGATGTAATACCAAAGAAAAAACATGTTGAATAAAGTTTAAAAAATCTTTTTAAAAGGGGAAAGAGAAATCAAAAATACCTAGAAATATATATTTAATGCCAAAAACATATAGCGAATCTGCCAAAACATCATCGCGTTCAACGTTTTTCAACCTTGCACTTGTGGTTAATACGTTTTACCATGGTTTTACAAAATTCATTTCACCTAAAGGTTTAAAAATTTTGCTGACGTCAGCAAAGGCCCGCTGAAAGATAAAAAAATTTTCAGCAATTTGTATACCTGTTTCATTCTCGAAACGCTGATCTAGAAAATGTATAGGATTATGTATCTTTGACGAATGGTTATGGAAAAATTGAGGTTTAAATGTTTTTGATGACGTCATCAACCCGTTCACTCCAAAACGGATTTGGGGAACAAGGTTTGGGAAACTCATCCAAACTGGCCCCAGGTGGTCTCTAGTTACCCATGTGATGAAAAAAACTGACTTCACCACTTCATTTCCAAGTTATTTGGCCTCAAAGTCTTAAGTACACAAAAATGCTTCATTAATTTGATATAAGATATTGACGTTTATTTAGTGTTTTGAACGTTGTGTCATTGGGTCAGAGAATTTAACATTTGAAACATTTTTCGGCTACATTAAAGGAAAACGAACACATCCATTTTACCTGTTACAGACACACAGACCCAATCTGTGTATTATTATAGGAGATTGGTTATATCAATAACAAAAAAGGTATTTAGGAAATAAATTAAATTTTTTTTGTTACCATCATTGATTGCAATGTGGTTAAATATCAACATTTAAATGTCACCATGTTGAGCATGCTTTATTTGAACGCTGTGTTAAATTTTGTCGAAAACAAAGGAATTTTAATACTTGGACCAATTTTAGTCTAAAACACCATTTAGGTGAAAAAATTGATATTTTAGTGTCATCATTATATTTGGCATGCTTTATTTGTTCACAGTGCCAAATTTTATCAAAAAAAAAGGAATTTTCGTTTTTGGACCAATTTTAGCCTAAAACGGCATTTAGGTGAAAAAATTGATATTTTAGTGTCACCATTATATTCGGCATGCTTTACTTGTTCACAGTGCCAAATTTTATCAAAAACAAAGGAATTTTCGTTTTTGGACCAATTTTAGCCTAAAACGGAATTTAGGTGAAAAAATTGATACTTTAGTGTCACCATTATATTTGCCATGCTGTATTTGTTCACAGTGCCAAATTTTATTAAAAACAAAGGAATTTTCATTTTTGGACCAATTTTGGCCTAAAACTTATGGGACAAGAAATAAACAATTTAATATCAAAAGTTTATGGAAAACTGAAACAAACCCCAGAGTCAGTCAGACCCAGAAAACCACAAGTAAAAACGGCACTTGTGCAAACGAGGCACATGATTAAAAATGAGGCAAAAAATTAAGGAGCCTGTTGAAATAAATCATTGTCCTTCAGCTGCATGATTTAATAGAAAATGACAACGTCACATGTTTCAAAATCTTTGATTTAATTTCCCAAACTAATTGCAGGTCGTTCTTTTTAAAAAGTGAGTTGAAACAATAAAAATTAATATGAATGGCTACAAAAATTATATATTTTATCCGACCATAATTTTTGAACAATATATTTCTACTCTAAGTAATTTTTATAGTTTTCAAATTTTTATTCTTACTAGTTAAAACTTTTTTAACAATTCTCCAGTAGCCCGGCCTTAGTTCAGTCAAACAATTAACTGGTAGTTACCAAGGTGCACCTAGAGCCAGTTAAATTGCAATTGACATTTTTAGGTTGTTATGGACATAGTAATTATAAATTTTCAAGTTAACAAGCGGTAACGTAGTATTTCTTTCAGACCAGAATATATAAAAACTTATCTCTGTCTGTTAAATGCTAAAACCAGACTTCATTTGAAATGTTCTGATGTAAGCAATTCTATGATAGTTTGATAGAAAGTGAAAGCAATCGTTTCAAAGAGAATGAAAGTTAATTTTGAAAAGGGTAACGTCTATATATTACCACTTTCCATTGAAAAAGAAATTCATTTTGTTGTTCATGTAAATTCAGCTATACCGCGATGTTCATTTTGTTGTTTTATTTTGTTTATTGTTCTTAAAACAGTATGCATGGAAAATAAAAAGACGTTGATAATACATCCACTTAGAAAAAGACAGACCATAGAATTTATTCATAAAACTGAAATTTAAAAAAGCGTGAAAATATAAAATTAATTAAACTCCGTCGTTGGTTAAGCACAATCAAATTCTTCGTGTTTTACTAACAATGACATTCGCGAAAACGATTTCAAACACTTTCGGCACTCGTATTTTTTCACGTCAGAATGTGTTTGCACATGTGCGCGAAGGTTGGAACGATCTGCAAAAGCTCTTCCACAATAGGAACAAACAAAAGGTCTTTCGCCAGTATGTGTTCTTATATGCCCCTGAAGTAACCATGGGCGGCTAAATGATTTTCCGCATATGTTGCATTTGCACGGCAGCGTATGTGTTCTTATATGCATTTTCAATGCGCCCAAGCTCATGTAATCTTTGTCGCAATATTTACAAGAAAAATGGCGCGAACTTTTACTTTTCCTGGGTACCTTAGCTGCATTAGTCACATCGGCATTGTTCATTTCGTTTGAGTTACAATCCAAGTAATCAGATGGCTTTACAACAATAATGTTTTCAGTTGATGTTTTGTTTTTATCCTTTTCATAATCGACCTCTGCACTTTCTTTCTCACTTTCAGCATCCTTGACGTCAATTTGTATGGCAACCTGTTTGTTAACCGAAGAGACAGCGTCTTCGGCGCGACGTTCGATGCTAGCAACGCACGAGTCCTTCTCTAACCGATTATCAGGCGAGTAAGTACGTGGTTTGACATAAAACGGGAATCGGGTCGACCAGAAGTCATGCGAGTGATACGGAAGGTACTGTCTACGAACAGGTTGATAATATACAGGAGTTTCCATAACTACAACGTGTTCACTGGTCTGAATACTAGACTCTGACGAAAAAGGTGTTGAGAAATTTTTAGCTGCGGTTAATTCTTGTCTTTCCGCTGCCGGTGTCATTTCATCTAAAGAAAACACAAATTGTAACATTTAATTCCAAGCAAGAAAATCTTTCACAATAAGCCTGTTTAGTAAAATTTACACGCACCTGCTAAACGCTCGTGTGAATCTTCTTGCTGTCTCAAGCACTCATCCAAATGCATCTTCTTTTTAACAAGAAATGAGCGAGGCATGTTTCCAAAATTTTTGTTTATACCACTCATTAACGTTATTTTATACTTTAAGAGAGAAAAAGTTGATCGGAGGTCTTAATAATCAAGTGTGACACATATACTCGTTTTTTTGTGTGTGAAAATTTCTTTTTTTCTTATAAATAAAAGAGCAAAGAAAATCAACCTGCTTTTCATCAAGTTCTTCAGAAGTACACCTTGCAGAAGTTTTGTTTAAATTTTAATAGAAAATTCTTGAACAAAAAAAAAACTCAGCAAGTTTATTCTTTTTAAAAATGAATATTATAATAATTAACAACAAAAAAAGAGTTGAATATACAGTTGTTTTTTTTTTTGCTTTAATTTCAAAACCTCTCCGTGCCTTCTCCTCTTCAACGAACAGGTGCGCGTCGCATCAGCTTTACAACAAAATCATCAGCCTTTATGCAAATATCAAATTCTTGAAGCCGTCCTACTTATCAGGGGGTGAAAAAAACTTGTTGTTTTTTCTACTAATTTCGACAACAAGTGCATTATTATTACGCTGTCAGGAAATCATTTATTTTCTCTCAACACATAGCTCGACTGTCTTTCATAGTACCTGGTTTCCATATGCGAAGCACTTTTCCTGTTCCCAGGCGCAAATATATTTTTAATGAATGGTTTTTCAACATTGCTTCTTAGGTGAATAAATGCTGAGCTGTTGCATATCATTCGATGTATTCTCGATGCATAATGCAACTGAAAGGGTTGGGGTATAAAAATTAAAAGTCTGACTACACGAGTTAGCCTGGATAAAATTAATACGAAATTCGCTAATTATTACGAGTTTTTTCGACGTCGATTGTATTACATCTTTTCCCTTTACACGATTTCACTTAAAATTAATACTAAAGTATTTTACCCCCTGAGCACAGGTGACGCGTATAACAAATACTTTCACCCTAAAAGACGGCTCAAGTTCGTATTATGAAAGTCACGACGGAGGTCTGATTAGGAATAACTAGCTACCGCGATGTATGTTATAACAAAAAAACCTCATTTTAAGGGGAATTTTTTTTTACACAACTCCGTTGCATTTGTCGTCAACCAAGTAAAATGTCAAATTTTCTTTATGGAATCTTCAAAGAGATAAAAAAAAAGCTTGGAACTGAAGTTGTTTTTTCTCAAGGACATCTATTCTAAACTTGTTAGAGAGTGAGAACAAAGACATTGAGGTGTATCATAACAACCTGTTTTTTGTGTCAAGCAAGTGAGAAAGTAAACTTTGAAGGTGTTTTGTTTACATTGCACGTAAGAGGTTTCATGTAACAACCTCGTTGATAATCTAATCCCTTGACAAATGATGAGTCAGCAAAACAAAGCCAATTTCTTTGATTATATTTATCACTGCATTCGACAGAAAAAATGAAAAGTATGCTCAATGGAAGGATGACTTTAAAAAAAAAAACTGCCTTTATCAATGCCGCTTTTCCCTATTACAGCTGATCATTTTGTTTGTGGACTTCCTCTTTCGAGTAAAAATAGATTATTACGACGAAATGGATAATCAAGCAAAAGGCTGATTAAAACAAGCACGACCGCTGCATGCTAACATGCGTTCTTGCTAACCACAAGCAAATTAGACAGCTTTTTTATTGCACAAAACAGGTGATATGCGTGTATACGTAATGTCTTTACCGTCCACCGTCGTTTCAAAGGTTTATTGAATTAACAGAACTGATTCTCGGCGATCTTTTTAATGACATAAGTAGAGAAGCTCTGTGATGGAGGACACTTATTGAAATAAATTAAAAAACCAATGGAGCAACAACATTCCATGGTATGGTATCAATGCAAATTATGTGAACAAAAGCACCTGCTATTGTCTGTGTCAGAATCGTTGAATAAAAAAGCGATTAAAGAAAATTCACCTTGCAATTAATGACGGGGGTTGTGAATATCACTTTAAATAAGCCTAATTAAAAACAGAAGAGATGGTTTCCATTAGAGATAGTGTTAAAACTGTTAAACATACTTTCCTAAGTATGAAATATAAAATTACAAAACAAAAAGTGATTAAAAATAAAAAAAAATTGTTTATGCAGACAGTTACGTTACAACATCATTTATTTCAGTTCAAAACAAAACAAAAAAGAAGCAGCGATCAAAAAATATTACGCCAACGCAGTCAGTTTAGCCTGGTAGCCTGTTCTGCTCTTTCTGTTTCGTATGTTTAATTTATATTTTAGAAGATGTGAAACAAAAGTGTTTGACCATCCTAATTTTAAAGGGTTTAGTTAGTGACGAATTGGATGTAGTTTTTTACAAGACGTACCTACCTGAGTAGGCGAGTTTGTTCTCATTTGATAGAAACAAAGCCAAACTTTTTTTATAAGAACACTAAACTCGAAGAAAATAAATGCATGCTACTTTTTTTTAAGGCCCAAAATGTTCTTAAATTGTTCTCTAATTTTCCTAGTATTTTTGAAATTTAAAGATACATTTCAGATCTTCTTGGAATTGTCATATGTCTTAAATATTCTTATCATGCTATAACGTTTTAAAAATCTGAAGCCATATGTTCTTATATAATTTGTTCTTAAAGAAAACTGATATAAGTACTCGTATTTTGCGTGTTCGCGATGTTATAGCCGTGCTATAGACACACGAAATGTGACGGGCGAATCCGTGGGTTTATCCACGAGCTACCATGTAACATTATGTAGAAAGGTTTCTAAACCAATACCAGTTGTTGGCTTTGACACCCGAAGAGATCTATAGCTTTAGCTTGATCCTCGTAGTGTTGTGAGGAAAACTTGCTAACATCTGTACAAAGTTTAACAGATTCGCTACTTTGCATAGGTGGGTTATTACAAGCACATGTTGTGATTATTTAAGCGATAACTGAATTGACATTAATAGTAGAAGACGTCTACATTTTGGATACTGTCAAGAATGTTCAAAGATGTGCAAATGAAAAAAATTATCTTTCCAGGGTTACCACCTAATGAAAGATATCATTTTTTAAGTATTTCGTGCCAACTTGATGTTTTTCAAAAACAGTATGATCGCAACGTGTAGCAAATAAAAGCATATGACAACAAGTGAAGTACTGCGTGCATGGTAGAAAAGTATGTTGCGATTGGTTTGAGTTCTGACTAACGCTAATGTCGACAGAATTGTATTGATGAAGAAAGTTTCACTCCAAAACAGAATTTACGCCAAGAATGGTTTCAAAGTATGTTTTTACCCCACGTTTCTAGCAAAAAATAAAAGCAGGCTTTTCTCGAGCCACTCGATGCAGCTTGAATAACAAACCAGCACGTTTAAGCAATTTTCAATCTGACTCATCTGAGCAAGAAACGCAGCGTCATAGGATTAGCACACATATCTCGACTGATGTGACGCTGAGAAGAAATGTATGACTTTTAGGAGGTCAAATTATTTCAACTCCTCTACAGAATATACCACTTATAAAAGACGACGACAACATATACATTGTTGGACACGTACCGTCTATTCTTGGACGATGCCACGTGGTTGTTTTGTTATTGTGATCGATATAATACACTCTTCCATGTGAGTCGACAGCTTTTTCCCAATCTATAGTAAAAACAATTATTGTATTCAAAACTGCTCCGACGTTCTAACAAAACAAATATTCTCTTTCGATTAAAGACAATTATTTTCTAAAACATTTTCATAAGAACTATGAGACTTTAAATGGCTAAAAAAAATTTGGGGGAGGAATCAAGTGTTGCAATTTTGTGAAACTTTTGTGTACGAACAGGAGAAAAGACGAGACGTGTCCAAAATCAAAAATCAAAATAAGTACAACTTCAGGTTAAACATAAGAAACTATAAATTTACTTGTTTGTATAAATACGCGTACGAGCAAAGCATTTCGTTTTTATTATTTATACTCACAAAAAAATCAAACATGTCCCACATATATTCCACACGAAGAATTTTTATTATTCCTCCCAGCAGGTGGGACAATGTACTTTCGATGTTATTAAATTATAATAAATCGTTGGATACTTACTTGACGGCATCCGATCGTCACCACCTTGTCCTGGTTTTCTTGAAGACGTCGGTGAACGCCCAGTAGTAGCAGCGGTAAGTCGGTTCATCACTCTTGGTGTTTGTCTGGCTCTTCCTGCACCTTCTCGACTAGCAGCAGTCTTGTAGTTAGTCTGGCTATGTTCTCGATTAGTTACAGCGCTGTCAGTGTGTGTGATGCGAGCTGGTTTTGGTTTAGCTGCGCTCACGTTTGGTCTTACGGTCGGCCCAACCACTCGTCGAGGGTTAACCTCGCGAGGTGGAAGCGGAGGTGGGATATCATTGCTAACATCTAAAGCGCCCAGTATCTCTCCAGTGGGTTGAACAGTCACGTTCTCGGCAATTGGCGTTCTGGGAGGAGATGCTGTTACGCTTATGTCGATGCTTTGCCTGTTTTCATTCCTGGCTATTCGTGGTCTTGTACTCTTTTTACTACGCAAACTACGACGGCCCTCTTTGTTAATAAGAGAGGATGAAGAGAGTCCGGAAGAAGACGTGTCTGTTATTGTTATATTTGATCTCACTCGTGAAGGGGGCGCATGCGTAGAAATACGGACACCGCTTGCCAAAGGTGTCATAGACAAAGACGTATTTCCAGATTCAGTCTGAGTTGCAGAAATTGCGAAAGACAGCGCACCAGTACTTGTTGAAGAAGTGACGACAGAGGTGACTTTTGTCGCACTTGCTTGGTCAGTCTTTGCATTCACCCTATGTACAGATGTGGTCGTACTGGTCGTTTGAGTTGCAACGGTGGTTTGATGGCAAGTAAATGGTGGGAATTCACTTTCTATCAGCTGTGCTAAATTCACTTTGTTTTTACTCCCGTGTGAATTTCTTCTTCCTAAACTTCTGTTATTTAGGTCGTTACGAGAAAGTGGAACATTACGAATGTTATTTGTGTCACTCACTGGAGTAGTATGGGTTTCTGATGAAGAACCAGACACAACGTTTGTACAGGCAGTTGTATATAAGGATGTTGTACAAGTGTCGCTAGCAACAGTCGCTTTATGTGTGTCCACTTCTTTCGACGGGTGAGATTGTGAGGGTGCAATGTTTATAAATGAAGATACACCAGCATCTCTAAGTTCCTCGTTGGTTTTCAAGATAACTATATTAGCTTCTTCTTCTTCGTCCTCCTCTTCCCTGCCAACACGTTCCTGTGTGGTAGACATTAGCAGGTCAATACGTTCTGGAACAGCAGGCACATCCGTCGCATTCTTGAAAAGACCCGAATCTGATATTTTTATGATTTCTCGATTTTCTGTCAGTTCTTTTAAATCTGTCGACCCGCTCCAATTGGTTGGGTGGAAATTCTGTACCTCGCGCATCCTTTCTCCAAGCGAGTCGAGAAAAAACGGAGGGGTGGGTTTTGTGTATACTTTTTTATCACGTGGTCGTGCTCCTCCACTGTAGATCACTTTCTTATCATTCACGGTTTCACCAGAGCTCGCGCTACATCTGTCAAAAGTATCATTCGAGGTATCTTCTTGTGTTGGACGAACTAAGTCATTCTGGTCTGGTGAGTTTGAAACAGTCGAACTTTGAATAACAGTTTTGTTTTCAGTCGAAACTGACGTTGAATTGTCTCGTTCGATCAGATCTTCGTTTTGTTGTCCAGCCACTTCGTTATCACTGACGGCTTGCTGTTCCGTTATTATATCATGTTCTCTTGTACTATATGGAATGTCAAACAAGTATTCTGATGTGTTATTGTACTGGTCTTGATTAAACAAACTTTCCAGTACAGTTGATTGCTCTGTTTCTTTAAAGTTTAATTTGTTATCAGTGTTTTCTTCTTTTATATGTTCATTATTTATATTACTATTATTCTCACTTTCAAATTCAATCAAATTCATTTCGTTTTCGAACAGTGAAGCAACTGTTGTCATAGAAACAACTGTGTTATCTGCCTCACTTATTTCTCTGGCTTCACCACCTGCTGATTCAAAATTAGTAATACTAGAATCGTTTTCAATAGAACATGCGATATTCGTTTTAGAATTTGACTCATTGTGAAGGTGGACCGTACTAGAATCTGTGTGTAAAGTGTTTTCAGTTTTCGGAGCATTTATATTTACTAACTCGTAAAGATTTAACGCACTCCATTCTGTATTTTGTGTTTTTCTTTGGGACACACTCGCGGTTCTTGGTTCTAATCCATCGACAAAAAGATGTTCTGGCGCAGAAGTTTCATTTTCACTTATTTCAGCTTCCTCTAGGAGTCTTTCACAGCTATTTACGCGATACACTTCGTGTGAAGAAGAAGAAGAAAGAAAAGCACTCCGTGAGGAACAATGTTCTTCATTTTCTTCCACGTCACTGGATTCATAAGATTCTATCTCGTCGTGTGTGAATTCATGCTCCACTTCGACATAACCTTCCTCGTCGTCGGCATGCTCCTCCTCGTTTTCGTCGGGATTATCTACTTCTTTATTATCGGCATGTTCTTCCTCCTCCTCCTCATCATCAAAATGTCTTTCCTCCTCATCAGCATCAGAATGTCTTTCCTCCTCCTCTTCTCCCTCAGCGTACTCCTCATCAGCAAACGCTTGTTCTTCTCCTTCAACGTTTACTTCTTTTTCATTCTCATCAACGCTAACATGACACGTATCGTCGTCACTTGCGTTTCCACAAGCATTCCTTAAAGAATTGTTATCGTCAGACTCTTCATTATCGCCGTCGACGCCGTCATCTTGGATGTCGCTTGTTGTCATCCTCACGAAACTCTGTTCTTCCTGCTCTTCTTCTTCTTCACTTGAGCTGTTATTAGAACCGTTTAGAGCGCGATCGTCACTATAAGCGTGGTAGAAGGTGCTCCGTGGAGGAGTATGGCATTGATCACCACCATCGACTTGTAATTTGTTAATGTTATTTGAAGAGTCTACGCGAATGTCAGTCGATATGTCAGGTCTTTCCAACAAAGCAGAATCACTTCTCGATTCGCGAAAGTAATTACTTTCCTGCAACATGTTCGGTTTATAAACGACATCGTCGGTGGATGTTTTCGTTACAATACCGTTAGTTTGCGCCGTTGAGTTTTGGATAATATCGCACGTCATATTTTCTTCTTCCAAAATGGGACTTTCAACTTCAAGTTCAGCGTAAAGATGTTCTGGATCCTCAGAACATGACTTATTACGAAATGGTAGTGTTGCAGAAGACGGCTCACTACTCAGTGCTTCGTCGGAAATTTCAACGTCAGCTGTTTCTTCTTCCTGAATAGACGTACGACTTATTACGTCATCGACTTCTTCATACGATGCAGCAGAAGAAGTTCGTTGTCGGAACTTGGACGTTCCGTTCTTTTCACGCACTTGGGGGTGATACGAATGAGGACGAGGTTTTGCGACGTTTATAGTAACAGTGGATGATGAGGAAGCGGATGAGGTAGTGGGTGAGGAAGTGGGTGAGGGGGTTGGCGGCGTGGCGTCAGAAGGTCCGGAAGCAGAAATTCGTTTTGATAAGCGAGCTAAAAATAAAAATTTACAAAACATAAACTCTATTAGCAGGAAGGAAAGAAATACAACTTGGAAGAAAAAGACATAGCAGAAATAAATATCTGTAAAACGAATTTCATATGGGTGGACTGAGTAAAAATCGACGCAGAAGAAAATTACAATTATACACGTACGAAATCTATACTCTGCTTTTTTAGCGGACTTCTTGATATTCAGAGTGAAAGTGAAAGTCCCTTGAACTTTATCAGCAGTTGTTCTACCAATCAGATGCTGTGTAATTCTTCGTGAACTGCAAAACAAAATGTTAACGTATTAACCAGTGTTTTTGTAAGCCAAAACTTAAATCTAATTATGTAAACAATGCACGAAATGATCCTGTATTTATATCTAATTATGTAAACAATGCACGAAATGTTCCTGTAAACGATCTCCACATCAAAGAAAAACAATTTTAAGAACATTCAATTTCACCCACTTTGTGTTGCAAAAGTTCCCCTAAGAAGATTTGTGTCAGTTGTTACCCCTCTTACTGATTCGTAAAATTAGAAACAGTCCAAATGTGGTAACACGAAAAACATATAACACATACGTATAGCACACGCAACAAGCTACTTAGTTATAAGCACAAGTAAAAACTTCACCTAGACCTCTGTCATGCAAAATATCAGAACTTTAGGCCTTTCCTCTCCCAGTTTATCTTATCTTTTATATGGGGCGAACTTTTTTGGCTGGTTTAGCAGTGCTAGCTTAGTAGTGCTATCGATAAAAAATTGTTTCTTTAAAATAAATAAAAATTACAAAAATATATTCGTATGGAAAGCGAGTCTTGCTTTGATCTTGCTTGATTCTACCAAGATATTGATTATACAAGATAAAAAAAAAGCAGAAGCTATGAATATTATATGAATATCAAATATGAAAAAGCTATTGTATTTTATTTCTTCTCCCAGCCGTTCGAGATGTCCTTCAGGTTTATAATAAAATTCCTAATTAGCGATCTTGTTCAAAACTCTAATCTAAATATTTTCCTGATTTACCTAAAGAAACAAAAATGAATTCCACAGTTGTTAGAAAGCGGTGTATCTGAAGTTTTAACATTGATAGTGCTCTGAATCTTCTGTGAGATTCTGAACAGTACACCTATTTTTCATTCAATTGCGAAGTGTGTGAATCTCAGAAAATTTAATTTTTCACAAACTCTACTTTTGGAGGAGCTACTGTGATTTTATCATAAAGCGTAACTTTTTTTCCTACAAAAAAAAAATGAAAAATTATTTCTCCATTAAGTATCCTAAAAAATTCTGCCGAACGCGAAAAAAACACTAAATTTATTTTCCGAAATATGTGAATGTCATTGCTGTTGATTTTTGTGCAAGTTTTTTTTATTCATATATTTTTTTATTCATATTCATATAATTAATATTTATAATTTATATTATCAAATAAGAAAAAAAAAGTCTAATGCCTGTTTATTTTTTCACTTCAGCTGAGAACAGCTTGCATGATAGCAAAACCTGACAAAAAGTAAGGTTTCCTGTTTTTTTATATAAGAGCATGCAAAAGTAAACATACGAAAATATGTCATTTTATTTCTACCTCTTTATTAAACCGAGAATGTGTCATACTCCACATTCTTTTGTATCCATAAAAAAACATTTACAACTTCCGGTTCAAAACCACAGAATTTTAAAACTTGTGATTTATAACAAATCAAGAAATGAAATTTAGGTGTTTAGAGTTAGGAAATAACAAGAGAAGCTGAAATATATATACACAAAAAATAAGTAGTAGAACTGTATACGCGTACACACTGGTTTAATAAGAAACTCTTGGGAAAGAATATTTCGTAAGAATCTATGGAGACTGATCTCTGTTTTAAACACAGCAAAAGTCGTGTCAATTTACAAATTTAAGTTTTTAATTTCTTCAATAATAAACTAGTTAGCAGTTGAAAATACTTATAACCTTAGCCTTACGTTTCTTAAAAATTGTTTCTTATAAAAAAACACACCTTTGTGCTTAACACAACTATGGCCGCCATTGTGGTATAGTTTAACGTCTGTTTCGAATTAAACATTATTTAGTAGGGATGTAGTCAATTAAAAATCTAAGAGTTCTTATTTTTTCCTGATTTATTATTAATATTATAAAACAATCTACAAAAACTTACTATTTCAGTGAAAACCACAGACGCGTATCTTGTTGTGAAGAATAAGAAAGCGACAAGACAACAACTAAATGTTTGCTGACATCATCAATTAGTCAGAGTTTATCAATGCAAATGGAATGACAAATGTAAAAGTGCTTTTAAAGTTTTCATTTTGACCACATGGCAGACATATCTAATTTTTTTATCCTCAAGAATGACAATCTTTAAAAGAAAATGAAAATGTCTACAAAATGTGGTTAGTTAAACTAATCATATCATTTAAGTAGTAAACCTATATCATTCTCCAAAACTGTAAACAGATCGCAAAAAAATACAAAAATCGAAGTAATACTTTAATAGTCAATACCTTTCGCAATGTTTTTATGAAGATTTCAGGCAAAGAAGAGCGTAAGTGAGAAATTTTCTCCAAACATAAATTGATTGAGTAAACTTGAAACACACTTTTACAAAAACGTATTCAATTTTTCCAGTTTTTGTTTCCATCACTGCTTAACATTGTCAATTTACATGACACTGTTGAGGACATCAATGACATCATTGCCAAAAACGAGTTTAACAAGACTTACATTTTGCTAAGCAACAAGAAAATGTTTACAGCTGTTTGGCAACTAATCAACCAACATTAGAGAAACAACAAAAATTGCAGCCTAATAAATCTTATAACAATTACAGCCTAAAAAAGAAGTCCTCAATCAAGGGGTATAGCCTGTAACTAAAAACAATCCTCTATACATGGAAATCTATTACTGAAATTTTCCCACTTCCAATATCAAAGCACACTGGATTACTTTTTCTATTTCAGCTTTTTATACACAAAAAACATTTTATAAAAAGGTTTTATAAAAAGCAATGTAATGGTTTTATGCTTTTTTGTTTCTGATTATAATGCACTCTTATAACTCTAATCTTGTTAACAAACGTTAAACACTTTACTTAAAAACTCTAAAAATAGAAAACAAGATTACAGATGAACAATAATCACTTAAATTATGAAATTGGGTCCCTAGTAATAATATCGACGACAGTTCTCTTCACAACAATTTGTTTGGAAGATTCTTATAGCATCACACTTACTTTCAAATTCTGCATAATGTATTTTAAATATTTAAAATTTACTCTGAATATTGTAAATACTTTAAAATCCGTTTTTCATTCAATTCCTTAAAAAACTGACGTAATTACCTAACATATCAAGTTGTTAGAACTTCATTAAGTATGGACTCAAATTACACTTTTTTTAATTAGGAATATTATTTCACCGTCTGTCATCTAAAACTATTACTCAAATATGATTGTATATGAAGGTGACTGCTAGATATAA
Source organism: Hydractinia symbiolongicarpus (assembly GCF_029227915.1). NCBI lineage: Eukaryota > Metazoa > Cnidaria > Hydrozoa > Anthoathecata > Hydractiniidae > Hydractinia > Hydractinia symbiolongicarpus. The sequence continues at coordinate 11,055,562 of NC_079886.1, forward strand.
CAATTTTTATTGTGTAAGTTGTTGAAAATGTTCGTTTGGATTGCATTATTTTTCCAATTTATAATTGTACAATACGACAACATAAACCTTTATTAGGACATTTCATGTAACAGTATACATCAAATTATTTCAACATGTGTATGTATATCAAAGTGTTGATATTAAAATGGCCTGGGTCACAATGCCTTTTAATTTTTCTTGTCCTTCAAAACTGACAAAAATTTTTCATGAAATAATCATTTAAAACACTCGTCTAACGTAAATTTGATGGATATAACATAAGATAAATTATTATTTACTTACGAGTTTAAACCACAAATTTCAATGATTTTTGAAACAGGAAACACAAGCTTTCCAAGGAATTTGCTAGTCGCTGGTCTACCTTTTGATTTATTACGAACTTCAATCTCAAGAAGATCAGCTGCAGTAGCCAGTATATCATGATTCTATAATAAAATAATCAGTATTTTTAATGGCTGGTCAAATTTGCATAAAGACAGTCATATAAACTTAATTAAATACCTTTTCATCCCATCTGGGATCGGTTGTGTTTGACTGTGGAAGAGTTTTTATCTGTTGACCATGGTGCTTTTGAAATGCTGCTAAATGCCTTACTCTTGGTACAATGTTAATTTTCACAGCAGGGTTTGGCTTACCAAAAAAACCCCGTTTTAAGTTACTGGCCCGTAATCCTGAAATACAAAAAATACAGTATAAGGATACAGTTTCACCATAAAGCTAAAACAACTAGTTGTCGAATACACTGTAAAACCTTTTTCAGGACATAACATACACTATCTTTCCGAATCCCCCCTATGTAATATGCCAGAACTTGTCATTAGCTATTCATGAAAACTACCACCTCTGGCAACTGGCAACGAGTAATATATAGATACAAAACAGAAAATCTTACCAGACACTTTAATTTCTAACAAATCATCTACACCAGGGATTGCCATTGGTGGAGTCATCTTTAAAAAAGAATAAAGTAAGTTGTACATTCAAAAAAAAAACATTTATAAAAAGAAATAACGGATAATTTGTGTTTGGTAGTCAGAAAAATGCCCTCAATAATAAACCACTATAAATATTAAAACATCTGCTTGTCATATACAACACTTCTCCATCAAATCTTTTAATATATTTTTAAAACTCAAATTAATTGAAGCATCTCCCCCCACTAAATACCATGTGTGTTAATATCATATCCTTAACGTCTTGTTGAAGAAAGATTTTTTACAGTGCCTCAACCTGTTGGCAAAAAAAGTTGCTTTTTGAGTTTTTAGTGGAGAGTAAAAAGTTATCATATCGAATTGCCAGTAATTTACCATTTGCAGTTCCAAGATTGTTCAATAATTGACATTAAGACGCTTTCCTGTAATTAATATTGTGTTACATATTAATACACAATCACTTATTTTTTGTAGAAATAATGCTGTGGTCATTTGAAGCAAATTTGTGGGGAAATTTTGAAAACAAGTAGCGCTAGATTCCCCAAAATTGCATTGAAATTCAATGAATGATGAAAAATTTCTTTTATAGGGGCAAAAAACCATATTGTGATTGTTTACATCCTTTTTAATAAATTTCCATTTTTATAAAAATTATTGCATGCAAGGGATAAACCACCCTTTGCCCCACTACAGCATTGTAACATAACTTACTTCAGCTGAAAGAGATGACAACGGGCAGCATATAGTAAATGCAGGACTAGTTGCAACACATTCGTTTGATTCACCACGTAGATACTTGAAAACACAAACATTGACTACTATAAAAAAATACACAGAAAATAAGAGGCCAGCAAGATAAGAGGCCAGCAAAAAAAGCTTGTCACGCTTCACAGAATTTTACTGCTAAAGCCAGACCAACGTCAGACCCATTTGCCAAAAAATCCAAAAATTACGAATGTTGCTTGATTTGACATAACTTTAAAGAATTAATGTACTCGGTGTGCATTATGGGGTTCTTTCCCGCTCTGGTTGATATGCAAGAAAACACAACCAAAACTGCTAGGCCTTCCTTAAAACATTTTTGTTTGCCATTTTCTGACCTTGGCAATTTTTTGACGCCCACAAAATTTTTGAGTCAGGTTTTTCAACATTCTTTTATTTTCCCAGTAATTTGTCCATTCTCAACCCAAAAACAGTTAAACTACCAACCTAAATTGTTTTTCTATAGAAAATAAGAAATAAATCATTTAAACCAGCAGAGTATGTTGCAACTGCACAAACTTTACTGGCTACCATATCATTTGGCTACCATATCTTTACAATGTGTATTTGTGCTGGCGTGTTTAAGTTGGAAAAGATTGCGCCAGTGTTTCCTGTGACCACTGTGAAGTACTCAGTTTTTAAAAATATATTGAAACTAGGATGTCCTAATATGCAAACCAAGCTAGAGCATAAATACATATCAAATAATGCACCATATTTCTATAAAATAAAGCATTCAAAGTATACCTTCATTGAATTTTGAATCTTTACAAATATACCATGTACATGAACCAACTGTGTTTTTCCCAATGTGTTTGTTCTTTGCATCAATAAATTTACTAGGACAATGTTCACCTAGGCAAAAAAACTCAATTATTATGTCAAAATCATATCCCTTGATTCATGTCACTTTAGATTCACCAAAATATGACTTGATATGATCGTGGATGGAGAAGCTGACAAATCACTGTGCTCCAGCATACACAACAGATTTACCACATCGATGTTCTCTGTTTTTTTGAATATGTAATGCTGTTGCGAAATATGTATTATACTTATCAAATTTTAATAAAAAAATTCATGTATTTTAACTTCTGATTTTTAGTAGTGATTTACCATGTTTTTACTCTTTCTTCATCATTGTAAAAACATCTCCAAGGCCATGGTTAATTGATAATTCAATCATTGTTAAACATGCTAAAAATTGGTTATTTTAGCATCACCTTATACCTACCACATTAAACCCCAGAAAACTGTAAGTTGCACATATAACATTCAAGTTTCAGGTTTTTAAAATGACTAAATATTTACAAATTCAACATAACATGGCCCAATATTGCAAGTCTAAACACAAAATCAACCTAACATGACTGAAATATACCAAGATTAGTATCTGTTTGAAACATAATGTGTAACAGATAAATAAATTAAGATTCCAGACTTAAAAAAGAAAATTAACCTTGATAATATAGGGCTAGCTTGTCTTTCGGTGTTGGAGACTTTGCCAGCTGCCATGTCACAATGATTTTTTCACCTAAATTGACTCGTTTACAACTTACAGATAATGTAGAATGTCTAAGATCCTCTGTTGAATGATCAAGGTTGTTTTCACTGTAAGCTCGTCGTAATGGGTTTTCAGAATTATCAGCTTCTTCTAAATTAGCAACAGATGGACAACGATCTCGTAACTTTACCATGTTTTAACATGCCATGTATATGTTTTGCTCTCATTATCACTAAAATATGGTTCAAAAGCAAGACTTTACATTAACAAGTATGCAATAGCACATACACACAAGTACACACATAAACATGTCTTGTGTATGCTATCAATAACACATGTCATAACTGCTAGATTTGATGAGAATTTGTACAAAGCACACATAAAAATTAACATGCTTTTTACTACACATCACCAAATCACCTGAAAAACCCTTGAATCAAATGTAAATGCATTTGGTTAATGTGCAAAGATTAGGAAAAAACTGCTGCAATAGGTTAACAGGCTTTTTCAAGATTACTTAGTGCAGTTATAAGCAAAAGTGACTAAAATGTGCTTTTTGGTGTGCTGCATTATCCAACTTCTTATAAAGTTTAACATTTTGCATGTCTGTCACCAATATTATTGTTTCAAGCCTGGTTGGCACTTAGTACAGACTATATCTACCAACATGTAATGTATCTTTTACATATAAACAAGTTTCTTTTTAACTTGTATATATATAAAGATTTACAACAATGACACAAGTGATTTATAAAATTAACTAAAATCAAAGGAAAAGTCATTTAGATGTATTATCAATGTACAACCATGTGCAAATATAGCAAAAAAACTTTCAATTTTAGTACATAAAAACTTTTAACAAAACAAATATTAAAAGTTATGTAATCATTGATTGATACAACTTTAAAATGTCTTCCAGCTAGTTAAATTACATCTTTAAGAGCTAAAAGGGATAAGAAATTTATTCTCTACAATCAGTAAGAAAAAATGTTGGCGCATGACCATAAACTTTAAAGATTGTTCCCACAAGTAGTAATTTCGACTGTTTCTATTTATTACATTTACACAATAACAAACTTGCCTATATTTACAGCAGACTCGAATCTTTATAATTCTGGCATGTTAGAAAGTATGAATAGCAAAATTTAAACACTGCTTAGCATACCTATGTGCAAAAGTTGCATTTTCGCAGCACCTCAGCTGCAGAGTATTAGCAAGTTAATGGTTTTTGCCAACTTCTAAAATTGCCCTAAAACTTAAACTACAGTATGCCAAATTTTTGTTAGTGCACCAATTTTAGAAGAAACGAAAAATCTTAGGTAGGCAAAAGTACACTTTACTTATGGGTAATTTAACGTGCTTTGAGATGTTCACAGAGTAAACATAAGGGAAAAACATTTTTAGAATGACACAATGCATTTTTTACTTGTGTAGTGATTTGTAATTTAAGCAATATGAGATACTAATTAAAAATTTTAGCATCTAAATTGCAAATATTTGCTTACTTTTACTGTAAAAATGTTCATAAACCTGCCTGTATATTAACAGACAATTTAGCCAAAAGGAAAAATTTTAGGAGAAAACACTAAAAAACATACAAAAATATTTTAGGAGATTTTGCCAAAATTTTAAAAGAAAATAGAGATTTATTTATATCCAAGTCTTTCCTCTTTTTTTTAATGTCAGAAAGGCTGTTAATTTTAAATTGCAGTAACTATGTTATCAGTTCTGTTTCAAAATAAATATGCTCAATTTTTTATAAAGTAAAATGAAACAACATTTTTTTGTGTCTAAATTTTAGGTTATTTAGCAGATTTTAGGAGGATCTTTTTCAGGTTATTCAGGAAATTTTAGAAGGTGCAGCTAACTTGCAAAAATGTAATAGCATATGTAATTACAAATGTTGTCATTTAGCAAAAGATAAAACAAAATATTAATGACCCTCTTCCAATCTGATCTAGACTGTGTTAGATCTAAACTCAACTTCCTCGATATCAAATACAGTTTGTATTTTACACCAGTTGCCCACAACAGTTGCCTACACCAGAGAATTACACCAGATATATTCTTGCCCAGTCAGATGAGCAGATTACACCAGCACAGAAAATCATATATTTTGCAGGACAAAAGAAGGTTGATTTGTATTTTTTGACAGAAACAAGGTTGGACTATGAAAACCAATTTTACATGATGAGGGTATGCATGCCATGTTATCCTGATTTGCTCAGACTTTAGCCGTAAAATTCAGAAGAAAGAGGGTTACGAAGACAAATTCATCATCTGGCATCATTTGGCAAATACTGTTTTTGTGACTCTGCATTACAGGATTTCCCGGACACCAATTTTCAAGTATTAATAAACGTTTTCATTTAGTTTGAGACCAGGGTCCCTCATATACGTTTAAATTTTTTCTCTTTTACCAAATTCTCATTCAATTGTAATTTGAAAACACAAAAATTCCAAGCTTGTTCTTACAGAAATCTTTCTTGTGGTTAAGGGAGAAAACACATAAAGGAAACACACATCTGTGTAAAATGATTACAGAGAACATCAATTATATCATTAGTTAGCATCGTGGTTTTTAAGGAAACATGCAGTTGTCATGATCAGCTAGTACAGAAATTATAGCCTTGTTTTCAACATGAATTTTGAGATATAGCCTTATTAACTTTCTGGTTAGTATTCATTTAACTAGCTATAGCTAGCTATATAGCATATTTTTGGGTATGAAAATACCCCAGTTGATAACGGTAGATACAATTATGACGCAACTTTATAGCTACAAACAAAATTTATTCCATTTTTAAAAAAACAGTCAACTCAGCACCACAACCTAAGAATTCTAGAATAGCTTAAACTCAAATCAAATCCATATGCCCTCTGTCCTCAACATCCGTCTGAACAGTTTGTGATGCCAGAATTGTGTATACTTTTGACGAGATTTTAAACCATGGCCCAAACACGGACATTTAAAGAACTTCTCTTCACCTTATATTTTCTTTTGAATTAAGGACGTTTAACAGGAATAAAATCCTCATGTATCAAAAGTATAGTTGAACTATAAAAAGCAGTTTTATCATTAAACTACATAAAGATTATTTTATGATGCTCTTTAAAACTCAAACAGACTATTACTTTTTAATATATAGATGTACCACGGAGGAGAGATGTTTATCAATTTTGTAGACACACGCTTGGCTATCCTTTAAAACAACTTTCGTATTTGCACACAGTTCATTCGCATATGACAAGCCAAACTTCGCGTTGAGTTTATGAAAAGTGAGGTATATATTTTATTTACTTAAATTTTGTAAATTCTAAACTTTCAGGCGTTAGCTATAAAACTAAAAAGCTTGGTATCGACTGATTTTACTAGCCATACATGTTAGTTGATCCAAAATAAAAAAACTAGCTAGCTAGCTAGCTTTAAAGAATTGGCATTCAGGAAAATTAATGTTGCAGAAATGAAAACTTGGTAATATCAGCAATAACCCTGACCTTATCCTTTTGTTGAGAAAGTTAAGTGTGTTCAAAAAGTTGGAAATAGCTTCTTTTTAATAGCTCTGCTATGCCTATGATCCTCCTTCATATTTTTGAAAACCTTGTTATACTACCATTTTTTTAAAAAAAATGTAGCTAGCTAAATATTTAGGACGTGGATATTCTGCCAGTAAATAAGTGGGGGCATTTATTCTGCCAGCAGTAACCAACAACCAGCAGAATAAAGAGAGATATTAGTCTGCCGGCACTATATACCTTCTTCAATTGGTTTTTCATCCCCCCTTTTCCAGAATATGGTAACATTATTTTAAGAATGTAATGACAAAAGAATTATTGACTTTTGTATTGTAAACCTTGGTAAAAAAAGCAAATATTCCCATCTGTGCTATTAAAACAAATGTTGTAGTATCTAATTAAGCACCTTGCACGAGAGCGTGTTTTGACAAACTCTGCTTTACATATGACGAAGGAACAACAAGAAATATACGTTAATTGTTATAATTTTTCAATATAACATGATACAATGCATTCACATAGTAATGAACAGCCTTATTTTAATACGCCATCACTCACACCTGATATTACATACCACATGCAATAAACACTAAGTCGGTTAATTTGAATAAACAAAATAAATTTGTGTTTGGTAGAAGAGATGTACTCTGATACTTTCAATAGACCAAAAAACACCTTTAATACTAAACAATGCCACATAGTCTTGTCATAATTAGAAAAATGGACATCTTCTGAAAACAACAAAATATCGTGAAGTACAGGTATGATAGGCAAGTTTTTTTGTATACCTCTCATATTGGACTTCAGCAAGATAAACTTAAATGGTTTTGTACTTGACCATTGAACAAGGTGGGTAACAAAGAGTTGTAGAGTTGATTCTTATAGTAGAAATAAAGGTGTTGACATTTTATAGCAGAATGTTTTGTATGCACGGAAACCTGAGTGACAATTTTCTAATTAACCTCATAATATGCTTCTTTTACAAGAACCCTGCACTAAATATTTACTAATTTCTCATTGCCTGTTAACAAGACAACCTGCTTATGGTTGCTGTATACAAGTATGTATACAGCAACCACAATAACCAAAAGCTGTAAAAAGAAAATGCTTCTTCGAACTGTTTAATAGCCACACTGTTCGAAGTGGGCAAGAACTGACACCACCATTCTATGTCCTTCCGTGAATCAGAATTGAACTAATGTGGTAGGATGTTCGTAGATGTTAAAAGATTAAACAGGCACCTCAAAAACATGCAACCACATTTAACAACCTTGCTGGCAAAGGACAGCGAGCCAATAAGGGACATTTTTTTCTTTGTATACTTCTTTCCACAGTTGTAAGGTATTATGTAATTCCTGAAACTTATTGTTAGGTTAAGCATATAATAAACTTCCTGGTGTCAATTTCTATTCCAAGGTATATAATGACCTGTGATGGTCTAGCAAGCGAAAGAAAACGAAGTGCTCAGAATACATCTTCAATTACTTGCAATGTTGTTAGACATGTATCTCTTGTTCTCTCCCCTGTGATAAAATTGTCTTAGTAATCCAATCCAACTGGTCTGCAAATGTATTAAAGATAAACAATGAAAACAACCTCCAAAGGGAAGAACAATATCAAAGAAATACCAGCCTTTCCATTAGTAACCCAAAAGGTTCCAGTCCTAAGGGTGAACTAGGCATAATCTTAAAGCATGATTAATATTCAACTTAGCTAAGAAACAATGCCAACCTAAACAAAGAACCATGCAGACTGCATCATCAAAAAAAAAATACAAAACTGAGTATATATTCATCTTTAGAAATCCCATCATTCACTGAACATCCCTTCAGAGATCATAAATCTAAAACAACCCTTACCATACCATCCTTTTTTTGGGGCAGCACCTAGGGGAAAGCTGTAGGCTTATGCTGCTAGTGCAGTGTGAGGCGTTGTGGTTTTATATGCAGCCATGTAGCTCCGTAGATTAGTGGTTATAGCTCTCGTACTCTTTGTGGGAGACTGGGGTTTGATTCCTCTTGACGGCGATTCAACATGGGTGAGTGAATGTTACCATAGCCACGGGTTAACGCCAGCCATGTGAGGGAAATTGGGGAGATTGGACGCTGTGTGGGTTGTTGGATGTTGCCGGGAGTTGTCTAGTAGAGCGTGGGCCCTAATTGAGTCTGTGTAGCTCAAAATGAGCATTTAATACTCTAGGACTCTCCATCTAAGCCATGCCCCTCCTTGAAATAATAGACAGGGTATATCCCTCGATATTTGTGAGGCTAGCCATGTAAAATATGCACATCTATCTCTCATTATTGATCAAGACCTGATTAATAAGTTTTTTTGCAGGCAAGTGAGACTAATCTCCCTTGCAACCTTTGCAAAGATCAGGTCTATATCACCCCCATTGTGCGAGGCTCTAAAAGACATCGTCAAGGTAAAGCTACTAACCACAAGTGCTGAAGAATTGTACCTCTGTGATCATAATTAACCTTAGCAAAACTTGCAGTTTAGCTTTTAAATTTAAATACTCTGCTATTGAGCAGAGTATTTAAATTTTATTTGCGATTTTAAATTTATTTTGCGTTTTTAATTTTTTTCATGCACATGCACTGCGAAAAGTTAAAAAAATATACAAACCAAGGGTGTAAAACTGCAGACTAGATTTTTAATATTAGTTAGGAAGACAAAGTTTCTGGTCACATGCAGGGAAGTATAAGTACAGAAGAGAAATGTCAAAATACAGAAAATAAGTGTGAGAATATAGAATAGAACTGTTTGAATCATAGAAGAGAAGTACTTTTAAATTGGAAAAGAAGTGAACCATAGGGGCAATCATACTAAGTCACAATTCCGGAATTAATTTATTGAAAAAGAGGGCCGAATTTCATAGTTCGTCCCACAAGCAGTTATAAACACTGTTCCTACAAAAGACAAAGGCATTACGAACTTGTCAAAGTTCACTTGTCAATGATCGCAAGCGGACTTAGGACTTCGAATCTTATTATTTGATTAGTTTCAAATTCTTAACCCATAAAAATTTTTGCTGACATCAGCACACCCCGTTTCCCCGAATTTTAGCACCTTAGTGAGCCGTCATGTGGATTGTTCCGAAATGCGGACATGGCAGAAACTGCCAGTAGCGCATTTTCGACGCTATTTACCTGGACTACACATCTCCCAAAGCAAAGCTTTCGCAGCCTGCCGGCTGCAGAGTTTGGCCAGTTCTATAAATAGCCAAAAATTGGCCTTTTCCAATAATATTATGTCCAGGATTGTAGTAGTTTGGCCTTCCTTTTAAGAAAAATAAAATAAGTGAATGATGAAAGAAGACAATAATAAAATATTATTATAAGCAATGATTTTCATCAGCATTGTCATTATTAGTTGTTATGCAACTTTCCATAATTTAATTTACAATACAATTCCCAGTCGTTTCCCATGCAACCTCTGTACAGTATATAGTGGAAAAGAAATTTTTTAACTCAACTCTTTTAAATTATTTTTGTAATTTCTATATTTTTAGATTACTCGCACAAATAATATATTAAAGCTTAGAAGCACGATTTATCTTGCGCATACTTCTTTCTTATTTAAGTGATGGGTTTGTTATAATACTGTTTTTTTCCAATAGATCAAAGTCAACAGATTGGCAACAATGACATTGTTATCCATTGTTCTTTTTATTTTATCGTTTGAATTTTGTTTGGGTGAGAATGTAGGTAGGTAAAACTTTATAATCAAAATTTGTTCAGTTGGTGGAATAAAGAGTAGTTTATTTTATTACGTGTGATTCAGACTTGCTAAATAAATCTACCACCAAAATAATTATTTCTTTATGATGTATATATAACTTTGCACATTAAATTCTTACCTATCAATCTTTTATAAATAAAACAAGATACTAAATTAACAGCTTTTCTGGCTGAATAATGCAAGCTCTCACATGCATTTAGCAGATATATTTTTGTTGTGCTCCAGACCTTTGTATTCAGTGCATTTTATTTAAAAGTCAATAAATAAGTCAATAAATGCTCAATATTTTATTTTTTCCACAATATGTAATTTTTTCTTCCAGTTTCCCTTTAAAAAAAAAATTTCACATCTTATAATGACTTTCATTATAAAATTTTAAAAACATATAGAATGTTTGTAAAAAAAGAGTTTGTAATTAGAAAGTTAATGATAAAAAATTAAATTTTGCAGAAAATTAATGTATAATCTTTGAGTTTTGGATTTCTCATTTCAAACAGTAAATACCCAATTAAAAAATTTATTTAAGGGTTTCTAAGAGTTTAATTTAGGATCTAAGAATTTTGCAGAATATTTTCGCAGTTTGAAAAAAGGAAAACAACAAAATTTTCCTTTGAAAAGTTAAATTATAAGTACTTACTTATGAAAGTCTACCAAAATCCTGGTTTTTTAATGCAAAAAAAAAAATAATTTTAAAAAAAAAATTCCTGAGGGAAGGAAATATTTCCTGAGGAGCTAAATTAGTTGGTCATATCCATGCCACTGAAAAATACGAGGAAATTAATTTGCAGAATTGAAATCGCCAATGTGAGCAATATATAAGCAAATATTGATTATATAATTTTGTTCTTCGTCCTATTTAATTGTTGTTTTAATCCATTATTTTAGACTTGCCAGGTATTTCTATTAAGCATGGTATGAAATTCACTGTCAATCAAAGCTTTCTCGGACAATATTATTTTAAGAAGGAAGATGTAACACTACGAACAATATTTGCATCAGTAAACATTACCTGTCGTGCAGAGAAGCGCTTTGAATTTTCATCGGAATACGAGTATGTTTTAATTTATTGCAATTTATTGCAATTTTAACATCAATCTTGTCAGAAAACAGAGGCAGCATACTTTCTTATCTTTGGTGATAGTAAAAAAATATGTTGTTTGTACAGTATAAGTACAACGCGCATAAAATTGCAGATGCAGTGAACTTTGCATTGCATTGTTGCTTCAAAACACGGTTTTTTAGCATATGAAATATGTGTATTTTCAAAAATTTCAAAAGTTCTACCATAAATTGTAATATAGTTAAGAAGCAGAAATAATTTTTTTTTAAATTTGAATATTTTTATTTTTGTAGATATGAAGATAAAGCAATTTATTTTTTATGGAAGAGGTTATTATTTTTACAAAGCAGCAGGTTCCACTTTATTTCGAAAAGAATCTCACCGTTTGAAGACTTTTATTTCAACATAAGTTTTCCAGATGGTAATAATCATACAGTACACATAACTTCTAATATTACAGGTAAATAAAAAGGGAGTAAAAATTCATATTTCCGGTGTATGTCTTTAAGTAAACATAATTTTATCAGCACTGTGTGATATAATACATTTTGTATAATGCTATAAGGCTTCAAAGAAGCATGGGCTAAAGTATAAGCACAGCCGATTTTGGATTTTTTGCATTAAAAAAAAGGTGTATCTTGGAAAAAATTTAAGAAATGTTTGTGTTTTGATGACTGATGATATTTTAAAATCAATAACTTTATGGGCAACAGTTGGTTTCCAAGAAAATTTTTGTAACATATCATCAAAACACAAACATTTCTTAAATTTTTTCCAAGATACACCTTTTTTTAATGCAAAAAATCCAAAATCGGCTATGCTTATACTTTCGCCCATGCTTCTTTGAAGCACAACATCTTTTAATTAAAATACATTTAGTTAAAGAACTAAATGTATTTTAATTAAAAGATGTTGTGATGATGTTGAAGAGATATTTGACAGAAATCGGTGAGGATGCTTGGGCTAGCAAAAAACACATTATAACTCTCCCATGCATGTACCCGAAATCCAGACGACACCTATCTGCAACACTAACTTATCTTGTCTCGACCAACTTTTCGTTATTTGTTTCTCTTTTTTTTTACAACTTCTTGTTGTTTTCTTTTTTCTCTTTTTTAAATCATAAATTTATATGCTATAGACTTGTAAGAGAGAAAAGACTCAGTGGCCTGGCTAACTGAGACAACACCCAATGTGGGTAGACAAATCACCATGCACCTGTATCGAAGTTAAAAAGTGTTTATACTACTTTACTAGCTAGCAACCCACCCATTTTACCAGCTAGCAACCCACCCATTTTACCAGCTAGCAACTGTAATTAATATGAGCTAAATTATATTCAGCTCCATAAAAAAAGATCAGATAAACCTAGACATTTTAAAGTGACATTTTATGAAATGAGATTTTCGTTGAATTGCTGAGAAAACGTTTTGAAGTTGTATGCATGAAGTTTTTCATAAAAATGTAACAATTTTTTTAGGTGTAAACAAATACCAACTTGTGATGTTCATGGTGGGATGTTTAATCTTTTTTGCTGCGAAATACCTCAGTAGGTATGAATGATTTGTGACAAAATAATGTAAAAAATTCCATTAATTCAGTATTTTAAAAAAGAGCTCGTGTCCTACAATCCAAGAGATGAGGTTGCTAACTATTAGCTAGCTACCAATATTCCGGTAGTTGATAACCATTATCATAGTAGTTTTCTCACAACTATATGCTGGACTAAATACCTGCTACAATATGGAATTATTTCATATTGTAGCAGGTCAGCAAAATGTAGCCTAGATTGGCTAGCTAGCATTTATCTGACAAAACTAGCTGATCTACAAAAGTTTTTCTGAAGCATATTCTACCTTAAAGTATAGTTATTATTTTTATTTGCATTTAGGAGTACAGTGTTTCATTATTCTTCTGGTGTTTCAATTGGTGTGCTAATGTCATGGATGATGATTCTTATCATTTTGTACCGAATCATCCCTTACAAGGTATGATTTGCTAACATGTCGTCTGGCTAGTGGTGTTTGTTAAAATGAGGACAGGCTAGGTAGATGATGCAAGTACATGTTTGTGTCGTTTAACATAAATCTTGTGTCTATAAGATATACTATACCATCTTACAGCAATTTTTACGTTGTTGTTTTAGAGGACGAAACTTTCAGCATTGCACATTATAAACGGGCTACTTCGATTTTACCTTATTTTTTTCCGTATAAAATTGTACCCTTGAAGTAAGGTTGCATATTTATTTGCCTGCCGATCTCAAGTTGGACATTATTGGGTTAAAAGATGTCATGTACATAACTTTGTTTTCTAGCGTGTCATGACAGCTTTACTGGTGTCCGGTACAACACTTGGTTTTTACTTTATGGAAAGTATCATGGAGACAACATTCTATCTGCTATCAGAATATCCATATGAACTTTTTGCAGTCACAAGTGCATTTGGTTGGTGGTTTTATAGTTGTTGCACTCTACTCTATATCGCTCAAGAAAAGTTTTTTTCAGTGGAAGTGATTTTTGTACCTTTCCCGCGCTTTGATAAATATTGAAACAACGAAACAATATTTTTGCTTTCCTATTTTAGCGATTTATTTTCGCGATTCAAAAGCTTTTCTTTATGTTGTAACCTAAAAATGATCGATTACCTTCTTCAATCTTCTAATACATCTCTTGGTGTAAGAAAATTGTTAGTTTAAGTCATAAGACAATTTTTTGAAATCTATAAAAGTAGAAAAAATGTCCACTATGCTTGTGTTATATAGCTTTTTAGTAGATTAACTGTAGTTCATACGATCAGGGATTTTAAAACTGCTCAGGTGTCTGTTAAAAATTAAATCTGATGTTCACAACTTTGACTATATACAGTAAATAGGTACAATGAGGATTGATGGTTTTCCCGTTCATCTTTCGATGCTATCATCGTTATTATGTACAAATTAATAGATGTAACAAAAGCAAACAATGAAAACTTATTTTTTTAGCTTTGATGTCAATGGCTTTAATTTATTACTTTGGTCCACCGTCTAACGATCGCAGTTTGAATTTGCTGCAATGGTTTCTGCAGGTTATTGCATGTTATTGTATTTACCAAAGCAGTTATTGTAAGGAGTTCTCAGTGACAGCGGTTGTGACAGTGGTGCTAATTTATCTGCTACAGCAGTTTGTGAATACGTACACTGTAGTTGCGAAGCTCTTTGTGTTGATGTAAGTGAAAAACGTTTTCGTTTTTTCTTAACAGACATTTATTAGGAATATTATAATGACAAGCTTAGGCCTGTCATAAATCCCATAATGTTAAGAGTTTTTTGTAAGTGGATTTCTATTTGAAATTTCCTGAGAGTGTCTTTAAAAGAATGATAGCTACAAATCATATGTCATTTTTAAGTCGGACTAGAAGTAACAGAAAAATTGAGATTATGATGTGGTTATCATTGCATAGTTGAAATTCTGCCTAAAAATCTTCATGCTCGCTTTGTCACAAACTGCAAACGATTTTATCTAAACTGCGTTAAGGCCCTTCTAACACTTTATATTTAGCATACCACGCAAATGGTTGTCATGGTACTTCCGCCCTCCAACGCGTGTTTATCTCACACAACAACAATACGACGAACAAGGCGTAATTGAAACAGAGCGTGCACTGAAAGAATTGTCAAAATATTGTTCAAGTCCAAAGTGTGATTCTTGGAAGGTCGTGTCCAGACTAAAAGACCCCAAAAAGTATGTTTTTTTATTTAATAATTAGATTAAAATTAGCGACGTTCAGTGTGAAAATAAGATCAATATTTTTTTCTGTAAAACTTGACTTTTTTCTGTAAAACTTGACTTTAATTAGAGGGTAGTGAAGCAGGCCATCTTTAAACAATCATAGCCCCATAGTGAAACGAAATTTCTGCACTGCAAATTTATTTTATTTTAGATTCGCAAATTTTTTGATGGATGGGCAACAGTTTACAGCGGAAGAAGCGGAGGCCTATGAACAATTCGATAGTAGTGATTATGATGTAGAAAATAACTTGAATTCCTCGATCAGTAGTATGCGAGAAGAAGCGGCTAATACTTGTGGTAACTGGATTAGCGAGGACGAATCAGAAGAGATATCGTTGCTGTCTTCAGATGAATAAGGCTTTTAGCAATTTCCGTGTAATTTAACATAAAGCCAGATGTTATCAAACGGATAGCAAAATTGATTCAATAAATTGCACGAAAATCTTTTAAAATTATTTATTAGATATAAATATTTACGACATAGTTATCTAGCTATTTTAAAAAAATAAAATTTTTAAACCTTGTATTCTCAAAATATTTTTTTTGTCTTTTGTGCATATATAAATATTTTGGTTCTATTTTTTTGCATTGTGTTTTTTTTATTCAACTGGCACTACCATAAACAGTGAATTCGCACCTCCTACGCCTAAATATCGTCATTTATTTTGTATTGTGTGTAGTAGATTACAGTAAAATCTGTCAATCACTTACTGGGTGGTGATATTCATTTGCATGATATTTTTTGTTATGTTCTAAGATTCTCTTTTTAGATCAAATGATCATACTCTTGATTAGAAACTATATAAATGTCATCAACCCGTTTGTAATTACCCGAGCAATGCACAAGCAGTTAGATCCTAACTCTTCGTACGTGAAAGCTTTGCTCAATGACGACGTGGTCTGGTTATGCAACTTGTTCCTCAAGAAAGGTTTTGAGATTCGTGTTGTCGGTGGAGCAGTCCGCGACATGTTGATGCAAAGAAAGGCCAAAGATATTGACTTATCTACTACAGCTACACCGAACGAAATGATCAAAGTATTTCAACAAAGCAATGTACGTTATATCGAGACAGGATTACAACATGGTACCTTAACTGCGCATATTAACAAAAATGATTTCGAAGTGACAACGTTGCGGATAGATGTTGAAACTTATGGACGCTTAGCTAAGGTTGAGTTCACACATGACTGGAGGTTGGATGCGCTCCGAAGAGATTTGACTTTCAATGCAATGAGCATGAATATAAACGCTATGTTGTATGATTATTTTGATGGTGAGACAGATTTAAAAAATGGAAAGGTTTGATTAGATTTTTTTGTTTTGCAATCTTTTATTTTGATATGCACGTACATAAAAAAGCTGAAACAAGGGTTTTATTTTATACCCTGCTTTTTAGCGATCCTACTCTAAGGCCTTACTCTGATTTATGAGGTCGTGCCAAAAGTCACCTGAGTATTGGGGAGGGTGTCCCACTCTGGTGTTTTGCGGTACGGCTAATTAGATACACACTGTTATAAGCATCCAACTATTGTGATACTAAATTATGAGTTATTTTTAAAGATATTACATAACGTATTCTGAATTAAATTTAGGTGCGGTTCGTCGGAGATGCCGAGTGTCGCATTAAAGAAGATTACTTAAGAATACTTCGTTATTTCCGATTTTACGGTAGGATTGCACCCGATATACATCAACATGAAAGCGTTACTTTAAATATTATAAAAAATTTGGCATCAGGTCTGAAACAAATTGCTGTGGAGAGGATATGGGTGGAAGTGAGCAAAATATTAACTGGCGGACATGCACCCCATCTGGTTAAACTTATCTACGATCTGGGCGTGGCAGAAAATATAGGTACAAGTGTTTTAAATTTCTCTGAATGTTTTTTACTTAACTTTATACTCGCGCTTGTAAAAGATGTGAAAGCTTTTATACTTTTTGGCTAGTATAGTCAGCAGTTTATTTTTGCTAGAACATTGTTTATCGTTTTCGTCCATTCTACGCTAAAGTTTAATGTTGCCAATGTTTGCAACGCTAGTGTACCAAGAGTCGGCGTTGCGTAATAATTAAGAATGAGAATAACGCCAAACTTGGCAAGCGTTAAAAAGAACTGTGTTTTTATTCATTTATTTTTACGTAATTTAAAGCTTTACCTGCTTGTGAAGAAAAGCATTTCACTGAATTCGAGAAGGTTTGGGCAGACACACGCGGTGTTCAACCACACCCTGTTTCGCTTCTCGTAACTCTTGTCGACACAGCGAACCAAGCTGAGCAGCTCGCAATAAAGTGGAAACTATCAACAAACGAAAAAAATCTCGCTTGCTTCATAGCTTCACATCGGTATCAAGCAGTTGCCGAAAGGATAGATTCCTCTGAAGCTGTGTTCAAACACGCAAGTTTGAAATATTACCAAGATATACTTGTGAGAAAATGCAATCCAAAAAATACAATGCTTATAAAAGACCAAGTGAAAGAACTTTTACATTACGAAGGAAAAACGACGGAGAGCGAACTTATAGCTAAATGGACGGTCCCAAAGTTTCCCATCACGGGAGCCGATCTAAAACAGAAAGGTGTAAAACAAGGACCAGACATGGGAAGAATATTAAATAAATTGAAAGATTTATGGATTGAAAGTTATTATACTTTAACAAAAGATTATTTATTAGAAAAAGTAGATGTATATGGTTAAAGTGTTTGAATCTAATATTGTTCCAACATGCGACATTTTTGGTTAAATAAACTTGATTATTTCCTTAATTATATATATTCAATGCTGACCGTGTCTCACTAATAAATTTTTTAACGTGATATTTTTCTTTTTGATAAATTGAAAAATCGTTAGTTGTTAGTTGATGCTTTTTTTTCTTTGTTGCCTTGTAAATTTGTTGTTGTTTTTGTTGACGTTGTTGTTCTAATTGAAACTCTGGAGTTCTAAAAATTCAATACAATGACTTCTCTTTATTTGGAAATCGCAAATGAATAAATTTTAATGTAAGCTAAAATGCTTATGTAAAAAAAAAAAGATTTTTTAGATACACAATAAAAAAAAACACTCTTAACGACTATGTTTTGTTTGTGGTTCTCTGTTCGGGCTATATAAAATCCAGCAGAGAGGCTTTTACTCTAATTTTAAATATTTAATTCAACCAGCTTGATCTATGTGTTTTTGTTTTAATATTTACTTGATTCTTGTAGCATTTTCAAGTATATGTTTCTCACATGTACTTTTGTTACCTTGCACTCGCCCATAATTTTTCTGTTTAGTTTACTTGGGAAGGAACATGAAGGAATTTTTATGCAAATTAAAAACAATTTAATTACTGTAAATAAACGCACTCGTAAAAATGTTGAAAAATGTTTTATACCCTGTTGTTTTCTCCTTCATACATATGTAATATGTTTTTAGTTTGTTTGAGGGAACTTGTTGTTACAGTGGAGAAGTAATTTTCTGAAGCAATATAAGAATTTTGGGGATGCTCCCTCTACCTAGCAGATACCTCTCTAAAGCGGACAATTTTTAAGGTCCCGATAGTGTCCGCCATAGAGAGCTTTCACCGTATTAATACCCATCATTTGTCACATAAGCACAAATTTTTTTTGTCCGAAATAGCCATTCGATACTTTTTTAATGATGTGCGTTTTCCACGGGCTACTAATACTACTTCAGCCTCGTCCCCATGACCATTTGGACGACCTGAACATCCAAAAAAGGTTGAAACCCAAAAATGCTTCTTTTCATTGTGTTCCTCTCATAAGCGGAATTATTTCACGTGGAAAGAAAACTTCTGACGTTCAACCGGACTGAAGCAAAGTCGTTGAGTCTTTAAGGTCTAGCTGTGGTAAGTGTCACATTTAAATTGACGGCAGGAAAACGTCGAAGGAATAAAAACATTTGTTTCTTGTGCAAATATTTTTTGGTTAATACTATGGTTACATTGATAGAACATACAAAAATTCTATATATTTTTTCATCTCCATGGCCTGAATTGGATAAAAATATTTTACTGTGTTGAGTTGAGAATTCCTAGTCCATTAAAATACTCACCATGGCGCAATATTTGAAAGCTTTTTCAGCATCAGAAATCCAAATTATTTTGAAATTTTTTTTGAACACTAAGAACATCACAGTAATAGCACTACAGTGCGTTCCTCGGACTGGGCTTTCGCCTTAAATTAGAAACTCCAAAATAAAATGAAATTGATAAAATTATGTCCATATAAGGTTAAATTATTAAATGTTTATAAAAAATAATAGGTATTATAAAAAATGCTGATATATCCTATGGAAAAAAATCACGTCACATACGCATGTATTTTTCGTCACGTGACAGGTGTGTATCCAAAAACATCCTATTCAAGTAATGATGTCAACATTATACGGAATATTTCTGCTTGCCATGTTCATTTATGATGCATATATGCTATAAAAAAGAGCATGTTTATAACACATGCATTCATTATTTATATTTCATATTTTTGTAAGCTTATGAAAATTTCAAAACAGATTTGCTTTACACACTTTCACTCCCACGTTGAAAATATTTCCTTCCCGTCCAAATTTCATGCTTATTATTTACACTTTTTAAAATGTTTCTGTTTTTATGCTTAACATATACTCTTTTTTTTGCAAAAAATTTCAGCCTAAATAATATTATATAATATGCTTATGTAGATTAAAGGGGCTGCGAACCGGTTAAAATTCTCACTTTCCGTATATCCCGCGCACATATTAAAAATCCGGCAAACGCGTTTTTCGCAAAGAACAGACCAGCGCACTTTGCCCTATTTTTTTCGAAAAGTATATTACAAAGAAATATTTCAGCGAGACTCATTCTGGATGAAAATATGACCAAGGCTGGAGAAGATAAAAATTCTAGATATATCTATATGTTCGAGCCTGTAAATTACATACATGCCAAAAAAAAAGCCAGTTTGTTTTTCGCCGCCATCAGCTCGACTTTCGTGTAAGTCACTAAAAGTCGAAAACCAACATGCGTTTCGTAGCCCCTTTAAGAAGAAATAGGGAAAAATTTACATTTATATTATTTTTACTTACATCCAAATCTCGGAAGTATTCGTTATAATCCTGTAATAAACATTAAATAAAAATTAAAGAGAGAGAAATGTTAGGAAAGATTTAACACATGACTGCGTTCATTGCGATTAACTATTGGAGGCGTAGGAAAGATAGATTCGTGTTTCGCGCTGCTTAAAGGTCGGTTTTCAATAAAAATCAGTTATTGTTGCACAACTACTGTATAGATAGAAAAATTCTATCTCAGCAACATTTGTTGTACAACATCTCTTGCAGTCGTAACGGCGACTGTTGTAAACTGTTGTGTAACTTATTTTGAGTTAACGGCAACCGCTCTGAATATCGCGTGATTAATGGCGACGTGTGGCATGTGTTGTGGTCAGTTACATAAAGTGTTTGCCATGCATGGTGGTGCATCAACTAAAAACACTTACAAAACCACCGTAACCACTTATCCAAATATTTGGAATCTCAAATCCAAGGTCTAAGAAGAAAAAAAATGGGAAAAGTAGATGTTGTTAGTAGTGTACAAGTTCATTCTTACCAATGCATAACCAATAACAAATTTGTTGGGAATTTGAAAACCAATATCTGAAAAAAATGAAATGTATCGATTATCGAACAGTTTCACGGGTCCGTATTGTCGCGTGATCTAAATTATTATCTGTTCTCACATTTTTGAGAGTGCACAAGCTGACTTTTGTTAGAATACCCTTAACCTTATTTTCTTTTTTTGATATCGTCGAAAATCCGATCGAGTTAATAATGAGGTAGCAAATATAAACTGCAAAGTAAGAAATTCATATTTTCCAACATAAAGAAACAACAGGAATGTCCGACAAAAATAAGAGACTCAAAGTAAACTGAGGGCGGTTCAAGTCACTATAGTCCACGGTGTATGTCTTAGGCTGTTTACACGAGTTTTAACACTTCAGGTAAAATGTATCAATTTGACTGAAGTAGAATTTAAATCAAGTGCGGATTTCCATGAAAAGACGAAGAGAATACAATTTTTATCAATGCGTCTCCTTGGAAGTCGCGAACACAAAAAATCAAGCCCTTTTTTAGCAATGCATCGAAAAACATAATCAAAAGCATTGCATGCAACATATAAAAAGGTCAACAACTGCATTGCAAAGCCGTTTCACAGATAACTGAGATCTGGAAAAGAAATTACATTTAGTTCCATTGATAAACTTTTCAACATACAGGGTGAAAAACTTACGTTCAAAACAGCGCGCCATTAAAGTTTTTTTTTCAAACATGGCTATAGGTATCCTTAAAACATGAATAGTTGAAAAAACCAAAATCGGTGCGAAGGATTAGTTATAAAGGACCGGGGAAACGTTGTTTTTTAAAAAAATTGGAGGGGATGACCCCCCCCCCTTCTTCTCGCTTCCAATGGTACTGACTTTAGTACCATCTTCTTCGATCACATTTAACAAAATGTGCGAGGTCCTTACATCAGTTAAAATAATAAATTAAAACATACAGTCAGGTCGGTAACCAGTGCTATCTGGGCGTCTCTTTATTAATAATCTAAAAAGAACGATATTGAGAAACGTACGTAAAAATAAACCATCAAACAAAACGAAATTTACGCAGTAAGAATTTATTTCCTGCTGACGATATATATCGACATTTATTTTTAATAAGAAACTTTTGTATAAAAAACAAGAACTGTAATTGTGGAAGAAATTTCATAAAATGCCCTGAAAAATATTGCAAATAATGCATCGGTTTTCCAAATTATTGCAGCCAAAGCAACATTAATTGATCGTTTTGTCATAAAAACAAGGACGGAACAGAGGGTTGCACAAAATTTAGAGAAAAAATCAATATTTAACAGATAATATAGATTATATAAATAAAAAGCTCAAAGAAATAGTCCAAAAGAAACTTACGATGCAACTTTTAAAGATTTAGGCTCAAATTTTCCCAACGTTGCTAATAGTTTTTCCATAGTTTTGCCAGTATCAATGATATCCTGAAGAATAATAAAACACACATTCTTTGATGTGTAAAAAACAGACAGAAAAAGTGCCAGTGTAAGAGAGCAATTCCAAATTAAACATTTGGAGAGAAAACTGAAAAGTTTTTTCATTTGCACTAAGGGGAAATTAGACCAACCTGAAACATACTTAATTGTCAAAAAACGGGTGTGACACAAGGGATATTACACAGTCAAATTTATACATTGTAATTGTGGATTAATGCATAATAGAAAAACTGCTTTTACCTCCACAATGAGAACATTCTAAAAAAAGAAGCAGAAGGTAAAAGAAGAAAGCAATGCGGATACAAATTGCAATGCAAAAAATTAATCTGATGAAGAGATTTGGAAATGAAACGTTACAGATCTTTCTTACAAAATGCACAAAAATTGCTGTTTGTAAAATTATTGTGTAGCAAAAACTTACAACATTAAAATTAGTAGATCATAAAACAAAAAGTATTCTTGCTATTGAAGAGAATGCTCATCTACCCTAACAATTTTTTTGAGCCTAAAAATATCCTTTCGAAGTATATAGAGTGAAATTATCTTCAATGTTAGGATGATTTTTGCAAAATGAGAAGTTAGTAAAATTTGCAAATTAAAAAATTTGCAAACAGATTTTTTAACCTTTATGGATCAAAAATCTTTGACCTCTAAACTGGTAAACTATTAGAATTGTGAATTAAAATGTCACATAAAAATACAAGATTACAGTGCTACATACCTTTCCCTTTAACTGACTTAAATCATCGCTACCTAGAATTTTAACTTCTCCACTTTTTTCATTCTAAACCGAAGAAGAGTTGTTTACATTGATGTTTTTGTCCCTCCTCCTCTGGTTACGTGGTAAAGACCAAATTAAAATTTTCATTTATTCTACATAAAATATTTATCACCTGTTTGTAATTTTTCTCTCTAAACTAGTAATGTATTGCCTATTCCTTATTTATTTACTAGTCTCACTAGGAACTTTTGGGTTTTGTTACACAAACTGTTTTAGATCGACTGTCATCAGGCACATAATAAAACAAAAAATGTAAATGAAACTTACAATATAACTTTTTACTCTCAAAAAATCTAACCCTAATTGAATGGATTTACCTAAAGAGAAGTAAATGGGCAAATTAAAACATCATTTTAAATAATTCAGTGGAATATAACAACATACTGATGTATGTTGTTATATTCCACTGAAGGCTCACCATACTTTATCTTAGGCCACTTTTACATAATACAAATTTAATATTATATATGATATACACGTTATACTTCAGTGTCAAAGATAAGTTCAACAGAACTAGAAGTAAGCAAAGCTGTGGCTGTAGTAGTAACTACAAAACTTAAGGTATAATCCTGAAAACTATAATACATAATATATTTCAAATGTTCAGCTAATCTGTTTAAAACAGCTTGTTCATCTGATACAACAATCTAAAGACACTCTTGTATCTTGTATCAACAATTTTTTGCACCAATTTAATTTTCCTTATTTTTATTTTTTATCATGAATTTTCTCTCCCTCTATTTTGTGGATATATGCTTCATGTTAAATATCTAGAAACATTTAAAACACACATTATATATTTGGCCAACATTTAGAAAAAATATTTATATCATAATAAAAATGGAATGTTTTATCTTACACAATCAAACTTATATTATACATAATTATGAAATTGGAAATTATGAAATGTTCACAGCAGAGCACATACTTGAAAAGAAGTATATAGATTGTTTTACATACCAGAATTTCTATTTATTTGTTTTATAAAATGCATCAAATCTTGACAAAATCTAAATCCTCCTTTCAATATACATAATACAGTCATTGATTCAGCTTCAAATCCTTCATGAATGTCTCTAGCCATTCTCTCAATTCTAAAATCAAAACTATACATATAAAATCATTAATTTAGTAAGATTGTCTTTTTGTTTTCTTCAACATCTAAGATCTGTAAGGATCTGCAGGATCAAGACACATATAAGAAGACTTGATTACATTGCCAGATATGCCCTAATGATAAAAACTACTTATATCCCAAAAAGAGACTGAGAAATTATTATTCAAATAGACTTCTTATATACTTGATAGAAAATGGGTATGTATACCTATCCACAATTAGTCCATGTGGAATGAGTATAGAACCTATGGAATCTTCATAATGTCTTGGAAAACTAAAATGTTCAGTTGAGTACAACTTGTAGTCGTCTTCTATCTAAAACAATAACAGAGAAACTGTATTAGCCAGAATTAAATTATTTTAATGTGCAATTGAAAAAGTGCTTTATAATACCGTTATATACATCCTTACAATGTCTTGCATTTATGGTATATATAGACAGGTTGGTCACAGAATTGTCTGTGACTGCAGTAAATTTTCTAAGGCATAATTCTGACTGTGTGTATCTAGATGTTATATTTTATGAGATGGTAAACAAGCTGAGCCCATAGGTCACAGAAGTATTGTTTCAAGGCGCGTAATCACCCTTATCAAAAAAATTAACATATACATTTTATTTATTTATTTATTTCAAAGTTCAGACGGAGTTATGACTTTCCTGAAAGTTTGAGGATGTAAAACGTACTAGAAATGGAAATATACTTTAATATCTTGAATTTATTGTTTGTTTTTTCCAGCCGCCATATTTAACGATCTTGTTGATCTCTTATTCTTGTCTAATAAGCGAGCCGTCAAAAAATGTTCATGTGAAACCGTAGGTAAACAAGCGGCCTTAACTTTAAATGAGCTCTGAGATGGAGTTCGATAAAATCGCCAATATGGTAGCCTCCGTTCACCATGCTGTTCTTTTTGGCTTGTTTTATCTTTGCAAAACATGGCATTTAAAAAAGGCGTATCACTTTCTCCACTTAGATTTAATTTTCTTCTATTCTATTTGTCATTGTTTTTGGAGACCAGACAAAACAAAACCGAAATAAGAAATCACAGCATTGCCTCGTGATTATAAATTATGATCACGCTCTTTCTTTTTTTGTTAACTTGACATGGATTACTGCATATTATAAGCCAAAATAACCAACGGGGGAGAATGCTCATTATGATAGTTGAAGATAGTTGCAGCACTATGGAGATAATTAAATTTAGAGCATGAAAGGGGAAATTCTGAAAATTTAGATATTCTAATTGTCTAGATCTGATACTGTTTGAACAAAGGAAAATAATCAAAAAGTAAGACAGCTAGCGAGGCGAAGCTGTCTTCAGAAACAACAACAAGAAATGGTCAGTGTTGCAAAGAAGTCTGATTTCAGTAAGTTAAAACGATTAAATAATAAAGAATAACACAGAAACTTTGATTGATTTATCTGATTTATCATGTTCGAAACTTTGTGGATACATTTATAAAAGCATTACGATGGAAACACAGCTATGGATACTCTGCCTCATTCCTTATTTTTTTCTGTAATAGAATGAGTCCAGCAACGATGTGATGGATTTTGCTGTGTGTTTATTATCGCATGATTCGTGCAATGAAATGTAATGGCAGCTCTGTAGGCTAAAAGAAATTGGGGTGAGTTTGCTATTTCTATGAAACATTTGAACATGTTCTGGTTGTCAGTTTTCAATAAAATTTTCAGGATAATGTTTTCCCATGTATATCTTTCAATTTTTACTAAAAAATAGGTACCTCAAAAAAAGTTGCCTACAGGGTGATTACGCACCTTTAATAGATGAATTCCCTTTTACTTTTTACTTTATGTTCACTTTTCGGTGGTAAGATGTTTGGTTCTGGCATTTGCGTGGTAGAGAAAAAAAAGGTGCTAGGGTTTAAACTATTATCAAGTGTATAATGACACCTTCTGATTTATTTGAATTATTAGTTAAAGTCCTAACAATGCCTTCTTTTGACGAAATGTACTGAAGATGCAAGACCCGAAAAAGCTTACTAGAAAATTTATACAAAGGAATTCATCTATATTACCAAAATCAGCTTGGTTAGCTTAGTGGTTACAACTCTTGCACTTTATGCGGGAGACCGGAGTTTCAGTAGCTGTAAGCCATTACCCATCCTTGATATAATAGACAGGGTATATCCCTCGATATTTGTGAGCCTAGCCATGTAAAATATGCACATCTATCTCTTTTTTTAAATGCCAACAAGGGGGATATGAGTTTTAGTATAGTTACGAATCACTCTGACTTGAGACTTACATCGATATAAATATATACCCACATATTTAATGCATTTTACAAGCAAAATAAAAAAAAATCAAACTTGAACACCTTGATAAAACTTTCAGACATCCTTCTTGTTTAAATCAATGAACACGCGCCTGAATACACAGTCTCGCAGAGAAAAAGAGTTCGAAGTACACATGGCGCACAGCTGATGTTTTGCTTTTTTGTTGCTGTGTCAGCTGATATAACACACCATCGTTGTGATTCTCATCGTTGAATTTCCACGCGAAAGATAAGCTTGTACATGATGTACCAGCCCAAAGGCGCGCAAGCAAAATTTTTCCTTAAAAAAAACGCATGCGACCAATTTCCCAATCAATACGATGTAAAAGTTGCGAAAATGGCACTTACTATGAAAGCAAGGTATTGTTTTGTATACTCAACTACCACGTTAGCTGGAGCAAGACAACTATGTCATCCTCCAAAGTTACCGGAAAGATAGAAAAAACAAAAGAGGGAATAGCTTGGAATTGCCATGTCTCCACACAATTTAAGATGTACACATAGTATAAGGTTGCAAAAATAGAGATGTTTGTATTAAGTTATACCAGGGTCCATAGCGTTTTGTTGATGTAAGGATAACTCGTACGCGTTTTATTATTATTATTTTACAAATATTTACAGGGGATAATTATTTAAAAAAAGCACAATATTTACAAATATATATACGAGTTTTATTATAGATATACGTCTCTTGCCAAGTAAACTGATGGTTGCAATATTTTTGTTGTTGGGATTTTCCATTTTGCATAACATGAGCTGCGCGTTTTTCATATTTTGATTTTTGTTGTTTTTAAGAGTCACGACAGAGCAATACGTAAAAAAGTGGAATAACCATTGTCTTGTAGAGTGTAAGACCTGCTTCAATATTAAGATCCACTCTTATTTTTTTTAATAAATGCAATCTACCCGCCGCTTTTTTATACGTTGATGTGAGTACTCATGAAGGTATAAAGAAGGACCCAATTAAATTTCAAGATAAATGTAAGTGTCCGTCAAAACAATCGATTGGTGCCGATACTTCACGTCGAGCTGTTTATCCTTTATTTTTTTGGTTATCCCGAATAGCATGCACTCCGTTTTTCCTCTTCACATGTTTATAATTAAATCGTTTTTCCCTAACCAGCAATTCGAGCAAAATCGTTCGTTAGTTTTTTTTCGAATTTCATCTTTTGACTTGCCTGGTGCATAGACTACTGTATCATCAGCATACATAATAATCTTAGAGTGAATCATGCTTTCCCCGGCATTGTTGAATGTAATTAGATAAAGGAGGGGTCGAAGAATGCACTAGCTGCAGCTGCGGCTGCGAAAATACTTTGTTATAACGCACACTTTGCTTTCAAATAAATAAATAGTCAGTCAATAGTTCCTTTTCGGTTCCATTAATCCCATAGCTTAGAAAATCAAAGGCCTTACTCAGTTCCATAAACATTGACCCTGTCATATCGCCTTTTCCATATTTTTATTAAGGATACGGTAACCCCCTGAGACACATACTCAGTATATTTAAAATATCCCCTCTGCTCGCTATATTAACCCTAGCAAATAATCTGAAAGCCGAATAAATTATCTATAGAATGATGATAAAATATTTTCATAAAAAAAATCCAAAAAGTAGAAAAAAATTATATACAAAAATTCACCCTTCCAGTTCATTTTGTCGAACACTCCCCTCAGTAAAGTTCTTTTTGGTTAAAAAAAATATCATTGCGAAGCTCTTATTCAGCTCTAAAAAACAAGACGTGGTTCCAAAAATATAGCATATTTTGTGTCACATTAGCTGTTTTATTACAGATTTATCTATTTTTAAGCATGACAGATCAATAACTCGATATTTCCTCACTTTCTGCGTTAAAAAAAGCAAAGTTTTGTAGCCAAAGATATAATTGTCGCAACAAACTTGTTTTCGTACAATTTCGACAGGATGGAGGGGAGTGTTGGAAAAAAATACATACCGTTACGACTGAAAATTTTATTTCGAGAAAAAGCAAATTAAAGACCTTTGCTTTTACCTGCAAAAATCATGGTTACACCAACTTAAACGTTATGAATAATTAATAATTCATGATATTTTATTTAAAATTAAAGGAAAGTATTTTCGCAGAACTTTGGATCAAGTTATTGTTAAACACACAACAGGATAACATAACATAACAGGACAAAAACGAAAAAAATAATGAAATAAATTAAAAAGGTATAGATGATAAATAATATATTTGTATAGATTATTAAAGTGTAAATGTTTCCTATGTTATACGTAGAGATGCAATTTTTTATTCGCTCTGCATAACTCTCTTTAATTATTGATTTCCGCCAGCGAAGGCGGAATCTTTAAAATCGCCTGAGGAGATAGAGAGATAGGGAGATAGAGAGAGAGATAGATAGATAGAGCAGCGCAGCTAGGCTGGACGCCTGAACTTATCCAGGCTAAAGATTTTTTTCTGAGAACGAGGCTAAAATGAGTTTTAAGCCAATAAGAATCCTAACAGTGCAACAGATTGTTTTATTATCCAATGAACAACTTTATTTTTAAAGTTTATATGCTATCGAAAGTTAAAGCTCGTGCAGTGTAGCATAATGAAGATCGTCTTATAATGCGCCATCTTTGATGTTACGTCATTTCTTTCTGTACAATTTTTTAAGCACGTAGACTAAAGCTATATTCAGCAGAACTAGTTAATTATTTATGAATTTTATTTTTTGTTTATTGAGTTGTATTTTAACATTGCAGGTTAGTTAAAGCCACTTGTATATTATATTATACACTTGTATAATATCATTAAATATATTCTATAATACAGTTATAACTTTTCTACAATATACTTATATTTTGTTAAAATATCGATTGTTTTATTTAATTTCATAACATCGTTGCCACAACAACGCTAGCAGATAATAGATCTATTGTCACACAAACAAAAGGCATTAGAAACCAGATCACCAACAATATTATTAAAATCAAATTCGTTTGATTTTATTCAAATATTATAGCCACTAGTCGTTAGCCCGTGGAAAATCCACGGGTTCGCCCGTCCTTTTTATACCGCATTGCGTGCTTCTCGCTATTGCGCAGCTAAGCTACCATTTTGCGTGACAGACAGACAGACAGACAGACAGACAGACAGACAGACAGACAGACAGACAGACAGACAGACAGACAGACAGACAGACAGACAGACAGACAGACAGACAGACAGACAGACAGACAGACAGACGTGTACGGGCATTATAATATAGATGCAGCAAATTATGAGGTTATGACGCACATGTCAGGTGTTGAAATTATACATATTATAGCTATGTTATAAGAAATTATAACTCTATTTTAAACATATTTTAAGAAATTATATTGATATTATAAGTTATATTTCAGTGATATTGTACAAGTGTATCAGGCCCTTTACAATAATAATTGAGAATACTCAATGATTTGTTTACCCCATAATTCTCCGTTTTCAAGATCAACTTCAAATTTTAAAATCCCCTATAAGCCCCTGGGCTTCTTGTTATACAGATTAAATATATTTAAGGAACTTTAAACTTTGAGCATAGCTTTTAGTGTTTAAATATTTTTGATTCTTTTTTAAAAAATATCAGGAAATTATGCCAAGTAATCAAAATTAAAAAATATATTTTTTAAAAAAAAAATGACCCTGAAGGGGGTTACCATATCCTTAATGGTATCCATAAAAATGGGCCGCTGCAAGCTCTGCGTTTCTGATTATTTTTTAAATTCGAATTAAAATTCGACAGCAGATGGTTATCCTCAAGGTAGCTTTGAGGATAACCTTGGAGGAAAGGGATAACCAACCGACCGAAGTTTGTTCGTATACGCATTTTTCGAATATTTTTGAACAGGCAGAAAGGACAGTAATTGGTTTATAGTTGTCCACGTCATTATTCGAGTTGTAAACACTGGGGTGATTACCCTGCTTGAAGTCCGTTGGTACGCGGTTATATTTTAATGAAAGGTTGATAACGGAACAAAACGGCTCAGCTATACAGGTAGCAGGTAACCAGGCGGTAGGTAATCTTGCCTTTTTTCTTTGAAGTTTTCATAAGAGTGTGTAGATTTTTAAGGCGCTGACAGGTTTGAACCGGAAAGTGTTGAATGTTTTAGCACATGTTTAGTCCAGGCGGAGAGTGTTTAGAATTTGCTACTTGCACTTTCTATCGTACCTTAAATACTACATAATCCACCTTGTCACTCACAAAGGCCTAAAAGCTCAAAAAAATGACCATGCTGACGCCTGCAACGATTGTCACATCAATTGATTTTTAATACTACAAGAAGCTTATGACGTCTTTTCAGGTTTTTTTTTTTTTTTGGACTTTCTAATCAATTTATTGCATCTCCAAATGCTTGGTAATGAACATTTCTGATAATCAGCTCCATGTCAATGATTTAAATAAGGCTCAAGATCCGGCTTAAATTTCTCGGTGACCCTTGGTGATAAAAGTTTGAGGAAATGACTAAAATTAGATTAACCCGATGATGGGAGAAGGATCTCCCGAAACGTCGCCTACTAAACTATCATGTTCAAGAAATGATAAACTTTCCACAGTAACTAAAATTAGAGGTGGCAAAAATTTTAGCCGACCAAGTTAGGACCGATAAGGTATAATGGGAAATTGTTGTTGTTGTCGTTGTTGTTGTTAGATATTGGCGAGCATTTGATAGCAATAACGGTAAGGGAGTTCTTGCCAGCAGTATAATCGAGTAAAAGTCGAGAAATGTCAATGTCGCGATCGTTTTGCATAATTACTTAAGACAAAAGGATGTGTTGATTCCGAAGATGCTACTAGAAAAATCAAGCTTGGTCTTTGGAGAGAAACGTTTGCAAATATAAGTCAAAGACTTAAACTCTGATAGGGAGTTCAGGTATCGACAAGATGCAGAAGATATGTGAGATGCCATAAATTATGTACGACGCATATAGAATAAACCTCTTTCAATGTTATGTTTATATCTCGCTATAAATAGTCAAGCTTAAAATAAAAAAGGTACAAGTGTTGCGTCCAGCCTCCTTGTGAACAAGGGACTTGAGACACCTAGCGCAGATCAGATATAGCTATAGTCGGGAACGGAGTAATGGGGGTGAAATATTCTGGCGATTGTTACTTATTTTTAAAACCTATACAAATAAATCACCAGTTAAAAGGGCCTCGCAACTTTAAAGTGTTGGCTTTAAATCTTTTACTGCATTACTTGAGACATAATTTTCGTCATTTCTTGATCAGATTAGGTGGAATACTATTGTTTTAACTTTTCAGTTTTAATTTTCCCTTAATTTGTTTCTCGCATCGTCTTTTATTATTTCTCATTACGTCTTTTATGGCAGGTTTTTAGATAACTTTCAGCAGCCTTATTAGATTTACGATTTTCGGCTTTATTTTCCAAAAGAATCTCTCCCATTCTTCGTTAGCCACGAACCTCTTTCGCTGACTCCGTCATCTACTAAATTTTTTTTCGTGTTTTTGTGATTGAATATATGGTGCCAACCATGTCAGAAATGAATACTCTTTAAGAGTTTGTGATATGCCATATCAGTTGAACTTGAACCGGAACAGAAGTCATCGGCAAACTGCTTTCGTCGCTTGTTCAATCCTTTTTTTTAATTTCAATGAAACTAAGGTGGCGTTTTCGGCTTCTCTTTGATTGCTGAGGTAAACACTGTGCTAAATATCAAAACGTTCTCATTCGTACTGTAAATTAAGTACTTAGGCAACTTTTTTTAATAAGCTAAAAAATTACGGTTCACATCACTGAGTTAAAATATTGCCGCAGTGTGAGCTCAGCGAGCTAAGGGTTTAGGCACTGATGTGAGCCACGCAACGCGAGTGTACTGTATTTATTCTTGGTTTGCACAAAGCAGTATTGTCTAGCATGTGGAAATGCCATTTTTCAAGCACTCAGGGCGTTAACAATTACATTCGAAGAGACATAAACTTTTAATTAAAGCTGAACCTTATATCGCAAGATTTAGGGTTGGACGCTTTACATTTTTTGGCTAAAAAATCACATATTCTAATATGTGATTGGATACTGATAAAGAAAAACAAGGCGACCGCACGAATTTCTTACACAAAGGTTAGCAGAGTAAATACAACAAAAAATGATCATATTTATCATCACTAAAATTTTAACATCTGACCCTGCTATGTCGAATGAGTAACTCTTAAACAGCAGAATTCTTAATGAATTTTAATCTTACGAAAGTATCCATCAATGTCTTCATTCCAGAATCTTCAGAATTTATATCACATGTTATTTACGCCATCTGGCGTTTATTGTTGTGTGACTGGTGGGAAATACTTTACACTTTATGGGTTGGGAAATGTATTGAAAATTAATATTTGGTAGAAGCAACGAATTGATCGTGAAATTTGAGGGGTCAATACAGCGATTAAGGAGCTACCATGGTTGTGTCTCCGTAAAAAAGGTTTTTGAAGTTTAAGTCCTTCAGATTGACTAAAACACTATTTACATTCTAAAGTTTAATGTGTTAAATAAAGAAAATATTGTAAACAATAAATTTAAAAATGCGCGGGAGTTGGAATTAACTCGATATTAATAAAATTATCAATCGGGAGAATTATTAAGCGACAGTGTTTTATTGTCAAAATGACTAAGCAAGAAGGGAAACTTTAAACTCGTTTTCTTATAACAATTATCAGGAGCACATGAGAGAAAACCAGATAAATGGTTGTTAGAGTTACTCAGTGAAAGGGTTGATATATTAATTTTATTATTCATTTTTGTCTTTTATCCCACAATATTTCGTCCATTAAGCGCAATTTCTGGCCACCTACTGTCGCGAGGTTGAAGAAGTTGAGCACTGCTGAATAGGAAATTAAATTCTTTTTCATATGGACCCGCATCTTAATATCTCAAAGTTAAGTGATCACTAGTTATGACTAATAGACGCATGTTGATATTTCAGTCTTCTCGCGACGCCGGTACTTCGTAGTGAGAGTTAAAAGATGCGTTTTTTTAATACTTTTTGCATAAAGATTATCCTAAATTACATCAAAATAGCGCCGTAAATATTATATCAAAATATAAACAAGAAAGGTCGAATGAAAGAGAAGTCTTAAAAAACCAAGAAGATGTGTCGTGAGATGTGCACAGAATTGTTTGATAAGTAGAATGTCATTATTTAAAGTTAGATTGAGTCGCGTGACTAAAAAAAGAAAGCAAAATATATGGCATTAAAGTCACTTTTGGGGTCAAAAGAGGACGAATCATCTTATAGCATATTTCTTTTTACCAGCATCATTCACCACACAAATGTGCTAAAAAAAGAAAAAAATCGGTTGTAGAGTTGACGTTTTATAATTTACTGGTAAAGTTAAAGCTGAATACCAGTCTTGTTCCCAGGGATTTTTGTTTTTTTGACAGTGGCTCATATTCTCTTATATTAAAAAGGCAAAAATACCCTGGTAACGAGGGTTATTGAATACGTGTTTACTCACATCCATGTCTCGAAAGTATTCGTTGTAATCCTAAACAAAAGTTTTTTAAACATGTATGTGTAAGTTGAAAATGTAATTTAATCAGTCAAACTGTCCCCAGGACTCTTTTCTTTTCGTCATATGGTGTGTATCACGCCCAGACGTAAAAAGTGTTCGATCAAAAACAAAACTAAGCTAGGTATGTTCTGCGAGAAAGGAATATGCCAGTTGAAAATAAATTCGTCTCACCAAGGCATAACCACCCAAAAACTTGTTCGGAGTTTCAAAACCAATATCTAGTAGAGCAAAAAAAAACAATTTAGAAATAAAAAAAAATGAGCAAAAATAGGAAATCTTATGAGTATAGTGAAAAAAATTGTAACATGATCTAATTCTTTCAACAACGCTAGCTATTCTTTTTGTTTACACAGGTATAATGTGATACAGTACTTTCAAAACTCTTGCTTATTGTCTTAAGGTCGACATTTTTGTAAAAGATTAAAAATCCGTCTCAAATCACTAAATGCTCCCACGTTTTTAAGATAGATACTTTAAAAGCTCACAGCATCGAAACACAGGCACTCAATATGCTCAATTTTCATTACGTTCAACTTCAAAAGCTACCAAAATACAAGCGTCGCGGTCAGAAAAAAATTATAATGGATGTCCAGATAATAAACCCTGGGAGCTGTAGCAAAGTTTGGAAGAAAAACGGCCTTCAGATGACACTCAATTGTTAGATTTATGGTTAACGAACAACTAACTGCCTAATGCGGTAGAATAATTTGAGAGAAAAATTAGGGAAAAACTGCAAATAGTCAGTATTATCATATTGTGAAATAGAGACACTTACAATCGGGTTTGTAACCAGTGCTGTCTGGACGTCTTTTAACTAACAAGCTAAGTAGAAAAATATTTAACTCATAGTGCATTCCATCTTATTTACTTGAACACGTACAAGCCAGAATAAAAACAAATACAACGGGTGAAGTTTGCGAGGTAGAGCGACTGGAGAAATTTTTTATGATGGTTTCTATCGACCATTGTACCATCCCAGGACAACTCCACGACTACTCTGTAATATCATATTGTGGAAACAGCTGGTTAGGCACTTTTAATTGCGCAGTTTGCAAGGTAGAGTTTCTGGATGGTGCAAATTGCTTTAAAAAAAATCAATATGAGCCAGGTTGTAAAGCACGATAACCAACTTACTGTTAAATCGCACGATAAACCGACAGTGAATTGGAAAATACACGATGCAGGAAAGCTACATTTCACAAGAAAATAACACTGCCTTCCAAATTAGTTCACACTGGGCATAGCAAGCCAATACAGATGGCAGATAGAAACCATCGATAATCACCGTTACATATCGACGTTACACGGTAACATAGTGCGCGCTAAAGCATGAAAAATCGACAGTACGGTATTATTTGTGATAATTAAAATCTGCTGGACGCAAAGCACTTACGTTGCGACTTTGATCGACTTTGGTTGGTATTGTTGAAGTGTAGCTAACAGTTTTTGCATTGTTCTTCCAGTATCAACGATATCCTCATAGAAAAGCACGCATTTAGGATGTTATATGAATTTTTTTTGGTTTAAATAAAATATAAAGTTTACAAGCACACAAAAAATGATTACCTCGACGATGAGAACATTCTAAAAAGACGAATACAATACAAAAAAAAGTGAAAGTACTGAATGTTTCACCTTTTCAGATTTTAAGTTCTCTACACAACAACATCCCTGTTTTAAATCCTGCGACTGAACAATTCAATACGCCATCCTCATCCTCAGTACCTCTTAGCCCCTGAGCCTTTATTACGGAAATTAAAAGTAAAAAATGCCCTGGTCACGAGGCTGTTAATACGCAAAATATTAGCACAACTTTCTTTATCTTAAAGTTAATCAGAATCCAAGATTAATAAGACTTATGCAAGTCCAACAATAAGTGCAAGAAAAATAAAGGTTATACTTTTTCTTTTAAACGTGTCAAATCATCGCTTCCTTCGATTGTGATGTCACAACTTTGTTCGTTCTAAAAGAATACATACCATCTGTACCTGTCCACAATTATCAAAATAATATGCGGCGAAAGTTCTAGCGTTTATCCCAAATGTTATATCTGTAATGTTTTAAAAGACAGATAGAATATAAAAAGTAAGTAATATATATGACGAGGTAGGTTGCAAAGAATTGATTGATGGATCAAAATAATAACACGAATTTTGGCTGTTCCTTAAAGTCACGGATAAACACGCATAAGTCATCTATCAGGATGCAAATTGAAGTTCGCCGAGATGAGAATTTCTTCGTGTCACAGAATGAATACTGATGCACTATACCAACCGTATGCTTCCTGTCCATCACAACCCCTTTCTCATATGATACTTCCATTAAAAAAAATAGAAACCTTATCTAAGGACATAGATGTATAGCGCAAACTCGATTCCAGTCCTCTTTGCTTTTTCTTATATATCGCTGTCGCAATAAAAAAAGAGCTAAAAAATAAAAATAAAAACATAAAAGCTAACTTTGTAACTCCTAACTCTCAAAAAATCCAACCCTAACTGAATCGATTTCCCTAAAAATAAAGTTTTTGATTTACATTTTTATAATTCTTTGGTGGGATAAAGAACAAAAGAACAGGAGAATATTTTACCCGAATTTCTGTTAATGGCTTTAATAAAATGCATTAAATCTTGACAAAACTTAAAACCTCCTTTTAAAATGCAAAGTATTGTCATCGATTCTGCTTCAAAACCTTCATGGATGTCTTTTGCCATTCTTTCAATTCTACAAACAAAGAAATAAGGATTTAGTTTTCTTATAACCCCTCTTCCCCTCGGTTGTTAATTTTGCATTAGTTCCCACGTTCACATTAAGTCCCCACGTTTATTCCAAATACATAAGTATTTAAAATCATTTGAAACAGCTAATTCAATTTTGTCTGTCATCAAATTGAAACATTATATTAGAAAGCAAATAGTCTATGAAGAAAAGAATCAAGGACAGTGTTTCAACTTCACATTTATTCCACCCCTGTTTTTTTCGATACTCAAGAGTGCGCGCTGGAAGTAATACAAGGCGTTATGAGGGATTGCGAATGTGTCACAAAAAAATAGCAGGTTGTTCTTAGCTAGGCGAAATAATTCGCTCGATGCGGAACTTTGAAAGAAATTATCTGCACCACTATAGTAGAATCGATGTCTTCACCTTTTTCAGATTAGAGGAAAATCGCTTGCTTTTGCTACTCACGTAATGATATTGAGCATTTCTTAATACTTATAACGAGACAACTACTTAAAACGTCTTTCCTGTTGTAAATTAGCTTTGCCACTAGAGATATAGCCTTGTACTACCTGTCTTTCCTACCACACAATCTGGTCCACAGTCAGTCCATGACCCCACTACATTTAAAATGCACCGGAAAGGGAATAGGACAGTACGTACATTAAATTACCCTCGTGAATTATGTGCACAATAATATCTTTTTTACTCTCATGCTTTTCCGGTATTAACTCGTTATAATGAGTAAACAAACCAACTTGAAACTCTAATATTTCTTGATTCAAGAAACGCGCACGCGTCAATTTCATATCAAATAAATTTACGGGCCTGGGTTTAAGTTTGCCAGCAAACACAGTAACATGACCATCATCAAAGCCTCACAAATAACCCCATCCTCGTCCAAGACCTTTCTATTTTTTTATGTTAGGACAAAACCGGTTCAGGTATAGGAGGTGAATGTGCGTGAATGGTAATTTTAATCCATGAGAATTATGGATCTCTTGTTCCCTGAGCTGTTATTATGATCAATTCATCAAAAATTGAGGATGAGGTATGCATAATTTGCATTGTAAAAAGTCGACAAAGTTCAAATTTATAATTATATGTCTGTTGTTTTATCGACTTGTGCAACTTAAACATATTTATTTACTGAACATGCACGAACATATTAAAATTTCTTTATGTATAGTAATTTGAAACGTGAATGCAAAATATTTCATAAAAGTGCAATAACAAAATCTGGTCTGATCACTATGAAAAGCGAGCATTGTCTATTTCATGTTAACCTAATGTAAAAAATCATGCAGAAACCAAGCTTTTACTTTGTACCTGTCTGTTATTAATCCGTGCGGGATAAGAATAGACTCGATATCATCCTTATAATGCGGTGGGAAACTAAAATGAGCTGTTGAATATAGCGGATGGTCGTCTTCAATCTATAATACAACATATATTACTAAATAAAAAATTGTTGTATTTAGTAATGGTGTGACTTGCGTTTTAGTTTTCATACAACAATTAAATTTCGTTTGAATACAATTGAATCTCGTTTCTTA
The DNA here is from genome assembly GCF_029227915.1 of Hydractinia symbiolongicarpus. Lineage (NCBI taxonomy): Eukaryota > Metazoa > Cnidaria > Hydrozoa > Anthoathecata > Hydractiniidae > Hydractinia > Hydractinia symbiolongicarpus. The sequence continues at coordinate 11,093,909 of NC_079886.1, forward strand.
GTTTTTACCTTTTGGTGGTGGTATGGCTTAAAAATAATATTTGAAATAACGTACCTTAATAAATCTTTGAGCCATGTTGACTTGTTTTTTAAAAACCTGTCCGTTACGCAAGTATTGCTTTTTTCGCCCTCGACCACTTACGTGAAAATGTGAAAAAATCTGACAGCGCAGGAGGAGATCTCGTATTTTGTATGTTTTGCTCCGTCAGCACAAACATCTGGTATTATCATAATGGCACACAAGTCGTGATGGGAAAGAATAAAATACCAGTTTTTGGTTTTTAGTCATATCATAATTAAGTTAGAATTTCAGAAAGTTGCCATTTATCTTTTTTGCTTACTTACTTACATATCTTTCCCTGGGAAGACCGCAAACATTGTACTGAAAATATAATAGCTAGCTATAGAAAATGTGTAAAATTACAAGTGCTATTTTGATAACTAGCTAGCTAGCTAGCTATAATTATCATGGCAGGAGAGACCAATACTGTTAGCAGAAGCTAATAAGAATGTTAAGGTCACCCAAAGGTTAAAAAAAGAGAGGAAACTGTATTGTCTATGAATAGTAGATACTGGTGTCATTAAATTATTAAATAAACAGAAAAAAGACAGGGGAGAATCAAGTATAGAAAGTTTTTGAAAATATGTTAAAGTCCACCTTAATTAGGTCATACCACCTAGTTAGGTGACTCATGCTAGACTAATTAGGCTATACATGAGTTTCAATGTTTAGTGTTTTACGAGATTCTTGCACATGTGCCGAAAAAATCAGAAAAATGGACAAGCAAAAAAAAAGCGCGCCGATAAACTGTATACATAGACCCGAACAATGCCCCCCCCCCTAAAAAAGAAAAATAATCAAATATTCACACCACCAATGATTCAAAAAACTATAATTAAAATAAACGTACTATGGTAGCGAAGTTCTTAAAAAACTGTTTTTGATGGTTTTTGATAAGATTTACTTGCTAAATAACTTTTACATAAACTTTATGAACTCCTTTCTCTTCAAGCGCCTACTTCCAACTGTCGTCGCATGGTATGTTACAAGAAATTGCATTTCGGGAATGCTCCAGGCAATTTTGGGAAAGTGCAGGCGGTTTCGTAGGACAACCGCCAATTTTATTTGAAAAGTCGCCCCCACTCGCCCTTATCGGCACCCTCTTGCAAAAAATTGCAGACCTTAGGCTAAGAAAGTCAAATTATAGTTAAAAACTTTTAGCATCTTTTTTACTGATATGTACAGTACAGTCCAGATGTAAGCGTACGCGTACGCTCAACTTGCAAAAATAATTGCTTTCATTCAAAAAAAACAATAGGATAGCGAGTTCCTTTCAAATTGCGCGAAAATAATTGCTTCATGTTAAAAGCAAAAGCATAGCAAGAAACATTGTTTATAAACAATACTCTGCGCGAGAAAAAATTAAACGCAAAGGCCATTGAATTTTTCGTTTTTTTAACAACAAAACTAATTATAGTAACGCGATTTTAATCTCGATATATTTAAAAAACACAAGCTCTTTTAAAAAACAACAAATCCAATGATCTAAATATTTTAAAAAATAATGCTACTTTTAAAACTTTTAGTAATATTTCTTTATCGTTGAAACATATTTTTTAATATTCGAAACTTTTAAAAGTTCTTTTTATAAAAAGCAACGTTTAGCAACGCAAATGGAAAAACCCTACGTTCGGGACTTTTCCCTTCACGATAAGATTTCGAAAACAAATTACATTTTAATACCGAAGAAAGAAAAAATCTAAAAATATAACTTTTGACGTTCAGGAAAGATCAAAACACTCATTGTGAGAACATTTTGTTTTAAATTTTAATACCGAATAAATAGTCTAAAAATATAACTTTAGACGCGCATAAACAGCGAAAACGCTCATTGTGTGAACATTTTGTTCTGGTAAGAATAAAAAGATACAAAGTTAAAAATACGTGTTTTTTCTAAAAAAAAAATCTTGGAAAAAGAGTTAGTACAAACTTAAAAAATATTAATAAAAAAAGAGCTATAAAATTACATGAAGTCACTGTTATTTAGTTTCGGCCGTCGCAAATACTCATTCATAGCAATAACTGCGCCTGCCCAAGTCGATTTTTGGTTCGTTTTTGAAACATCAAAATACCAAAAAACAATCTGCTTAATATACTCGACTTTTTCCCTGTCTAAGGATTCTTTTTGAACTTGTTTACCGTTCACCATTTTGTTCATACCAAAAATGTTTTTTCCCTTTCTCTCCTCTACGGTGAAAATCTTTTTCATTATCGCCGCTATTCGTTTTTAAACTTTTTAAAAAGTGATCTAAAAAAACATTTCTATCGCCACTATTCATTTTTTAAACTTTTAAAATGCGAGCTAAAAAAACATTTCTATCACCACTATTCGTTTTTAAACTTTTAAAAAGCGATCTAAAAAAGCTTTTCTATCAAAATTAAAGTTTCAATCTTTGTTTAAATATAATAATTTCTATCGCTTAAAAGCTTTATTTAACCCGCGCAACCAACAAGGCCTTCTCGCTAGTTTATTTAGTTTCCACGCAAAACTTTTATTTAATAAAACAATTAAACAATGGCTCTTCGTGTCACAATGATAGAGTTGATAACATTTGCAATTATGCTATTGGGAATAGTTATGTTAACACTATTTAACAATGTTACGCGCAGTTCTAATTAACTATTTTTTCTTCAATAATCTTTTGTTTATTACATGCAAGTTAATGACTTACAAGACTTGCAAAATAATTAATAAGAACAAAAGACAAACAACTACCGCCTCCGAGAAAAAGGTGTGAAACTTGAGCCTATGCGTACACTTACATCTGGACTGTACTGTATATATGATCTAAATCTAATTTATATGCAAGCTATATTCTAATTACAAGATCAAAAATGCTTCTACCTGATAATGAAGTTTGGAATGGAGTGGTTCATGGCTTACTGCCTGCATTATTTTGCCTGTCAATTTGCATAAGAGGCCTGGGGATTATAAACCACAAGCGTCAAAATGAAAGTCGGTTGAGAAATCATCATTCAATTGCAATACCGAGAAGCTGTGACGCAAAAAAAAGAAAAAAACAGCGACAGGGAAAATGTTGTAGAATTTCAATTTGAGCAGGCGAAATACTAGACCAAGCACTGACTCGGATTTCAGTTGGGAGAGCTGTGATGAGGATACTATTCAAAAAGAAGTCGCTTCACGTGTTGCTGTTGCTGTAAGCACGTGGTGCAAGTGTGGAAAGTGTAAGATAATGACGAGCGAAGCGGAGTGTCGTTGCTATTGTGGGTTAGAATCCACGAATATTTTTAATTTGATCAGTGAGTTTTGATATGTAAACGTATTCGAATTAGATAATAGCGCATGAGTTCGATGAATGACGATAAAAATGAAAAAATCTTCTAACCTTCTTCTTTTTGTTTTTTTCTCTCAACTCAGTTCTAAAGTCAAAGAACTCGGAAGTAAAATGAGCTTCACAGATCTTAAAATTCTTTGGAAGCGTATCCTCTCTCTTGATCTGTTTGATCCATATAGTTCGTTGTTTGGATCTTTGGGAAAGTTGAAAAAAAATACACCTTGTTTCTTTTGGTGGTTAAGACAACTAGGTAAGTGGGCAAAAAGCCATATTACTATTTAAAAAAAGGATTCGTCCTTATTCATCAACGTGTGGAACTTTTTTTTACAAAACACATCATATCACATCCACAAAGTTTCGCCTCAGGTTGGCTAATTGAACTACATCACAGTGCCCAACTAAATGACTCGCCTAATTAGGCCATAAGTGGTGAGGCTGAAGTCCATTTTTTAGAACATTACAGTGCCCAACTAAATGACTAATTAGGCCATGTCGCCTAGGTCTTTACCTTGACTTACTAGCTATAGCTAGTTAACTAGCTAGCTGGCTAAATAACCAAAGTTTGCCTTTTCGAACATTTCACTATTCCTGGTTTCTGGTTAACATGCTTGATATTTTTTATCTTTCAACAAAAATGACCAGCATCTTTTATTTCAGCATCAAAATTTATGAAAACATGCAGTTTATACCTTAAGTACAAGAACCTCTAAATACCTCCACTTTGGTCACTTCTTCTATGCCATATTGAAATGGTTTTTGTTCAAACTTATCTCAGATTTATTCTGATTTTGATGTCAATACGTTACTCAGGGGTAAGCTATAGTTATATAAAAGGGCTGAGCGATATGGGCTGCTATGCCCTTTTTATGTTTCCAATATGTTGATATATACAAAAAAAATTTCTATGAGTCCCCTATTAAAATTTTGATTGTTTTGCAAACAAAGAACTTAATGGCGTCAAAATTCTTCTAATGCTTGCTGCTTTACACATGGCGATTGGATTTGCATGCAAGTTTAACCTTTTTTTTACAATAATCTTTCACACAAGTTTTTTAGACTCCTTGTGTGTGATTTTACTATTGGCAAATAATTGGCAAAGCGAGCTTATCTAATGTGTTTTTTTTGCATGCCTTAACATATCTTGGGCGTGCGATCATTGTCAGACTCAATTGTTATAATTTTGAAAAGTGATGTGCCGCATTTAGGCGAATTTGCTGCCTACTAGGCCTGTAGTTACAGATTCTAATCAATGATTTACTTACACCTTATGGGTTAAAATTCTGGCTGTGAACTGCTAGAACTTGCGCTATGTTTGTTCCCCACATCAAAACACCCGTGCAGTGTACAGAGGTAAAGAAATTTTATTAATATTTTTACGTCAGTTAAATTTAATTTTCTTGGATTGCACGCACAGAAAATTCAGGCGTGCGATTCACCACCTGGAATTTCAGGAAATTCCCTGCACATCTACCTAGCCCTTCTCATATCATCCTATCTTGTCTTGCTTTACTGCCCACACCATATAAGATTTTTTTATGTACAAATTTATGCACATTTTGAAGAGGATTCCTAATTATGCTTCTTTATGTTTTCCTATTATTAGAATGTACAGGGAAAACAAGTTGTGCAATATAGACCATACAAATGATCTTGTTCGAAAGGAATATAAACGTTACAAAAAGCGAAAACCACCACCGGATTTTAGCAATGTTATAGATTTTAATGAACCAGCTAGATTTCAGGATTACATAGAAAGAGTACATTTGGATTTAGTTGATTTCAACAATGAACAGTTTTGTTCAATTGGATTAAAGCATCCAAAGGAATGGAATATTTACCAACTGAAAACGTGTCCCGGTTTTATAGTTGTAACAAATCCATTTGTTTCATATGGTGCTCAAAGTTACTGGGTGAAACAAACTTTGACGAACTATACAAAAGGACCATATGCAAACAACTTAGACATGTTAATGAAATTGGATAAAGAAAAGACAATGTGGCAGATTAGTCATGAGTATGTTTTTGATGTCATAAATATTTTTACCCAGAATTTTTCACAAATTTCTTTGTTTTAGATTACTGTTTTTTGTGAATTAATCATAACATAAACAGTTTTTTTGAAAATAATTACTTACCTTCAAATTGATTAAATTTGACCTTGATCTACGTTTAGTAATAATCAAACTCTTGATAAATAAATAGTGAATAAATTATATCACTACTATGAACATAAAATTAGTTTAGGGGAACTAATTCTGGAAATCACAAAGAAAATTTTTTTGCAGGAATTTGATTTAGAAAATAAAAGATCAAGTTAATGGGAATTCCTTGCAGAAATATCCTACACAAAAGTATATTGTCAAAGTGTTTTTTTTGAAAGTATATATATTATAATGAAAAGCTTGAGTTTTTATAACTTTCAGACACATTAGGACACAATGACTATAGTTGTTTTTTCTTAATCATCTGATCTGTAGCCTCTAATTTACATTGACACTGTGCAATTGCTGACAAATGTTTAAAAAAACATGCAGGCAAAACATATACATCAACAAGTTTTCACTAACGTTATAAAATTTGAATTAGAAAAATGTGTTACTTATTACCTAAAAAAACCTATCATACTACATTTCTTTGTTTTAGGAAATCAGTGGACAATACATTCATTAACCAATTACGTTGGGTGCATATGGGCTACCATTTTGACTATAATACAGTAGATTATAAAGCAAAACAATATTTCGGATTTCCGGATGATCTTGCAAAACTTACTGAAACAATAGCAAAAGTGTTTAACTTTTCTGATTATTTTGCAGAGACTGGTATTGTAAATTACTATCCAGAGGGTAGTAGCATGGGAGGCCATACTGACCACTATGAGGAGGAGCTAAGGCAACCCCTTATCTCTTATAGTTTTGGTCAGTCTGCGGTGTACTTAATTGGAGGAAACACTCGAGATATTAAACCAGAAGGTAGAAACATATGTTTAAAAAATAATTTACAAAATACTTCTCAATATTATGTTTTTAGATGTTTTTTAAATTTTTTGATGAGGGAACATTTGCTAGAATTGCTGTAATTCTTTGATTTTCGTTTTGTTCTCCTAGGTAGCATAATAATTTTTACCACTGTTGTTGTCCAGAATTTGTTAATATATCTTATATGAATGAACGTATATATATTCAGATATATTGTTTCTATTATAATTTTTTTCTACTTTTAGCTATATGGGTTCGATCTGGTGACTTTATGCTCATGACAGGCCCATCTCGAACTGCGTTTCATGCTGTACCTTGTATCCTTGCCAAGCCTGTTAAAACAGGACCTGAGGATATTGGCTCATGTCCACTAGTCACTCATGGCAACAAAACTAACGAGCAAGACAATTTTTTGCATTGTACATCAACACATGAACACAGCCATATGTGGAAAAATGAAATGGATGGTGATTGGGAAGAATTCTCACAATATTTATCTAATACAAGAATAAATATAAACATACGTCAAGTTCATAAACATGAAGATACAAAAGAAAATTCTTAGTGTGGATATTTGCAAATAAATATTTACTCTTTACTTTACTGTTTTGATTTTCTTCGGAGCTTGAAATCTGACTTTTAGTTTTAGCAGATTGAAAATGATTTACTCTAAATAATTTAATGTTTATAGTATACTTAATATTCAAATTTATTACCACACTTAGCATAACAATTACAATGCTCAAGACTTCCATATCTACTCATAAAAAAAATGATTTTGTTGCACCACACTGGTCCTGTTCATAACAAATAAAACTGTTTTATTAGGGTGCACAAATAATAAAGAAAATAAATTACACCTTACCATCTTTTTTGACTTCTGAATGTACACAAGTCAGGTGATAAAATCAATATTGACCAGCTTGATGTTGCATTGTGAATTAATCAATTAAGGTAAAAAACTACCAACCAAATTTGCGATTCGTTATTGTGAGTTTTCAATAGGCATATTTGCAGAATACTTTAGAGATATTTAAAAAAAGTTAAATTTGGCATTGGTGTTTCCACAAGTGCAATACTAACATAAATCGAAGAAATTCTTTTGTCACTGGAAATCATAATAATGATAGTTTTTGTTTACAAATTTACTCATGTATTAAAAACGTTTTCACTAATTGCATTTAATAAAAAAATCAACCTTCAATAATAATGCGTAAAATGGTGAAATATGTTCTTTGGTTTGTTTTCTGTTCATACCGAAAAAATGTTTTAATGTATTGTTTCTTTTACTGAAGGATAAATAATGAGTAAATATACCAATAATGAGAAATACAATTATGTGACTCGATTTTGAAAGGTATGTTATGTGGTGTTTTACACAAATCATTTTGGGTTTTTTTGTCAAACGGCTGGGATTTTTTATTTTCATTACGGTATACTATAATACCAACTTACCAGCTTGCTCTATTATGTTCTTATTAAATAGCTTTCACTAAAAAAATGTTTTTAAAAAAAATATACTTTTTAGATAAGAATGCAAAAGTATCGTCGCCAAATATTACATTTTGCTCAGAATGTGCTGAGTGAAAATATTGTGAGTATTTTACATTTTTTTAGTGCAAGAATTGAATTTGATTGGGAAAAGCTGGTTACTTACAAAATTAAGGTATTACTAACAAATTTTCTTGCTTTTTGTAGGGTAAAAGGATCTTAATTTTACTTTTTATCAATGTTGTCTCAACTATCAGTTTACTGTATCATTGTGTCTACACAAACAGTATGGGTAAGTGAGGTTACGTAGTTTTGTAGTTTTACTTAACAGACAAACAATTTACTTCTCTGATTAAGTTAAATTTAACAGTTTCAAAATATTATGTTTAATGTAGTTTTTCTAAATCAGACGTTTTTCATGATTTTCATGACTTTCTAAAAGAGCTACCAGTGTGGTGAAGTAAGATCTTAATATAAATGTTTTGATATTCTTATTAAAAAAATAATTTTTAATCCAGTTATATCTTAAAATGGCCGTTGACACCTGCAATGCAATGAAAACTTTCTTTTGTAATATTTTAATTTTCTTTGTTTTAGCATTAACTGCATTTACATATTTATCAATATTTAACTCATTAAGGTATGGTGTACTGTCTTTTGGAGGAAGAAGTTTTTTTATTGCTGGAATGGAAAGAGAGTTCTTTAAATAAAATATGCCACTATGGTGTTTTGGCAAATTTTTTTCTTTAAATTTTAATTCCTAGTTTTACCTACACATGGACAGAAATGAGAATTACAGTTAATGACTTTTTGGTATGGAAATCTGAACAAGCTGGCCTCTCACTCAGAGCTCTTTTCATGTTTTTCTGTACACTAAATCAAAATATCTTTTACTAAGTTTTATATACAATTCTTGGGGAAACTGAACAATTCTGTAGAACAACTTAAAAATTTTTAGAGGCTCTTTACACGAGACACAAAGTGAACCCAATAACTTCAGTATTTATCGCATTGAATGGCATTTCACTTAGTCAAATTGAACGCAGTATGTCATAATCCAGTGCAAGAATTTCATGTAGACATTTCACGCTGAAAGTCGCAAACTCAAAAGATGCAGCCCCTTACAGGCTACCCCTGAAATTAAATTTAACCTGAATTAAAATACCATGTAAAAAGTAAAAATTTCACTTCACCTCAATTCCACCTTGGCTTCGTGAAACTAGCTCTGACTCGCACACTTGAAATACACAGAAATCTTTTACTACAGTTATCAATTGTAAACAATTTATATACAACGTGTTTCATGTTAAATAAATTTAGATTACAAGTTAAAATAAAATAACCCCTTGTTGAAACTCGTTTTTCTTGTTCTTACAATAGGTTGAGTAGTTTATTTGTATCAATATGGGTGCCAAAACAGAAACAAAACTTTTCATATTCATTTGGGTAAGTTATTTCGAAATAGTAATAAAAAAAATATATACAAATTTTAACGTGGAAGTTACACTTTATTTTTCCTGTTGTAATGTTTTCAAAAGAATGACCACTAGTTATTTTTCTAGATATGAAAGATTCGAAGTTCTTGCAGTATTTTCTTGCACAGCAATCACACAGCTCAGCGGCTTTTTCATTTTCAAGGAAAGGTATGGATCAGCTTGGAATCACATCGAGTGTTTTGCGTACTTTATTTCGTTTACATTGCAATTGTTTTAAAAAATTGAACTTGAATAGTTTTAGTAGGGTAAGAGTTCGTATAAAAATGTTATTGCGGTACTATATTGATCATGCTAGCTTTTTTATGGTAATTACAGTGGCATTTAAAGATGTTTCTTATTAATTGATTTTTGTGCATATTTTTTATCGTGTGCTATTTATGTTTTTTTTTTCAGTTTTGAAAGACTGATTCAACAAGATAAAGTTTTAGCGTATGTATATTTTTCTACTGTCACCGCTAAAAAAGTGTACGTCAATAAGGCGTGAGGGAGGGGGTTAAATTTTATTTGACGTTTTAATATTTTCTTCCTGAAACATCTGGGATATAGTAAGTGTTTTAAACTGATTTGTCGTCCATACTCTTTACATGAGGTGTTTAGGGCGGTTTTATGTTGAACCAAGAGAGGGAAGTGGGTAATTTTGGGTGCTTCTTATTACCTAAGATTCCAATTAATTCGTGAATAATTACAGGGATTAACGGTAGTTAAATAATAGCAAAAACGTTTAAATTTTTACAGACACCTTGTATATTTCGTATTTGCTTCGTTATTTTTATTCTTATTTTTTAGTGATTCACAAATAACGATGGTTTTTATAGGCTCACTGGTCAATATTTTAATAAATTACGGTGTGGAAAATAATCCGTTTGCATCTGTATCCAGAGGTAGTTCATTTGTGTGATTTAAACTGTGATTTAAACTTTTGACACACTGGCAAATTTTTAACTCACATTCTACATAACCGTTAGTAGGTTTCTACGTAGCCCGAAGCTGTTAAATTTAACTCAGCATTTACTGCTGACGCTTCTAATGTTTTTAACGTTCCAAATGATTCTTAACATGCAATTCATTTGTTACGTAAACTTAAAAATAATTTTATCTTTTTGTAGGTGCATCATCGAACTGTATACAAGACGCTTTATTTGATCTAGGAAAGAGGTGGCAAATTCTTTTTTTTTCTTTGATATAAACAATTGAACTTCCTAACATTGTTTATGGTAACATCCATTGTTAGTTCATAAAAAAAATGAGCTTATATTTATCTTGCAACAGAACTGATAAATGACATTTCATAGTTATTGCAATTTAACAGCCTTTCTGATAAAGAAAAGACTTGATTATTAGTAAATCTTTATTTCCTTCTAAAATTTTGGCAAGATTTTCTAAAATATTGATGTTTTAATCCTTTTTATAGTGTTCTGTGGCCACCCTGTAGGCAACGCTATTAAGCTTGCACTGTACGAATGTCATCGAGTTGCTTCATCCGAGAACTAGTTCTTTAAAGCAGCATTGGCACAGACAATCCAGTCTGCTGTTAACTTCCTAATTTTTCAATATATTTTATTCTGTAGATCGATACCAAGAATTTTTTGCTTTCAGTATATGCAGCACATTACCATTACTATCACGTTTCTTATTGGTCCGTTTGGATCCTTATATGTTACTTTCTCACACTGCTGGTATTACTGTTATCATATCAAGCCTTCTTATAAAACATAGGTGAGTGCAACCACAGCGATCAATTTTCTGTTCGGGAAAGATGTATATTTTATGTGATTACTTTCTTTTCAGGTCTGCTTATGAGGCTGACACGATTTCCGCAATGTTCATTGCGGTGGCTATTTGTGTAACCATGTATCCACTGAGCTATCATTGTGCTTTGATTCTTATGAATGCAACGCCGAAGGAACTTGTCACTTCAATAGATAAATGTTTAAAAGAGGTACGATGGTCTGACTGGTTTAAAAATGCCAGTCTTTCTTTTTGTTTCCTATTTCATGAGAAGAAGCAAAGAGCTTTAAGTACTGAATCTAGAAGTTAAAAACAATTAAAATTCTGTGATGCATTTGGTCATGTTAGGTTTTGGCTTATAATGAATCACTTAGATTTTACCTTTCTGCTTACGTTGATATTTTGTAAATAGACAGCCTGAACTTTAATGTTACGATAATATTTGATGCACAATGTTTTAGTTTTTCATGTTCTTTGTCCAGAGGTTACTATACTGACCCCTCCACTGTGCTTTTCTGTCTTTTTTCATTCCCCTGTCCCTGTTTTTTTTTTCTCATTGGCATTTTTATATGTATGTGCATGAACATTTTCTTGCGTTTAGGCAAATACATTAGATGGTCTGTTGGAGTTTCGGAAGGAACATTTTTGGGCAGTTAGCTTCGGAAAATATGTATGTATACCGAAGCGAGTTTGTTGTTGAACGATTCTATTCGCGTGCAACAACAAGTCAAAGGTCTAAGTTCTTGAATCTTCTTGAAGCATCTTTAAAAACAAAACCTTTTACTTGAGCCAGTAACAAAATCATTCATATTGCTAGAAAACTTATTTGCTCACTTGAGACAGTGTTTCCATCCTGAAATGAGCTAGTTGGTACTGATTGATTAAAATATATAGTGAGAATGCTTTCGTAGAGCAAGACGTGCAAGAGCGTCACTAGATTTATAAGTGGGAACTTGTTTCAACATTTTTTTGTCTTGTGCATCTCTACTTTGGGTCTTTTAAGTTGGTTTCTCATTCTTTGCTTTAGGCCGGATTGATGCATGTGCGTATACGAAGAGATGCGAACGAGCAGGTAGTTTATGCCCTTTATAGTTGCTCTCCATCTGCGATGATAAAAATAGCTTCCATTGTAGGTGTCATGATAAAAAAGGTGCCAAGAAACAGTTGGTCAGTGTTCGTGACTTGATCTTGATGTTTAACGTCAGCAAAAATAAATGATTCGTTGCATTGGTTGTAGTACTGCATAATCAGTCAAACTTGAAAGATACGCATGGCTTATTTTTATTATCGTTGTGTCAATTAATATAATTTTATGGTAATGTCTTTTTTTAGCTTATACTTGCGCAGTTGACGAACAAGTTATCGCCTTATCTCCACTACATTTCCATCCAAATCTTTAAAGACGATTGGAAAAGACCAGTCACCTCTTCGATGGAGAAACATGTTTACGATCCACGTGCTAACCTTCCCTATGTTTCGCAAGTTGCCGGTGTCCGAACTTCTTTACCGTACTCGTCTCCCGTACCTATGTATAATTACTCGAGCAAAGTGACGAGATATCCAGCCAGCAGTTATCAACATAGTAGTAATAGTTTGAATAAAAGCTTAAAAACTTCTAGTAAAGAGACAAATAACAAGAATAAATATTATGGGCCTAAAATAGATATAAATTTTGATTAGGAAATATGGGGAACATCAATGTATGTTTGTTTGATATGAATCTTTTAATTGCTTATGTAAATTATATTTTTGAGAAAAAATGAAATGGTTATTTTCCGTATTTGCTGCCCATTGGCCATTGTGCAGCACGTTTTACGTATACTTATGAATTGTAAAAACGTCTAACATAAGTTTTTTGTCCCCAATTAGTCGTTGGACTACAACTGGCGAAAGAAACGCCACATATCGCTTAAAATCTTTTCAGTGTTTATTCAAAATATTTTATTCCCAGCGCAATCTTCAGAACCTTGTTTGTAGAAAAATGAGGATAATAAGTCACTATTTTTTACCACGTGCGTACTATCTTAATAACAGAAAAGAGTTTCTCTTTTGCTGACATTGTGTTATGTGCAAAATTGAAAGTTGCCAGGCGGTGGCTTTCTACGCAGGTCCTGATAATCTTTACGCCAATGATAGAAATGACAATTTCTCCGATATATCTGATTGGGGCACAGACTTTGATGTTGATGCAGGACGAAATACCTTCCATTGCTACTATTTGGTGAATACGCAAGTTTGTGATAAAAACATTAAACATGCGAATTTCTTCTTCCTTCAAATCCTAGTAATTGGTCGTTCGCGAAATATATTAAACTATCTATTCGTGCAAAATCTAAAAAAATGCAAAAGTTTTACTAGCGAAGTCGCGAAATTAACTTCTCACAAAAAATTAATTCTCGTTAAAATTACTTCATTAAGTAACTATAACAGAAAATCAACTAAAGCACCAAAATATTGACCAGAAGAACGTTGTCACACGTGATAAGTACTGGCATTTTATCCAAATTTATTGTTGGCTGATAATAAAAACAAGAAAACGTCAGCAGAGAAATAATTATGCTAATTTATTCCAAATAACATTGTGCCAAGTTTTATAACACTATCCTGTCAAAGGTTGCGAACCCTTCAGCCCAAATTCGTTCTCGCTATTTCCTCGCACCCTGAGACCCTGAGAACGAGGTTGTCCCCGCTAATCCATAGCTACAAAGATTGGGTAAAATAGTATGACAATATGCGTAATCTCATTCTCGTCCCTAGAGCTCTTTTGGATTAAAACCTCAAAAGTTTATCTCAAAGAGCTCTTGGTTTCTATACTTAAATTTTCCGGCCGCTAAGAATGATTGCGACTAAAAAACATATGAATTTGCAACATTCTTATCGAGGCCTGGTGACAAGTTGTACGGTTTACCATTTCTGAACCCTATTTTTAAGCCGTTTCTAAGCAACCTCGATCCTAGGGCATGTAGCGTTTTTTGATATGAGGATGAAACCCGTACGCATTTCATCCTCAGGACGAGAATAAGATTACGTAAATTGTCATACTATTCATCCTCATATCAAAAACGGTACAGACCCTGGAATCGAGTTTGGTTTCTACGCCTATTGTTTGCTGACGAACAAGCGCATTCCAATCAACCTTAGTTCAAGCGCCTGTTATCTTTTAGTGCCAGGAACAGGATTGCGTCCCAATATCATCGGCCTAAAATACCTATCAGAAGAGGCTGAACTTTTCCGTATGCACTACGTAAAAGCGCTGAAAGATGGTCCAAATTGAAATTTAAGTGACAAATCTCGGCGGCGACTTTGAATGCATATTTAAGTTGCGCAACTATCCCTATTGCTCTTTCTTGCGTACCATGATAAAAGTGAAAAGTCGAACAAAAAATTCGGGTTGATGTCCACAAGCCTCATGATATCAAGCGGATGATGGTTTAAGCAGATGAAGAAACGCGATTTCTCAAGACAGCGATATTTGAAATAATAAATAATACAAGAAGATATAAATTATTACATTACGAAATAAAGATTGCTGATAACAGTGTGGTGGAATCAGTGTGAACACAAAATTTAGTTGCAAGATCACCTTAGGAGCAAATTTTCGGGGATAATAAATTTTGTAAACAGGCTTGAAGCCTGACCTTGTACGTAACAAAGGGGGTTTGAGATGACAAATAATGTTGAGCGTATGTTTTAAAGCTTAAAAAGTTGTAAAAAGTCAAACTTGTGATGAAGCTTTTTTCGTTCTAAAGATAGTGCTAGTTTACTCATGCCAGGCTCCTCAAATCTTTAGTAACCAATTTAAATTCTATGACTTTACACACAAATTTTTACTTCAAACGATGCGTATTAATTTTTGTCTGCACTTCTTTTCGTGCTTCTCTTTGTTTTATTCGCGAAATTTACAGCAACACAATGTATTTCCAAAATTCATTTGGATGATGTGAAATAAACGATAAAAACGTGAAGGCCAATCAGACAAGCTTGTCCACAGTACCTTTTACGGCTAGATTTAAAGCACAGCGCCGTTTTGACGCATATAGTCCTGGAGACGATATTGAGAAACCAGATCTAGTTTAAATGCACTTAATAAAAAACTCTGGAGACGTAACATGAGTCTGTCCTACACGCCTGTCCTTTTAAAAAAAATCAAATATTTGATTGGATTCTTTTGTTTCCACAAACTCGGTATTTCATTCTCACAAAGGTAAACAATCCTAAAACAAAACCTAGTCCGAAATAAACACCTGAAATAGCCATAAAGGATTTTCTTCCGCCATACGTCCGAAACAAATAACCACCAAGAAAACCAGCTATGCATCCTCCTGTTCCGTTTAATAGCGCTGACGAAATGGCGAACAAGGTACCTCTGCAGTTTTCGGTTGACGATTTGTATAAAAGATTCGCCGCTGGATACATAAACAATGAAAAACTTCCTCCAACCAAGACACTTGTGAAAGCCATGAGCACGACATTACGTACAAAGAAATAAAAAAGAAATGATATCGCAAAACCAAATAACGAAAACATCATAGGTACAAAACTTGATTGAAAATACTTCTCAAACGCATGTCCAAGAGGAGCTGTAATGACTTCAGCGAAGGCTTGAAGGAGAGCTAAAAATCCCATAGTCATTCTTGAGGCAGTTAATTCTGTTTGGAGCAGAAGAAAAACAAATGTGTATTGGAACATAAAACCCAGTCCGATGAGTAAAAAACATAATAAGCATATTATAACATCAGGACTTTTTAAGGCGAACATTAATTCCTCGCGTTGATATTCTCCTTTCATGTCCGCTCTGTTTGTTTGTGTTATGCAAGATGGCGGAATGTCAATTTTCAGAGAGTTTGAATGTTTCAATGTAAACAAATAGTAACAGCTAACCATCAAACAAATGTTTACGGTAAGTACAACATAAAACAAAATCTTACTGCCAGATTCATTATCATGTTGGTCGATTAAAGCACCAGTTACGAACGGAATAGCACCAAGCCCAACAGACACCCATATTCTCTGTCTAATATATGCTACATTAGAAATTTGCTTTGATATTTGAAAGACACGAGCGTCAATCGCCGGACAAATTCCTCCATCAAACAAAGCTGCCAAAGTATTTAATAAGAGTAATATATTAAACTTTCTTTTCGAAGATTTTTGTTGAAATTCACTCGAAGATTGAGAAGAATTCTCAGTAACTGCATCTGCTAACCATGGCATCAAGAATGTTATTATTGTCGAGATAGTTATGGTAGCAAGCATAATAAATCTCCTCTTTCCCCAACGGTCCGCTAAAAAGTTAGAAAAAATTGCGCCAACAACTTCTACTGTGTATCTTGTTCCGACAATGTATCCAGCTTCTTGCGGGTTTAACCCTGATCGTGTTAAAAATAATACCATGAATGCCATCAAAGTATACTTAGAGCCCGTTCCGAAAAAGTAGGAAAGCTTTCCCGGAAGAAGCAAAACGTTGATTTTGAAATATTTGCGTATTCGACCAGGCCTGTCTTTTTTGTTACTGTTTTTTGTTTCCAAAAGAAGCTTATCAATTTGGTCCATTATAATATGTCTTGTTTCTCTTCGAAATTTCAACAATAAAATTTATAGCTGATTGAAAATTCTAAGTAGAAAACACGTTCAAAGATTTTCACAGGATCGATTATCAAATTTCCCAAAAGATGACGATTTGACCATTTATCACCTACCAACAGAAATATTACATAAAGACAAACTCATCTCCAGGATTCTTTTTGATCAAGCATTTTCTTCAGGAAGAACAACGCAAAAAGTAAGCGAGACACAAGGTTCTTATAAGGATGGCAAAATAAATTGATAAAAAGTGGAGTTAAGTTATTCAACATTTTTCGGTACATGAAATCTAAATCATCATCATTGCGATTATATAAACAAATGCGTAAAATTGCATTACCAGTGAGAATAGTTTCATACGAAATGTTTGAGATCGAATGTCAAGGTTTCTTCACATAATGAGCACAGACAGATGTTTATGTGATTTAGATGTTATCTCATTCACAGGAGAAACTATCTGTATGGTGGTAAGATATCAACATTATGTACGATCAAATCGAGCTGGATACGAATCAACGTTAATATCGTTTCTAGTGCTTCTTTTTCACTTTCTGATATGTGGCAGCACTCCTATCAGAAAGTGAGAAGGGATCTCTCGGGACTAGATTGGAACTAACAGAGCATTAACACTGTTGTATTTTTAACAAAATTTGAAACCAGTAAATGTGCATAATTCACATTTACTGGTTTAAATGTTATCATAGTAAAAATATATGAAAGTGGAACAAGAATGATAAGAATAAGAATATCATATCATTAGAAAATCATATCATTAAGAAATCTGTGATGTTTCCTTTTGTACTTAGTGATAAGTCGTAATGATATGACGTCAATTAAACAGTTAGACTTTGACAACCTTCACCTTTTGAGAATGTTCCGTAAAGCTTGTCCGATTTTTACCACCAACAGAACAAAGTAGCTTCGTCCATAGGGAGTGTTCATAAGGTTGGGGTTTCTTGCAATTACCGTGACCTCCCTATTGAACAAAGTAGGGTATTTTAAGGTACGGTTTTATTTGAAGGAAAAAATAATTTTTAACGATAGACGAAGAGAAAAAATTGCACCTTTGCTTATTTTAAAAAGTGATTACTGCGCTTCCAGAATTCTCTTTGTTGATTCTATCTTTATTCCAGACGAAATAAAGTGCCTGGGTTGGGATAATAACGAAGACAAGAAGCCCTGCGGCTTTAAGATTTCCGTCATTAGCCTGAAAGATTTTGAAATTTAAAGTAGACCTTGAAAACGGAGAATTATGGGGTAAAAAAATCACGAGTATCACAATTCTCAATAAATAAGAAATAAAAATTTTACATAGCTATATGAAGTATTCTAAAATAACAGTTAAAACTTTAACTGGATATTTTTAAAAGTGATCAAGAAAATTCTGGAAATTCGAGAATACAAATCTTGCTATGTAGATACTTGACGATTGGAATAAAATAACTTCTGTACGAGCTCAATTTGAATGATGAAGTAGTTCATTGTTTATTAATTCAGCAATAAATACATCATAATAGAAAGCACGTTTTAAAAATAAGAAATAAAAATACAATTTTACCATAAACTGCATATTTATATATATATATATATATATATATATATATATATATATATATATATATATATATATATATATATATATATATATATATATATATATATATATATATATATATATATATATATATATATATATATATATATATATATATATATATATATATATATATATATATATATATATATATATATATATATATATATATATATATATATATATATATATATGGTGCGTACATCAGTTCACCGACCGCTCAGTGCATGCAACAATAAACTTTTGTCACGTTTCGACAACTTTTTTGCAAAAAATATAAAAAAAATCCTGTGCGAATATTATATCATTTTATCTGATAGAAGTAGTCCCACAAAGTGTCATTTGGAAGTTATTTTCAACCTCCTTTTTCCCCATAAGAACAGGAGTTGGGTGTCCAGTTATGGAAGAACTACGCAAGGCAGGATAAAGGTTTTTTTTGTTTGCTCTTTTAAAAAAAAGGCACTCTAATCAAAGCACTATTTTGTGAAGTTAGCTCCATGTCCAGCTAGCAAGTAAGTAATTTCATGATTATTAAAAGGGGTATGTCGGCACCAATCAAAAGGAAATCCAATTCCAGAACCAAAAATTGAGCCAGAGCCAGCACACCTTTTTCGCTACTACGATTAAAGCAAGGAAAACATTAGTTACAAGAGTCCATTGGTAGGTTCAAAGTTTTGCAAAAAAAATAAAAATAATCCAAGTTCAGCCAGTATACTGCAAAGCAATAACTCTTATCCAAATCAGCCAAAAATAATCAAAAATACGTTCACACTTCATCTCCAGGCTTTCTTTGCTTACACCCCCCAGTTAGTTTTTAAAATTAAAAATAACAAAATAATAACACTTAGCTTACTTAATGTGAGGGCTGAAGTCAATTGCAGCTGGAACAAAACCAATTTTTGCGAGAACTTCTTTCAAAAACATAGCGTGTTTTTGAAAGACTTCGCATTTTCTGTGGAACCATTCCAGACATTTGTTGCATTCCACCGTATCCTTGTCTTCATTTTTATCATTTCTGCAGTATGGCATGGCATATGGAGCAAAATAATTCGACCGTTGTAGATTTTCTTCGGCAACGCAACATTTTATTTTTAACGGTTGGAAAAGGTTCCTTTTTGTTTTGTTTGAAGCATTTCACCTTCGTAATTCTGTTTCCTCGGATCTTTGCTGAAAGCAATACTTGTCGCATGGCAAAAAGCCCACAATCAACGTAATTGAGCTGCTGTTGCACCTGTTCGATCTCAACATTTAACACATTCTCTTTGCAGTTGCTCATGTCCGCCATTTGTGATGTTACAAAGGCATAAAATGTACTCGAATTTAGACTATCGTATAGATACACACGCTTTTTGTTTCGCGAGGGTGTTTCACATTAGCTATGCAAATCCAGTGCAGGGATCCTGTGTGCCAATCTCGTTCCCAGAGCTTTTTTTCACTTTATGTATGTTTTGATTTTTTCAAAACCGTTAGCCAGCGCAAGCGTTGTATCATGGAATCTATCAAATATTGGGAAATGTTTACGCAGTAGATTTTGTGCCATGTTGATGGATTCATCGGTGAGCATTTTGTTTTCCAATATGAAGTCTTTCTCCTCAGGTGAAAAACAAAGTTTCCTCTGAGTTCTTTTTGGTCATTCCGTGGGTCCTTTTTTGCTTATGATTCGTACTTCATCATTTTCCGAACAGTCCACATGTACATCACAATATTTTGGCAATGATTGCCTCTACCCCTACAGCGTTTGTGTTTTCATCGTCTTCAAGATTCTCATTTTTAATCTCATTTCATCATGTTCCATTTCATTAATTCATTCGCGATAGCTTTTTAAAATTCTTCATCACTCGATGAATCTTAAAAAAGAGGTTTTATAGGACCATTTTTTCTAATGTAACATAAGAACAAGCAATTTTTTTACAGTTCTAAACTTACCTAACGAGATTGGATTATATTTAACCATCTGGTAAAGAAAAACATTTAGATGGTAAAAAAATATTCAATCAGTGAATGTAAACCAGAACAAGTACTAACAATAACAGATAATAACAAAAACTGTATTTTCATTAAGTTTTATTAATCAGCCATATATCTTCTTCTTGTCCGTTCCAATCTGTTTACCTCCCCACGCGAAAATGAAGGTGGATCGATCGCGAAACGTTTTTAAATGGAATGAAATAAAATTAAAAAAAAAACACGAGTTATTAATTTTATATAAATTGCAAATCTCACATTTTTCTACTAAATAGAAAAACCACGTGCGCAAAATTTTATGTTAATGTGTTGCTTTGTACGGTATTTTTCCAGTTTGCTCTATGTTCGGCATTTCTCCAGTGCAAGTACGACATGATAAAAAAAAAATACGACCTACCAATCGACTCTTGTAACTAATGTTTTCCCTAAAGCAAGGGGTGAGCAACAAAATGTAAGCACTTTTAGTCATGGCCGCACACGGAATGTTCTGGCCACACGAAGAGTACACTCTCTGTTCAGATTGGTCATTTAATTGACAGAGGTTAAAATAAAGCATCTTCATTGGCCTTTGAAACTAGAAATTAAAAAAAAGGTTGCGAAGCATTTCGCAAGTTGCAAGCAAAATTAAACTATACAATACTTTGTCCCTAGCGCTTCTTGTTTCTTTGGCGCTAACATCTTCCGAAATACATCAGAATTGAATATCATAGCGTAGAAGAACCCTAGGGACAAGGCAGGAAAATGAACGCTTAGCATCTTCATTGGCTTTCGCAATAATGGAATTTTCCGAGCGTTTAGCCTAGACAAAAACTTAGCAGCGTCCGGGCTCTGTGCTGTCTCTCTCTCTCTATCTATCTATCTCCCATCATGTGATTTTAAAGATTCCGCCCCGCATAACGGCGACGGAAATCAAAAAGAAGAGAAAGCTATACTATATATCAGACTTATCTTAAGAAAAGCACTATCCTTGGTCAAATCTAAATCTAAAGAATAAGAACTCTTGTGAAATATAAGTAACTTTTATTCGCAATGCTTAAGGCGGCCACAAATTGGGACAACATTTGGGCAAACATAGGTTGCCACAATTTTTTTACATGCTGTCTCGAATTGTGGTATCTGACGAAGAAAAATATATGCTAAAAATGTTGATTAACATTTATTATTTTTTTAATAAATGTTTGCTGACATTGTTGATATATTCTGTATGTTGCTATGGTTTGCAATACCTAACAGCACTTTGACCAACATTTCGTCATAATATTAAACATAAAATTTCGAACGTCTTTAATTCTTTTTCACACTTTCAAATCGTACAAACATGTTGTTTGAAAAGTTGGCGAAAAAGTTGGTCAAAGGTGTTGTCTTTTGCAAAAATCTGTTTTATATTTCATAAACCAGTCTGATTTTGAAAGAAAGTCAGAAAAATGAGGTAGACACTGGTCAATTTCTTGCCCACTGCTGAAAAATCGTCAACATTAAAGTACACTATTTTTGGCTTAGGTAGATCTTATACCAGCCCACAGTTGGTCAGTTGGTCATATTTTCTATTTTTTCATGCTTTAACTAAAAAATGATGTTGATTAAATTGGGGCGTAGTCAAAAATAAGGCGAATCGATGCAATTTCATACTGTAGTCCAAACATTTTAAGTGCATTCTAGCCAATGCAGATGGCTGAAATTTTATATAGTGGCCTAAAAAATTAGTTTTACATTGGATAGTTTTGCCCCACTTAGGGCATAATTTTGAAACCCTAACTATGGTTGAAAAAAGTCTATTCAGTGTTCCACAAATTTTTTAAAATGGCGTGCATATTTTGTTAAATTGGAACATAATATGATGGAAGTTTGCCTGACGACCTAGTCATATTTACTTACTTTCTCGTTTAACCGAATCTGATTTCTGATTGTAGACCAATATATTTGTAGTTATATCCTCAGTTTCAGAAGTAAACCACCAGCACACAAAGAAATATAACTTATAACAGTCAGGTCTCCAGGAGGAGGAACGTCCTCCAGCAACTATGAATCTAAATGAATTCCAGCGTGACGTTATTTGTTAACTTTTCGGCGGTAAGCTTTTTGGCTCTGGCATGGTAAATGGAGAACTTTTCCTTAGGATTTTTTTCACACGGAAACATTGTTTGAAGTTTTAAGCTATACCTAGTGTTGATGACTTCGGACTGATAAGTACTTTGCTTCACCTAGTACTCACATCTTTTTTTCTGCCACGTAGATGCCAGAGCTGAGAGGGCTTACCACGAAAACGTAAACAATGGAATTCATCTATTTACCTTCTCTATTAAAGTAAATGGTCTTTGTTCCTAGAATTGTTTTTAATTTTTAGTACAGGGGTAAAAAGTTACCAAAATATAGTGCTAGTGGTTTACTAATGAAACTGGAAAAATCACTAGCTATTAATAAATTTGCTACTGTAGCTAACCTAGCTATAAAGTATATCGTATAGCTATATAAAGTTAATTTTATTTACGTTTTTTATATATGTTAGCTAGCTATAGCTATAAATATAGCTATGTATACTGGTGACTGAAATTTTTCCTGAACTTTATAACAAGCTCAAGGGAATAGTGGTTCTAGGAAAACAAGTAATTGCACTTGTTGATATTTTAGTAAACAGTACGGGATCTTTCTCTGATCAGGTGAGTGTCCCCCGATTGAGTAAACCACTCGATTGAGTGAGTCGGTACTGGCGGCAATTTTTCACGACCACCCGATTGAGTGAGTCATAACTGGCTGTAAATTTTTAGCTAGCTAAATACATAAACAAACCAAAGGTGCTTGGGAGAGACTTAGTTCTTGCATAGCACCTAGTCAGCTCAAGCTCTAGAGATTAGCTAGGTATGTTAAAGATATCAATATTTCTCCACTATACTTTGTGTCAGATATGATAAAAAACATGCACATTTTTCTTTATATAGCTTGCTATACTGGCTTCTTACTAAACTAACTCCAAGCACATGTCTATAAAACAACTAAAATGAGCTTCAGAGCCTCAACATGTGCAACCTAGACTGAAAATATGCACCATGTAGTCAATCTAACTCAAGAATTCATTAATAGCATCAGAAACAGCATGGTGAATTTTTTTTTTTGATCTGTGAAACAGCGCAAAATAATTATTGAAGATATTATTTCGGTTTGTCTGTTCAGTATTCATATTACTGTGGAAAGTTTATCATTTCTTCAACATGATAGTTTAGTAGCGCAAAATAAGTTTATGACTTAATGTAAACAAAAATTATATTGCACTTTTAGTCAGCAGCATGCCCTTTTAAAAAGCAATTTTAAGCAAGAAAAATGCCAACAAAATCTGTAATGTAACTCTAGTTCACCAAATCCTGAACAAAACCTCTCCACTTGACATTCTTTTCAGTCTTGCGTTTCGCCCAGATACTTACAATACCAGAGGATCTTCTATTAAACTTTTAGACAAACCCTTTGTTAGAACTTTTTTTTGGTACCAATTCTACTTTATATCAATGTATACTAGCCTGGAACTTTTTTCAATCTCTTTTCCCTAGACAAGACCTTTCTTCACTATCAATATTCAGGTACTAAGTCTCTCCCGATTGGGTGGTTGCGCTCTCACTTGATTAGGTGATTTACCCTTATCGGGGACAGTCATCCGATCGGGGAAAGATTGCGTACTGTTGAAGATTGATAGTTTATTTCAGTCAGAGCGTAAATGACTGGCTTTTGTAGAGTTCCGTAAAAACGAAATAGATTATAGCGCATGTGAAAGTAAAGAAAAAAATGGTGAGTCAAATGCTAACAGACCAAATCTACTAAGCATGATGATCTTCTTTGTTGCCAGGCCTCTATAGTGAATTGCAGTGTGATGTAAAGTTTTGATTTTGCATCTAGAACAATGAACATGTGCATGCATATGTACAGGTAAAAATATAAACAACAGACTACCATGCTTGAAGATATTAAGTGAACAAAAGAGCGACGCTAAATGGCTGTCAACAAAATTCTTTTGTCACACAAAACTGAATTAGAACAGGTTTAGGCTAATTTGTTAGTGCGTGGATATCTGGCTTAGATACTTTCCAAAGAAAACATGTTGGTTTATTTCAAAGTAGAAACAAACATTATTATACAATATGGCATTCTTTTTCCCTAGAACTTAACTCAGTAAATGTTGCTTCAAATTTATAAATTTTACCTTGTTGACGATGTTCCACCATTACCTTCAGTAAAAACTAAAAATATGTACACAAGTTTGTCTATGTGACGTCAAAAGTATGCACTTGGGTGACTCTAACACTGAAAATTCTCA
Source organism: Hydractinia symbiolongicarpus (assembly GCF_029227915.1). NCBI lineage: Eukaryota > Metazoa > Cnidaria > Hydrozoa > Anthoathecata > Hydractiniidae > Hydractinia > Hydractinia symbiolongicarpus. The sequence continues at coordinate 11,118,400 of NC_079886.1, forward strand.
ATGTCCACCCGACTATTTTTTTTTCTTTTTTAATGGTCTATTTTGACATATGGAGCTGTGCTTCTGGACCCAAACATAACCTTGAATTTGTAGCATTGCTTTGTCCAATGTGCAGAGTTGGAAACCAATTGAAAAACGTATAGATAGGATCAAACATTTTAATGGACAGTTAGGAGATATTTAAAGTTCTTTGGAAACAATGCCTAAATTTGCCATGGTTTGTCTTTGAGAAATTTGACCTACGTTAGTCCCTAGTGGGTCTTGTTACCTATCCAACAGAAGGTGTAAGCTATTCCTGGCTGTTGTTAAGTTATTTGACCTCAAAATTTTATAAACAGGTTAGGAAAATTTAATGTCTTTTTCTGCATTATCAATTGGGGCTCACATGGTACTAAAACCGGTCCAATTTACCAAATTAGAGCTAACAACCAACCAATCATCATCATCATCATTCTTGGCTTAACGTCCGTTTTCCATGCTAGCATGGGTTGGACAGGGTATATTAATGACCCTCTTCCAATCTGATCTAGACTGTGTTAGATCTAAACTCAACTTCCTCTGTATCAAGTCTGTCCTTATAACCTCCTGCCAAGTCTTTCTCGGGTCTGCCTCTGGGCTTTGCCGCAGGAACTATCAAGTCTCTACACTTTCTTACCAAATTATCCTCCTCCATTCTTTTCAAGTGCCCCAGCCAATTCAATCTTCTTATCTGGATAACATCTTTAATTCTATGGAGACTTAGCCTGCTTCTTAGCTCATCTGAACTCTTTCTGTCTCTCAGACTGGCATTCTTTCTGTCTCTCAGACCTAACCATTCTCATATCATTCCTTTCTAAACGGTCAAGATCTTCCTGCTTCACTGCCCATGTCTCACTACCGTACAACATAACACTTCTTACACAGGCCTCATACAACCTACCTTTTACCTCAATTGACAGTACTCTGACAATCTGACGAATAATCAGAAAGCCTTTAACTGTAGTATTTTCTCACTGTTTATTACCAAGATGTAACACCATCTATATTTACAAGTTCATTCATAGTCAAGTGCCATGTCAAGAATGTTAAGAATTTTGCAGAATAACATTTTTTATGGTATATACTGTAACACCATCTATATTTACAAGTTCATTCATCATCAAGTGCCATTTTAAGAATTTTGCAGAATAACATTTTTTTATGGTATATACTTTAAACAAAACCATATTTGAAGGATAAATTCCTTACATCGGAACAAACAAACAAACATGGGATCACACCAAATTTACAAAAAAAATGACTTAAATTTTAACAATAAATGAGATGAGACAGGATTTGGGATGGATCAATACATAGATAAAAATAACTGGAAATCTTTGGACTTTGTTGTAGGACTATGGACACTAAATTTCTAATTTCTATTTTTTCAAAAACTTTGTAGAGCAAAAGCTTTTGTGAGTTTTAGGCCTGTCTATCTGTATAATCTTGTGGATTTGTTTTCCATTTTATTATTTTGTGTACATATTTGTTAGAAAATAAACAAACCTGTGCTAGCTCACATGAAAACTATTTATTTAATAAAATTGTACAAAACTTATATTGTTATATTGATTTGTTTAGATTTGACAACATTAATGTAATGGCAAGGCTTTTACATACCTGTAGAAAGGCTGGGCAATGGACAAGGTATCTGTCGAACTTTACAGCTGAGCAAAAAGCGATTGAGAAGCATGCTGGCGAAACAGCAGCAACGTGGAAGTACATAAGTTTGTGCGTTGGCTTACCAGTGTGTGGATTTCTGTTTTATAAAAATCTCATAGTTGGTGAAGAGGAGCACCATAGCACTTGGATTCCCTATGATCATATTCGAATTCGTAAGGTACCCTTCCCATGGGGACCGGAATCGTTGTTTCATTCCAAACATAATCTTGGACCAAACCAAGGTGAGCACGAAGAAGAAGCTCGAAAAGAAAATTTCATTACAGCATTTATACGCAACGAAATGGAACGTCATGTAAAGGAGGATTGGAAAGTACAAGTTGAAATGCTCGAATATTGTCATCAAAAAATGCTAGAACATATTGAACGAAAGAAGTTCCCTTCATACCCTCCTATGCCAAGTTATGCGCGAGTTTTTGGTTTGCCAAAATACGAACTTCATGACCCGAAATCACAAAGGCCAATTGGATTCGATGATTAAATGTTGTTTTCAGAACAGTCAATTTCTTTACATTATTGACTAAATATTTTGTTTTTCTTATCCATGGAAACCTGTTTATTGGTCAAATTGTATATACATACATTGCTCCTGCTGTTATTTTCTTCTCTTGTATTAGCCAGGTCGTAACATACACCCATTTTTAAGAGGCAGGAAATTTATTTTTATAGGCAAATATGGAAACTTAAGAAGTTCTTTTGCAGCATTTTTATGAGAAATTCTAGTATTATGCTCAAACCCACGTTCAGATGAACCTGACAGGTTTATATTTGCAAATTATAAAGATTTAACACATATAGCGCAGTTCATTGTGGAATATCGGTGTCTTAATTCGAAAAGTTTATTGAAAGTATATCTTCTCTCAACATTGTGTTTATCTTGTTGTTTCCGGGTCTCCAATCTTTCAGCACTTGTGAAGAATTTTCTCAATATTCTGAAAGCGTCAAGAAAAAATCAGGAATATTAAACATTCTTTAATATGTCAGGAAAACGTCAAAATTTTCAGATCTGTTTTTGAAGAATTACCTTTTTTTTTGCGCTCAAATGTCTTTTCTTCTATTATTATGCTTTTATCAAATTCTCATAGAGAGCTTTTTTTGTCTAAAACCAAGAATTTTATTTTTTTTTCTTTCCATTTGAAGGAGAAATTGCGTGATAATCAATACGCGCAAAATAATTTTTTCGTTGTGCGAAAATTAGTACAAACAGCTAAAAAATTAAGTGAAATGGCAGGAATTAAAACTGAAAGATGACAGGAAATTGTGAGGATAACGAGTTTAATATTGACAGGAAACACATGTGATTAATAGACAGCGTTGAGGTTTCTTCCAAAAAGCGTACAAGACAGGAGAAAAACAGAATGATTTGTTGATTAAGGATAACGAGTTTAATATTGCTGGAAACACATGTGATTAATAGACAGCGTTGAGGTTTCTTCCAAAAAGCGTACAAGACAGGAGAAAAACAGAATGTTTTTTGATTGAGGATAACGAGTTTAATATTGACTAGAAACACATGTGATTAATAGACAGCGTTGAGGTTTCTTCCAAAAAGCGTACAAGACAGGAGAAAAACAGAATGATTTGTTGATTTCCGTCGCCGCTATGCAGGGCGGAATCTTTAAAATCGCCTGATGGGAGATAGATATATATATAGATAGAGACAGCACAGAGCCCGGACGCTGTTAAGTTTTTGTCCAGGCTAAACGCTGTCAGGTAAGAATTATTTTATATATAGCTAAGTGAGAAAGGTGTGCTGACTAGCTAGCTATCTCAATTTTTGGTGCTGACTTGGATCTCCTTATTGGTGCTGACATCCCCTTGACGAAATTAATTATACTTGCTAGCTAGCTATGGAGCTAGCTACACAAAATAGTTCTTTGATAAGAGTGCCTTTTTTTCTTAAAGAGCAAGCAACAAAAAACCTTTATCCTGCCTTGCGTAGTTCTTCCATGACTGGAAACTCAACTCCTGTTCTTATGGGAAAAAGGGGGGCTAAAAATGCTCAAGTATGCCCGTTCGAAGGTAGATTACAGCGTAGCCCACTGTGTCTATATGATACCCAGTGATATGGACCTTCGTGTTGGAGGATTTCCCGAGTCTTTCAAGCTGTTTCCGTACAAAACCTTTCCCACCCCCAGCGGCAGCACCTCCACCACCTCCAGTAAGAGCGAGCACGATGGTTGATACGAGCAAGCCAACGGCGGAGACTATGCTCGCGATAGTCAAGCCTTGTTCCTTGAACAATATCTTGAGCTTTTCTAGTAAAGATGTGTCATCCCCTGCGATCTTCATCAGAGTCTCTTTGATCCCTTTCAGTTGGCTCTGGGTGTCTGAGGAAAGTAAACCGTGCGCTTTTTGTGCTTCTTCCTTCTGATCACGGAGTCCCTCTATCTCTTTCCTGGCCTTCGCAATGCCTTCATTCCAGATAGCTAGCTGCTACTCAGATACTCCAGGCGTAGCTTTCTTGCTCTCGAGCCTCTTCACCTTGCCTTCCGCTTTATCGAGATCGCTATCGTAAAATATCATCTTACCCCTCAGCTGCTTCAGGTTACCCTGCAACGTTTGAAGCTCGAGGTTGAGCCCTCTTCTTTCACGTTCCGTGAAGCTTCCATCCCCGCCAAATGAAGTATCTGCGATCAAGCTCTCCGTATCATCGAGCACGTTCTCGAGTACCGGCAACATTTCGATGTCATCAGGCTTTTCATTGACATTATCCAATTCGTTAAGGAGCCTCTGAGCCATCGTCTTACTGGCCGTGTGTGGTGTGCTATAGTCGGTAAGGCCCTGAGCCCGTAGGCGTTTCGCGCTCAACCTCCTCTGTATCTAGGCAACTGCTCTCAATTCCCCCCCACCCTTCGTAAGCTCCACACCATCGAAAAGGAGCTGGTTTCCTCGTGCTTTAAATTTGTCGCACATTTTCACGATTGGCTGACGTAGCTCTTTACTTAGGAGATTATAAAGATCGTCTACGTTCGATTTTAGCAACTCTCCCCTTACGTAGGTCGTGATATCTCCGCTAGGCAATTGATCCTGCTCTTCTGGTGTTGGGGCGGACCCAGGAATATCCTCGGATCTACTGAAAGATCCCTCCTCTCCCCCACGGTCAAGGTCCTCCGCCGTGAAATCGTCATCGAATCTTGGATTATCTGTCATTTATTCCACTCTCATAACGCTACTAATAAATATGTACGGAATTGAACTAGATCCATACGCAGAAACAAGGACTATGCTCTCCATAAAGAAGAGAGGCAGCGTGTGAAAGTATCACACCAAGCACGATTAACCAGAAAGAGGACTTGTACGTGAACATTCCCAATATGGGCATGAATAATGTCTTTTTCCCCGGCTCTATCAAACTCCTCTTTGACCTTGAAATCACGGGGACCAAAACGAACCGCACGATCGTTAACAACATCGGTAAGGCCTTGGGGGGACCTTCGCATCACGCTAAACAGCGGAGAAGTACAGACTACAGCAACTTGGCAGTGTACAGGGACCTTTGGCTGCCCAAATTTGAGCGCGAAAACGAATTGACACTCGAAGGTATTGGCGTACCGGATGGTGCAACTTGACAACTCCAAGTGAAATCTACATCCAAAGCTGGAAATGCCGAAGAAAAGGCGATTTCGGCAGCTTACGGCAACACTTTTTGCATCCCGCTCGGCAAAATGGTCGAGATGACGAGGGACCTACTCTTCTATCAAGCAGGCCTGCACGACAGACTACAGTTTGTGCTGCACTTTGCGCCATATATATACCAGATCAGGGTCTACCGAAGCTAAACCATACGAGCGGGTGCTCCGCAGTAAAGTTGCGAAAATGCAAAAGGCGAATACCAGCTATAATCTCCAGATCAATATACCGGCCAAGTCCTTAAAGGGTGTGCTGCTACTATTTCAAGATCCCGCTACAGTCAAGCCATACTTTGGCGTAAACAAGACGTTCTACAACCCCGGGATTGAGAAAATTGCGATTACCGTTGAAGGCGAGCCACATGAACTATATAGTCATACCATGCTACCCAAGGACCATTTCAAGCAAGTTGCGGGCTGTTTGGAAATGCGCACTCCACAGTAACCATAGGCTAGTTCATGACGAGTAGATACGCACTCTTCATAGACTTTAGAGTCTCCAACGATAATAAGCTGTACGGTTCGGGTAGGCCCTTGCAAAGGCTTAGCGATGGGATCACTTTGCACATGACCAAAGAGGCCGACGGAACCGGTGATAATACATGTTATGTATACTTGCTCCAAGACGCGCAGTTAAACATTTTGGATGGTAGGTTAGAGGATGTGATGTATTAGAATAAATGGCAACTCTGGCAGTTTTGGCAGGAGGGGCATTGATTAATGCGCTGGCGTTTAGCGGGTGGAATTATCTATTTGGTACATTGATGGGCCACGGTGAGGAAGAGAGGAAAAAGCATGATAAGGCCGTGGAACAATTGCAGGTAGCCCAGGCCCAATGGGTGCAGGACATGCAAGCCAAGATCGACTGGTATAACCATCATCGTGAGTTGAAGCGCGAGGCTGGTGAGTCTTTGAAAGAATTTGATGATGGCATGCGGAAGTATTATATCGCGACCATCGAGAAGGCTCTGCAGCTCTCGGACTATTATGAACCTTCGCAGCAACAAAAGGAGCGAACTGACGTTTATCGTGGGGTCCCTGGCCCTACTGCGTTTTGCGGTGTATAAGTGGGCCTAGATGCAACGCGGGACGTTTTTGACATCTAATAAATGTCAAAAGCACATATCATTACCGAGGCAGAAGCTGAAAGGCTAAGTCAAATCTATTACCAACCCGAACATCTCTGGTCTGGTCAAAAAGCGATCAAATTACTCACTGAACACTCTGGCTTTTCTGAAAAGAGAGTTATTCACTGGCTGTCTCGCCAACTGTTCTGGCTCAGGCATATTCGAGGGCCCAAGCGTATCAATTACCCTCATTTCACAATTACAAAGCCGAATGAAATGCACAAATTTGACTTGCTCTACATGCCCCATGACAAAGTCTATGGAAACACCTATAAATACATCCTCACAGGCATTGATGTTGCTTCGAGGTATAAGGTAGCGAGGCCTTTACGTACGAAAAAGACCAGCGAGGTTGGGGAGATGCTCAAGGACATATACAAAGCGGGATCTCTGCGTTATCCGAAAACCTTTTAGTGCGATAATGGTTCAAAGTTCAAATCAGACGTGAGCAAGCTGCTAGAAAGCAAAGGGGTCGAGATAAAGCGTGCAACGACCAAATATCACCACACTTTCACGGCTTTCGTCGAATCGTATAACAAGGTTGGTCACTGACGAACAGAGTAGTACATGGGTTAAACACTTGTATACTATCGTCAAGGGTTTGAACAACACCAAGACCGCGATGATTTGTATGAAACCTTCAAAAGTGATCAAGCTAGAGAAGGTCCCGCTTACGTAAAGTGAAGGCCATCCTGAAGAAAAGCCTCTACCCGATGATGGTCTATACTTGTATTTGCTGCGGCCTGGAGAGGAGCATGGTGATCAAAAAAGACGCGCGAAGGACGCCTGGTGGACCAAGAAAACGTATAGATTTGACCGTATTGTGACTGGTACCCGTCTCTTGTACTATTTGGCTGATGGGCCTGATCGAAGCTTTGTGTCGGAGGAGTTGATGCTAGTACCAGAAAATGTTGAAGTACCTCCGGAGCATGTTAAAGAGTAGTAATTTTCTCGATTAAGAGAACCATTTCACTGATTCGTCCGCTACGGGCAACTTGCTCAGATACTTTTGTGAGCATAATTTTTGTGGCTTTGATAACCCACAAAAAAACATGTGCGCGCTTACTTGATATCAATGTCAAACAGCTGTTCGAACAGCTTGAAGGTCGTTCCACGTGCCCCTCCTCTGCAAATCTATTGAATGCGTGAATACTATTGGCATTATCGATAACGACGATCTCTTCAGACTTGGGGTATTGATCTTTGAACCAAGGGAGGTGGTGAAACTCATCCTCATCAGGAGTCGTATGTTTATGATAAATCATGATCACATTATCCTTTCGGGGATCTTTAGCATGTGGTACATACAATTCACGAAGTCTCGCATTTTCTTGGCACTGTGCTTCAAGTTGTCTATCCTTTTCCTCGAGATCATCATTCAACACCACAAGCTGGCGATCCCTGTCCTCGAGGTCATCATTAAGCAGTGCCAGAGCTTGACGCTGCTCTTCGATGGCTACGTCCCTTTGCTTGACCTCATCCTGTAATTTTTCCACCCCCTTTTTCGTAAGCCACCTGGTAAGTTGTGCCGCCTTCGGTTTTCTAGAACGACGCACAATATCCAAGGCACCGTCCAATGCTACAAAAGCATCATGTGGATTTTTCCCGCCTCCCCGCATACCTGATCGGGGTAGGGTCTCGATTTTTTCCTCCAATTTATGGATCTCTTCCTCTCCTATTTTTTCGATACAAGACATATTTATTTAATTGAAAGTCGAGGCAAAAATGCTCCAAATTTCAATTGTACCCGCCGGGTACAACCGATGTCAGCGTCACACCAAAATTTTCCAGGTCCGAGGGTGTTCCAATCTCACATACAAGCAGGCATGCTTGGACTTTTTGATCTGATTCTTGATCGACTCCCAATCCGAGATCATGTTGGTTTCTTCATCCACCAGCTTCATGTCGCTGCGCCCGTGGGGGTACCATATAAACAATTGCATCTTCTGACGACGTAGATTT